>NC_088791.1:234037448-234351664 GCF_011386835.1 Chrysemys picta bellii
ATTTTTCAGATATACAGAATTATGGACAAATTTTCGTGCATCAATGTGTGCTGAGTGAAATTCTTCCCTAATTCACCCAATGTCTTTGTACTACTTAAGTCCCACTTAACCCTTTAAAATAGGACTTAAGTGGCATGTAAATTATTCCTGGACTTTGTGCTGGCCCTCTGAACTGGATGAATTTCTAAGTGGTGGGAGCCAGGCATCTATGGATCTCCACTTGAGTGTGCAATATTGCTAATCCCAAGCATTTCAAAATCATAAACCAGCCTCTCTCTCCCCCACCCCCCACGTCTAAGCTAACCAATGGGAGATGCCGACAAGAGATGTGTGTCCTAAACCTGGCTCCTCTTAAGGAGATAGGCACCTCCTTGCAGCCTGGATTTAGGTGACTATATCTGCTAGTAATCTATGAACCGAGGGAAGATAGGCATTCCTCCACCTAAGGCCTGGTCTACACTACACAATTAGATTGATGCAAGGTAGCTTGTCAACTTAGTTATGCATATATCTACTCCTTAAATTGGTCTCTCACCACTGTAAGTGCCCCATTACTCTGACATAGTAAGACCACCTCCCCAAGTGTTGTAGAGCCACAGTTGATATACTTAGGTCAACGCAGTGCATGTGTAGACACTGCATTACTTATGTTGACCCAAACTGTCCTTCAGCTGCTGTTCCATGATATCCCATACTGATTGCTGTGGTCACCATTGTGAACTCCACTGCCCAAGGGTTACAGAGACTGGAAGCACCTGACTTTAAAGCCCTCTGATTTTTTTTAATTCCTTTTCCTGATTGCCTGGTTTGGTGAGCACACCAAACACCTCTCCATTGTTGAGTGCAACTGCCCAGATGTCCATGCTGCAGACACGCTCCTTTCTGGAGTAGAAAGGAGATATTGGAACTCCTGGACCCGTGGGGAGAAGAGGCTGTGCAGACACAACTCCGACTCAGCAGTAGAAATGTTGATATCTATGAGCAGATTGCTCAGGGGCTGCAGGAGAATGTGTAGGAGAGGGACCAGCAGCAGTTCCATGTGAAGGCCAGGGAGCTGTGGCAGGCTTACCAGAAGCCCAGGGATGCCAACAATCGATCCAGTGCCGAGACGTTTACTGGCTGCTTTTACAAAGATCTGCATGCCATACTTGGCAGAGACCCTACCCCCATCGCCCACAGTGCCATGAATATGTCCAAGGAGCCCAAGTCACAGGCCCCAGCCATGAACAGGGAGGAGGAGGAGGTGGTGGATGAGGAAGAGGAGAAGGAGATGTATGGGAGATAGGAGACTGGGGGAACCAGCTGCACAGTGAACCAAGATCTGTTTTTCACTCCACGGCAGTCCAGCCAATCCAGCCAGTTGACTGGAGCCTAATGTGGGGGAAGGAGCCTTGGGCAAGTGTGTTGATACATTTTCAATTACAGGGATTTCCCTCCTTTCCCCCTTCTCCCCCTACCTCAAGTAGCAGGACTCATCTTTTGACTTTTCATTAATTTACTTGGGCTAGAAGAGGTAATGGCACAACCAAGAGAGGCAGAGTTGTATCTGCTTTTCATTCCCCTCTAAAGTTAGGTGGAGGGAGGAGGAGATGCAGAGCAGTTTGTTTTTATACACAGGGATGTCCCTTGAATCCTCCTGAGAGATCTCAAGGAAATTTTCCTGGAGGTTCTCTGCAATCCTCTGCTGAAGGTTTCTGGGGAGGGCTGCCTTATTTGTTCCTCTGCATTAGGACACTTTCCCATGCCACTCAGTGATAACTTCAGTAGGCACCATTGCAGTGCAGAGGCTAGCAGCATACGGACCTGGGCTGCTTTGGGATGCCATTGCTGCAAACCCATCGACTATGTCCTGCACATTGCCAATTGTCACAGACTTGCATAGCAGGAGGCATCACATTGACCCGGGGGTGGATTTCCTGACCTCAAAGTGATTCCTGACTGACCAGCAGCAATCTGGCATTGGAAGTTTCCACATTATGATGTGATCCCACCAGTCACCGCTTGTTTCCCGGGCCCAGAAGCATCTGCTCTGTGAATGCCGCCACCAACCTTGAACTGGTTCTTATGTCCCACAGCAACCTGTCTTCTAAGGAATTGTCATGTTCCCCACTCATTGGGTTCTTTTTTGTGGCTCTGCAAATACTCCAGGATCATGTGCTCTGTGCTTACAATGCTCATGACAATAGTGCACAGCTCTACAGGCTCCATGCTTCTGTCAGAGATGGTGGACAGCAAGGAGGGCTGTGCAGGTTTGTGGGATTTTGAAAAAAGAATTAGAAAGTATGGGATACAGATAACATTATGGGCAGGGCTGGCTCTGGCTTTTTTGCCGCCCCAGGCAAAAAAGCCGCCCCCCGCCCCCCCCCCCCCCCCCCGGCGGGGAGCGCGGCAGGGGAGGGCGCCGAGTCCGGCCAGGGCCCCGCTCTCCCCGACCAGCCAGAGCGCTGGGAGGAGGGCGCCGAGCCCGGCCAGGGCCCCGCTCTCCCCGACCAGCTGGAGCGCCGGGAGGAGGGCGGCGAGCCCGGCCACAGGCCCGCTCTCCCCGGCCGGCCATAGCGCCGGGGGAGGGCGGAGAGCCCGCTGCGGCTCCACTCTCCCCGGTGAGCGCTGCCCCCCTCCAGGTGCCGCCCCAAGCACATGCTTGGTAGGCTGGTGCCTGGAGCCGGCCCTGATTATGGGATGGAAACAGTTGCAGTCTGGGAAGTTGACTCTATGCTCCCAGTCATCCCGGTGCAACTTGTTTTGACCCCAATGTGCATTGCCAAATCTTCCCAAAAGACAGTACACTGGACAGTGATGAGTTGCACCTGGGTATACCACACTTTTTGCATTGATACAAGCACTCCTAGTGAGTATGTTCTTCACTGACACAAGGAGCCAAGTATTCACATGCACAAGCAATGTACTAATTGCAGCGGCTGTATGCTGATGTAACTTGAGTTGACATAACTTTGTAGTATAGACAGGGCCTAAGTTGTACATGGGGGCTGATCTGAGAGGTGTGCTGAGAGGCCATCTCACTCTGCACAGAAGAGGAAGAGTTGTTCCATTATAACCTTTAATTTATTGTTTAGCACGCGCATCTGGCATTTGGGAGACCATTGGCTCAAGCCCTGCTTCTGTCTGAGAGGAAGAAAGGACTTGAATAGGCATCAGATACTTCTCAGGTGAGTCACCTAACTCCTGGGCTATAGAGTCGTTCCGTGACCTAGTTGATGTTTAATTATTTAAAGTGTAATAACTTCAATTGGAGAGGTAGAGGCAGCCACACATCAGAATATCCCATAGCTTAGTGGTACAAAGATAGCTGCTAAGGGCATTTTTATAACAAATACTTATGCACTGAGAAAGTTTAGGGGGTTACAGTGTTAGGGGGCTGCTGAGCAGGAATTTTGTGGATCTCAGTGGTGCCTAATATTGGGACTAATGTACCCTCGGGGTTAGTTGCCTTAGTACCTTTTTTGGATCTGAGCTCAAGTGCTTTTTGGGGCTGGGGTCAGTGGGAAAACATGGATTTGCTTGAAAATCCTTCATTTGGACAAGCGATGGTAATCTGGAATCAGACTACTCCCATGCATAAAGTTAAGCACATGCTTAAGTGCTTTACTAAATCAGGATGTCTTTGGATTTAAAATCCATTAATAATCCATGGGTGATATTGTTTGAAAATGTAGCCTTCCTGTAGTTTGATTGGATTGACATAGTGTTAGCGTGGAAAATTCTCTAGTCAGAATTATATGATTCAAGAGTTCCTTAAAATGGAAAGGGCATTTAATGACAATCATTTACTGAAATGAGTGTGGATTTTTGTGTGTACTTTGGCTTAAATGTATGCCTCATTTACTCTAATGATTCTATCATTCAAAAGAAGTTGTTACTGGTATTTTTTCAATGCCCTCTTTATATTCTTTTTTCTACAAGGATTTCCTCATTAACCTATACTTTGTGTTTGTTTTTTTTAAAAAAAAATCATGCTAACATTATACTCATGTTAAAACATCACCTCAGCAAGGTTTCTGATATTCTGTCGCCAATTGTCTTTGTTAATGAAGACGATCACAAATGTGGTGCTTTTTCTAATTTGCTATAGGCCTTTTTCCATATGGCTGGAAGATCATATAGGTTGATGCCAATGCCAATGTATTTGACCTATCAGGTGGTTGTGATTGTTAAAATCAATCATTTAGTCCCTTTTTGAACATAGATGGCCAGAGGATAAAGCAGCATGCTAGGTATGAGGTCAAAGAGAATATGATGAATCTAAAAGAACCAATCATCTCATGTTTTTTCCTGAAATGTGATTCTCATGTTCAGCTGAGATGTTAAAATGACTAATAATGAAAGGAAGAAAATAATTTTTGTTGATGGAAACATTAGTCTAATTTTGTGCCATTTTTCTGCCAGATGACTTATTCTCTGAAGAACAGCTAAAGCTCCCTTTTAACGTGGATTTGCACATCTTTTCATTAGGGTCGGTCAAAGGAGTATGGCAGTTTGTGCTCTGAAAATTCTATCCTTGTCTTTCCCTGAATTGTGAAGCATTGTACAGTCAGCTCAGAGAGAGGAGCTTTAGATACTAATCCTGTTATTAATAAACCTGATTTGATAATGCACTTCCTGTCATGCAAATATATCCGAAAGCTACAATAGAAGCATGTATGTTAGTACTGAGCTAAATATATGATTCTCAAAGAAGTCATAAAGCACTAAAGCACACACCATTGTAAATTTAATTCTAGGATTAGATTTAATATTTAATGTAGAACATATGATCTGATTAGGTGAGACACATGCCTTTACTAAAATATAGCCTGAGCAGTTAAGACTTTAATGTATTCATTTTTTTAAACTGGTTCCAAAGAGGTAAAGGCACCATTCTTTAATTCAATACATTTTATTGAGGCTACCATCTGTTTCCAACTGTATTGCATCAGTGCTTTTTTCCTGCTTAGATTGCATGCAAGTACCTATTGAATTCTTTTAAAAATATAATTATATTATTGATATTACTGGGTGTATAAAAATAAAATGTCTCTTGGCCTATGGGCAGCATTTAAGGAAGATTAGGTGCTTTTTCCACAAATCAGTATTCCAGTTCCTGTAAAGATCTGCTAGGAGACTTAGGGTGACTATGTGTCCTGATATTATTGGGACCATCCCAAAATTAGGGGCTTCGTCTTATATAGGAACCTATTGCCCCTCCCCCCATCCCAATTTTTCACACTTGCTCTCTGGTCACCCTAATGAGATGGAAAGCTGAGTAGTTTATCCCTACAAGGGAAGGAGGATTATTGCTGAGGAAATAGAGGGCTCTCTAGCTATTCTCTCTACTCTGGGACTGATCCAACTCCTAATGAAGTCAGTGGAAAGACTCCCATTGACTTCAATGGGGGCTGAATCAGGTGTTATAAAAGGAGTGAATCTAGGAAATGGAATACATCTCTCCTTTTTCTTGTGTTTCTTTTGAGCCTGACTACTCCCAAGTGCTGAGTTCTGCTGTCAGCCCCAGTGATCTGCAGCTCAGAAATGTCACAGAAGTAGGAATCATTCTAGCTTCTCCGAGCTGAACACATCTACTGAAATTGGTGCAAAGCGTGACAGGCCAAATGGGAAAACTAAGAATAGGGTCAGATTTATTGTGTTTCTTAAAGTGAGTCATGATCAGGGATCAAGAACTGGAGGCAGGCGGGGCAGTGACCTGGGGGAGGGTAAGTGAAAAGCTTAGTTTGCGGAATTAAAAGAGAGAGGTGGTGTGGGAATACTAAGAAGGGTGGTCAAAGCTTACTGTTAGAAATTAAGGCTCCAATTCCTCAAAGCATTTAGGCACATGCTCAACTTTAAGCAGCGGAACCTTCCAATTGAGGCTAATCATATATTTTAAATTAAGCATGTGCTTAAATGTGTAAGGCTGAATAGGAATCAGAGTCAATGGAGCTATTCATTTGTTTAAAGTTAATGTGTTTAAGTGGTTTTACTCAGTCAGAACCTAAACAGGTAAAGTTCTAAAGGGGAATAAGATAAGGGGAAGATAAAAGAAACTTTAAATTGTAAATTATCATCTGAAGTCTGATATTTAGATTAAGGATCACAGAATATGAAATCTTTGCGGGGAAGGAGCAGAGATCATGCCATTGTTTTCTTTTATTCAGCAGATAAGCTGTAATAATATATCTCTGAATGTTGATTCATTGAAATAAGTAGAGCAGAAAATACACTAACTCAGTGCATTTTCCTTATGCACCTTATTTCTGTATTACACTATCAACTCCAGTATGACAGTTACTGTAATAAAATGAGGTCTAGTTACCTCCTACACACACACACACACACACACACACACACACACACACACACACACACACACACACACACGCATATACATACAGATTCTGGGGAAAGTGTATTTTTGGAGGAGGGGGGAAATACTAACCCCTCGCTTTCTGCACAGGAAGGACATGTTACAAAGGCAACTTCTATACATGGACAGGAGGGGCAAGATAAGACCTGCAGTTAACACATTATTATTATTTTTATAGGCTGGAACTTTCAAAGGTGCCCAACTCCCACTGAAATTCAGTTAAAATTGGGCACCTGATTCCCACAGGATCCTTTGAAACTCCCAGTCATAATAGCCAAAGTGTATTAAGTGCTTTACAGAGATTAAAAAGAGAAAGGTTGCAAACTGCATACAGTCTAAATGATATCATTGCCATGAGAAGTGAAGACAAAACAGAAGGGAATTGGTAGGGAGGCTAGGTTACAGGTATAAGATTATGGGAGTAATTTTTCTCTCTCTTATACTGGTGTAATTCAGGATCATCTCTACTGAAGTCAAAAGGATTTTACCAGTGGGGGAAAAAACTATATGAGTGACAAGAGAATCAGGCCTTTTGCATTTGTTTCAATGTTCGGCATTAGTCTTGAAAATATATTTCTTTTCAATAAAGGTACATTTAAACAAAACAGTTCAGCATGGAGATGGGGATTGAATGTGTATCACTTGTTGGATCACCTTTGTCCATTTTTCCAATTGGAATGAACACATTTAATTTCTCTCCTGTTTAATCTACTTTAATATTTAACAGTTTGCTGTAATCACAGGCCCCACTTTATGCACAGGCAGAATGTTAAGTACCTGTGCAGTCCCTTTGACTTCAGAAGAACTACTCACATGTGGAAAGCCATCCATGTGCTGATGGGTAGTTTGACCACATTTTCATATTCAAAAAATAACCAGACGTGCTATAGTGCAATCTGACGTGTAAAATACACACAATAATACTTTTTTAAAGAATATGGAAATCTGATCATTATAATTAAAATATGAAAGGAGATGAATAAATTGTGGTGATGCTTTTTAATAATGAGACTCTAATAAACAACGGAAATACCAGCCTGGATCATCAAGTTGTCTTCCTCATGTGAAGGGGACCTGCCATATGTGGCTCTCTCCTGCCTTCATAAAAAGGGAGAAGTGCTGCTTTCATAGCATTCTCCCCCTGCCTGAATCCCTTTGGGTCCCACTCAGTGTGGAATTGGTGAGGTTGGGGAGGGAGAAGACTGGCTGTTCCCCATTGCACCATTCACTGATAACCCTACAAATAAGAGGCTGTTTGAAGCAGAATATAATACCACAGGGTCAGCTTCATAGCCAATACTGAACTGCCCAGTTCCCTAGGTTCAGGTTCCCTCCTACAGAGCCATGCTGCCTAAGGAGAGCTGCTAGCAGAGTAGAACATCATGGATGGCTCTGTCTCCATGGATCTGGAGGGGTCGCTCCTCTATGATCAGCCAAGGCAGAATTCAATTTCTATTTTTGTATAATTTCAATGGAGAATATCGATGCTTATTTTTAAGCATTTTTGTTTGTTTGATTTAAATTTTCACAGTTGTGGTCAGATGATGGGTGAGCATGTTCAGACAATAATTATTTAATGACAGTAGATGTTGAGATTCAAAAACTTAAAGCTTTATAACTATTAAAAAACAAATTGTCAATGTCACATGTCAAAATATACAAAGAAAATAGCCTTAAATCAAACTCTAATTACTTCTCAAGCAGCATTTGTCTTACTTCACCTATCTTTAAATTTTGATGATAATCCATGGACATTTTTTTCTTCAATTTTTGTGTGTACGGTGAAATTGATGTTTACCGACATTTATCAATAAAGATGTAATCCTGCCAAGTCTATCTACAGTTCACAGTGCTGGGAGGGTTTTCCCTCTGTAACTATACAGTGGCTCAGTCCCACTAGAATGCTACTTGGTAGGAAACAATGCAAGGGGAAACTCATGGAAATGTCCTGCTCTTCTAGCCCCTTGCTGCTGGTGGTCTGGCTCACTGAATAAATGTCTGACTCTTGGATGACTTAATCCAGTTGTATTTTACTTTAATAAAGCAAATGCAAATACTTTTTCTGAGCTCCTTTGAATGAAACAAAATACATCTGTGTGGTTTGGCGATCACTCCATGCTTACAATGCTTCCACAAACCCTTTTTATTCTCCGTCTAGTTCCATCTGGCTGTGCATAACAGGAGCATCACAACACCTCATCCAGACTCTTTGTCCGGGAAGCTCAGCCCTTAAAGGCACAGTTCCCCAGTACCTCAAACACCACCATCAGGCTGATTAGCTTTGGTGTCATGTCTCAGAAAAGATTCATCTGTTTCTAGTATGTTCCCCTTCTTCTCTCTCATATTGTTGATCTCATTTAAAGAATCAGACTAATATACTGATAACTGCTGAAGTGAGAGATATACAGACACATCTCTGGCCCAGAAAAAAAATGCTTTATGCACGGTGGTACTGGAAAAATTGCTAGTATTTTCTTTTGGTGACAGGGGAGAACTGCTTGCCAGAGTCAGGATCACCACATCTGCTTGATTCGGTCTCTGTTTCAGGTGCACACAGAAATCCAGAAAACTAGGAATAGCAAGTGAGTGAACATATGAAGGGAGTCCTCTTTTGTAACGTATCTTTTTCACTTGTGAAAGGAGCAGCCTAGATTTTTATGCCCACTTGAAATGGATTATAGTTATGCCACTGAGCCGGCAGTTGACTATACTTTGAGATCGAAGACATCCTGTATGATTGCTTTAGGGTTGTGTGAATGAGAAACCTTGCACGGGGAATTTGTACAATGATTATACAGTTCAGGATATAAACCTGGATACTTTCTAAGGTTGTAATTAACTGTGCATATATACAGGACAAGTTCAATAAAAATAGCCCTATGGGATATTAATAAAGTCACTTCCTACAGAGCACATGTTTTTCCTCATAGCTGCACTAGATTTGATATTGTTAGGAATATTTTAGACTATTGAAATCCACTCAACTTCAAAGGTTTCTGTTCCATATACGTTACAAAGGAGGTCAGTTCGTTATCCCCATTTTATGGACATGGAAACTGAGGCACAGAAAAGTGCCTTAATTAGGGTCACTGGCCAAGCTAGGACAGCTCTTCTGAGTCCCAGCCCAGGGTGCCATTTACTAGGCCCCATTGCCTGCCTTGAAGGTGTCTGCTCATTTCCAAAATTCCGTTAAGTTAATGGGAATCTTTCCATTAATTTCAATAGGCTTTGGAATAGCCACTGGCCTGTAAACTGTTCAGTTAGAGGTATATGTGTTTTAGCAAGACAATCCTGTCTTCTCAAGGGTTTTGTCAAGTGCCCAAGGGTTAGGATTTAATGCACGGGGAATGGAGTTAATTGGGAGTGAGGTTGTGGGTGAATTGCTGGCAGGAGGAGGGATGGTAGGCTAAGAGCTAAATAGCAACAGGAGCCCTTGGGACTAGGAAAGAACAGAAGGGTACTAAGAAGGGATAAATACTGTTTTCTGTCTCCTGGCTTTTTTCTGAAAGTGTCCTGAATTTAATTCTGAAAGGGGAAAGGGGTAGGTGGAGGACAAAAGAAGCAGTGAAATATGATCTCAGCAACCACTGATTGCAATTTGTCAGTGGATTGCCACCTTGAATTTGGGAGTTATATAAATCAGGATAAAATTTGGCACTTTCTTGGGGCCCAATTTTGTATCTCTTATTCATTCAAGTAGTCCCATTTGTTCCAATAGGACTACTCTCTGAAAAAGTAAGTACTCCTCAGCATGAGGAAGGATTGAAGAATTAGTCCTTGTCTTGTGTTAAAAACTGTCTTTTTATTTATAGTAATAAGATGGTAAAATAAGCAATCAAGTTTTGAACTGGTAAAAGGAAATAGCACTCTAGTTTGGCTTTCCAACCTTTAATCGGTAGTTAAAACAGAGACAGCTCCTTAATGTATCATAACTTCATTCCAAAAGAATGGCTGCTAAAGTACTTCAAAGTAAAAAAAAATTAAGGATCAGTGATAATTAAAGACAATTAAACTTATTAACTCTTTATTATTTTATATTTTTCAATTTAAAAATGAAAACACTAAAAATCTCCATTGAGACAGTATAGTTCATGTATATTGGCTAGCAGCACAAGAAACATCAAGATAAGGTTATTTCCATATATTTTTCTTTACTTTTATGCATTTCAATTATTTGTCCCTTTTACTAATGCTATAAGATGAATGTATGAAGTTATGAGACATTGGTGTAAATGTGTCAAAGAACAAGTAATTGAAAATCAGCAAAAGAATTTCAACTGTATCTATTTAAATTGCAAAAACTCTTACAAGAGAAACTATTGTGAATAACTCCTATTAGTGACAATATGTGCAAAATCCTTCATTAGGATTGTATATTCTAATGTTCATATTTTGTAAGTATTAAAACTAATAAAGAGAAAGTTAGGAAAGAGAATGCAACCCTATGAGTCATTATGTCTGTTTTCTGATTTGTGCATTCATTTGATGAACCTTTTTCAGTCTATAAATTGGAAAAAATCCAAGAAAATGAATAAATAGATTGCTTTGATTGCAGTTTCAATTTTTAAAAAATGCATAGTGTAGTCAATCAAGAAATGTTATGGTAATTACTGTAAAGATAACATCTGTGCATACTCTTTAGATTATTAACAGCTTCTAAACTCCAGCAGGGGAGTAACTCGGACATTACTAGACTTCCATGTGCAAACAACTGCTGTTCTTTCACACATAAAGAGGTAATACATTCCTCTCTGAGGGTAGGTCTGCACTACTGCTTATATCGATATAACTTACGGCACTCAGGGGTTTGAAAAAGCCACACACCCCCGTGCGACCCAAGTTACACAGACCTAAGTGCTGGTGTGGACAGCGCTATGTCAGCGGGAGACGCTATTCTGCTGACACAGCTACCAGAGGTGGAGTAATTATGCCGACGGAAGAGCTCTCTCCCATCAGCATAGAGCGTCTTCATCAGATGAGCTGCAGTGGCACAGCTCCGCCAGTGTAGCGCTTTTAGTGTAGACTAGCGCTGAGAGAACAATGGAGCATCAGCTGCAGGCAGAACAGAAGTTTTATGACCGTCAGGGTTTTTTAATGTCTTTAGTGCTACAGACTGTACAATATATATGTTACCAATAGAGAACAAACCCAAATATCCTGTCCAGTCCTTTATATATAACAGATAACGGATTATGCCAGTGCTGGCATTTTTGTTTCTCATTTTTTTCTCTTCGTTTCGTATTATAGTGTGCTGATATGGAACATTATCTCTGAACTGCCGCTGTAAAAATGTCTATTTTTGACCTTGTAAATCAAATCTGTGGTAAATCTAATATGAAGCTCATTCCTTTTTCTGGGTGATTGAAGGAAACTTTCAGCATTATTACAAAGTTAAATGTTCTGTTCACAGGAAAAGGTGTGTTACAGGATAGAAAATATGCCATAAAGTAGAAGCTCTCTTTTATATTAGAACCCTTCATGAAAATAATATTGGGCATAACACAGAAAAAAGTGGAACAATATTGCTTCTTAGCAGCTATTTTTAATGTCTAAATAATTGTGTCCACAGCAAGTTTGACTTGAGACAGCCATATTAAAAAAGTCAACTTTTTTTCTTCTGCAGCACTGTAACATAAGGATTATGAAATAATGCAGTAAGCTTTGTGATAGCTCGGGAAAACCCACTTGACAAGCTGTTCCCCCCCCCCCCCCCGCCTCCCACCCCAAAGGGCTCTTAAGCTCTTAGGCCTAAAGAGAGCTTAATTGAAGTTAATTGAGAAATTAAAAGTGGGAAAAATATTACAGGGTATAAAAAAAACCTTCCAGCAAATTAGATAATTGTCTCCTCCTTACCTTCTTTTTCTAAATGAACTCACCTGAAAAGGTGGGATTCATTTATTGGGGAGGGAGGGAGGGATTCACAAAATCATGAGTTTGCCAGATGTCTTCAATAGTTTCTGCAACCGACAAAACCCGACATTGTCTGAGTTCACTCATCCGTACTAGTCAGTCTTCAGTTGAAGGAACTGTAGCAGGGTGAATCATTCTGAGTTAATCAGACTCTGCACCTCCCAAGAATGTTCAGCTGCATTGCATCTTGTGATGTCTATATTTGTGTATAGCAGAACACCAGAAAACTCCTCCAGCCATCTTCTCTCCAATCTGTCCTTCATCTCCTTCACATCAGAGTGGCTTCTAGGTACAGAAAAAAAATTGAACATGTGTTCATTTGGAACACAGATTTTGAAAATGTGATTTTTTTTTTTTTTACACAAGTCTTTTTTCCATTTTGTGACTGAAGAAGGGGGAGAAAGAGATGAAAGAAGGGGGAAAGAAACTGAAAACCTAAGAAACAACCTCCCTACCAAATTTTTCAATCTTCAGCAGGGGAAAAAAACAGAAAATTGAAAAAAAAATCTTTTGCAAAACTATCATCTTTTCATCTTTTGTTTGTGATGGAAAAAATGCAAACATTTCAACTAGCTCTAATAAGAATAATATATTTTTCTGCTTTTCTTCCAAATAAGTGCCCCTATGGCCTGATCCCAGGTTCCACTAAGCAAATGGAAAAACTCCTACTGACTTCAATGGGTTTGGATTAGACCTCTAATTATCATTTCCTTATTGTGTGTGTCTGTTTGGGGTTTTTTTTGTCTGTTTCTGTCAGTGTTTTGCTAGGCTGTGTGAAGCTGTCTGATTGTCTTGGGGAGCCTGGGATGGATTCCAGCAGTTGTTTAGAGTTAGGAGCACCTCAGATGGTGATGGCTTTGGGTGTTAGTAGAAGAGAAGAAGATACAGTAAAAGCATTGTTATCTGGCATGTTCGGGGAATCGGGGGTGCCAGTTAGTCAAAAATTCCGGTTAACTAAGAGTTATACTTGCCAATGGCATGCCAATTTTCAAAGAATTAATAACATGAATAAAGTATAAAATAATATACAGGTACTCACCAATCCAGTAGTAGTACTGCACTGCAGAGTGGTTGGTTTCTCGAAGCACTCAGGTGAATTTTTCTGTACAGTAGGTTATCTTATGACACTACATATCACTATGGGCAGTGCATGGTGTACACCCAGATCACTAAAAATACACTTAACACTAAAACTATACTGAACATAATTTAATCTTTCTTTGGTGATTCAGAAGGCACTTCAGGATCTTGCAGTGCTTCAGGGTCATCATTATCAAAATCAATTATCATTCTAGACGTAGAAGGTGTAGGAGATTGGACTGAATCTGTAATGACCCTATGACACAGCCTGGAAGCTGCTTTTTTGAATAAATCCCTGATATCAGCTTGTTTACTTGTCTTCTGCCTCATTTGCAAAAAAATTGGGTGCAGAATGTGCAATTGCATAACCTCCAGGGCAGTATACTGGTTACTAGATTGAAGATTTGTATTTGGGAGACACCAGAAATGCCAGTTAATAGAGCTTTCCGGTTGATAAAGTGCCAGATAACACAGCTTTTACTGTATTCATTTTTTGTTCTTGTTTCATCAAACAGCTTCGGTTACGTTTTTCATTCTGCTGTTTCACTTTCTAGTTTTCTCCTTTCTCAAGTCCATTGCTCCCTTCCCCCCATTCTTTTCTGCTTCACATGGCAGTTGCGCTGTTTGGTGATGGAATCTGCCAATGATGATCACCCTTTATCTATCCAAAATGAGCTGGAGGGTACCTAACCCCAGGCCCACTGAATTCCAGAGGAGTCTTTCCATTGACTTCAAAAGGCTTTGGATTGGCCTTGGGATGTATTGATGCCTTAGGTGCATATGGAGTTTGGTTCCCCACCATGGTTACTAACAACTCTAGTTGCATTGGTGACTCAAAAGGAGGTGCTGTGGCAGCCAGAGGAAATGATTCCACAGTCCTTGTTTGATCAGGACCCCCATTCCTCGAATGAAGCCATAGACCCATGAATGGATTATAAGTATGAGGCCACAACTCTATGATCTTTAATATTAAAGGGAGCAGAGGAGTGGGGGAGGCTATCCTCCCCTCCAGAAAACTACCAGGAATTTATTAGGTCCAAAGTGAGGTGGAAGGCCTTACATAATGCAAATCAGGTGTGAGGGCTGGCTGTTACCAGCCCCCTGCTACTCACTTCTTGATTCAGTCAAATGCTGAATCGTACCACTGTTCTCTGACAAGAGGGGATGAAGGTACTGGTGAAGGAGAGTTCAATCTGTGAAAGCTAAAGACCTCTTCTCCCCACCCTTCCTCCCCCAGGTGAATAGAATTCACCATGCCCACTTGGGTTTCTGACCTGCTCTGGCTGCAAGTTGTGGCAATATTTATCGATAGTTTATTACTTCCCCTTCCTTTAAAAAAAGTTATTCTTTCTTTTATCATTATTATCTCACCTGCCAGATCTCCTGGATGTTGTGAAGAAGGTGAACACTACTGAACACCTTGCCAGTCTTGCCCAGAGGGAGAAACTCTTTGCTCACTCCAAAAGGATTAGATCTCCCCTCAAAGCAGGAAACTCATACCTGACAGCTACCCCACATGGAGAGCAGAATGGGCAGGGCAGCTTTCAGCAGCAAGAATGCTGAACCCCCTGGAGAGGGAGGATGTGCTGGAGCCAGTCTGCTCTCTCCCTCCTCCCCTCAGATTGACCAGTGGGTAGCAAGAGCTCTTCTCCACTCTTCCCATGCTTAGTCCCCACACGAACCCCACATTCTTTTGGGGAGAGCAAAGGAAAATGGCCCTGGAGCCAGAGCACCCCCTATCTCCTCTCAATCCAAACAGGACCCCAAGGGGTGGCCATTCCTAATCAGTCCAATTAAACACTCACCCCACAATGGGAAGGGGCAGTCTGCATCTCTGCTTCCATGTCTCCCCTTCCTTTATCTTCATTTTTGCACCTTGTATTTCCCCTACACTTTTCCAGGCTGCAGTCCTTCCATGTCCCTACAAAGGCAAAATGACTTGGGCTCTGCTTAGTGTGTCTCTTCTGCACCTGCAATGCATTATGGTTTCTTCCCTCACAGCAGAAGGGAAGTGACTAGGATTACTCAGTTTCCTTCTCCATCAGTCTCTCCAGTTACTAGTTTTTAAGTTAGTTTCCCTTTTCAGGTGGTGTGTGTGTGTGAAGTGCTTTGGAGGGAAGCCCAGAAGCGGCCTAAGTGACTGCCTATGGCTCAGACTGGTCTTGTTCATTTCTGAATAACCTCAAATGGCTGAGAGGGTTTCAGGCACATTTCGATCTAGCTATTCCAAATCACGTAATTTTTTTTATATAATAGCATGAGCCAGGCAGAGATATTCATCTCCCTTTCCCCCATTTTATATTCAGCAGGTGACACCTCATTTTTCAAGGTCTGGTGTTGCTGAATGAAAGACACATCAGGAAACTGGTATTGAAATTGTGCACCTTAATCCTCCCTATTGCGTGGTAATCCCAAATCCCTGCTTCTGCTCACAGGAGGATCAGCAACTGTTAGCTGCGCCATCTTCACATTTTTATTTATTCATTTTGAAAACAGTTTCTCCAACTTCTTTAGAGTTGTAAAGGAATTAAGTTTCAGAGAAACTGACAATAGTTACAAAGTGCCAAGAGGAGGAAGAAAACCCCAAACAAACGAACACACCGGAAGCCTGCTGTCAGAATGAGCTTTTAAATCTCTTATGCGTGGAGATGCACACAGGGCTGCAGGAGACCTAATATATGGAAAATTAATCATG
The DNA here is from genome assembly GCF_011386835.1 of Chrysemys picta bellii. Lineage (NCBI taxonomy): Eukaryota > Metazoa > Chordata > Testudines > Emydidae > Chrysemys > Chrysemys picta. The sequence goes on from NC_088791.1 coordinate 234,053,492, forward strand.
CTATCTCCAACTGACAGCTCAAGTGATTAGTGTGCAGAGACCTTCCATATCTCAAACCACCAGCATATAAATTTGATCAACTTTAGGTAGCTGACATCAGTTATGTAGAGCCATATTGCAGCAGAAGCCCCAGCTTTAAAATAATAGGACTTTGTTAATTTACTGCCTAAGTAACAGTGGCTTAGGAAGAAAACTCATTTTCTACTTTGCTGGAAAACATGTAAGTTCCATTTCTCTACAGAAGTACCTCATGTCCACAGCCAACCCAGTAAACCAGAGCTAATAGTTCATGTACTCCTTCTGGTCCCAATCAGCCAGTGGCAAAATCACCATTTTTGCCCATTATGCTCATGAAATACCAGCATGTAGGTGGTGACTTTCTTGAATTTACAATAATGGTCTAAATAGTTTGTTCACTCTGTGATTGTGAGCAGTTCCCTGGAAGTATTCAAAACTTAGTGTTTGAAATCTGAGCTACAGTGGTCAGTTGTGCCTAGTCACATGATCTTACTTCTTCCTGATGGTGTGAGCGTACTGTAGCTACTATGATTGGCAGATAGGAGAAGAGTTGCTTTAAGAAGCCATTGGGGGTAAGGATAGAATCTGTCAGGGAGATGTGACAGTTTAGGAGTTTGGGGAATTGAAAGCTTTTTTCCTTTCCAGGCCTCATCCAAGGCACCATATCGACAAAAAATAGGCTAATATGGATTTATTGGTTAGGTGTAGAGTTTAAATTTATTTTTTTCTTGTGACCTTTGCACAAAACAATTGTGTGTGCACATAATAAAATTGTGGGGTGATGTCCTGGGAAGCCAATGGGATGTTTGCCATTGATTACAATGAAGGCAGGATTTCACCCAAGGGCTCAAAGTGTGCCACATACAACTTCCCAAGTGCAATCAGCTGTGTGTCCAAGCAATGGGTTTGGTAGTTATGAATTCCATTAGCTGTGTGTGCCAATGATGGAGGCTGGATTGAGGTTGCTTTGAAATACTGATCCATGAAATCAGAATTCTGGCACCTAATCATAGCTGGACTTGACAGTTCCTATGAGAGAGACAAACTTCCTGCAGCCCCCATTGGCTTGGAACGGCAAACCGCCACCAGTGGGAGCTGCAATCGGCCGAACCTGTGGACGCTGTAGGTAAACAAATCATCCCAGCCTGCCAGCGGATTTCCCTGACGAGCCACATGCCAAAGGTTGTCGATCCCTGGCCTAATCTCTCAGACCTGCTCTGATTGATCTCAGAGGAATGATTCAGCCTTGTAGCTAAGGACACACTGTTGCAAGCACTTCATGAATATGGAAGGTTGGTGGGGAGTAGAGGACACAAGCAAATTTCCCCACTCCTGGCACTCCCATGCAGGGGTGAAGCACAGTTAAAATCCTTGCATTGAGTGAAGGCAAGGATTGTGAGTCTACCTGTCACAGTGGAGTAGGAAGATTGCTTCCCTCCCCAATTCTGAACCAATGAATGGAACTGGCTGGGTGCTGGGGAAGGGAAGCCCAGGCTGCATCCTGTTATGGACTGGTGCAATGACTATACTCCTTGTGCTCCCTGGAGCTACAGAAGATGTGTCTCTGCACCACCCCAATTCAAGGATTTGCCTTACAGAAACGAACATGTCTTAAGTTTGAAGAGCACTTAAACAGGTAGCATTTCTCCATGATTATTCTTTGTGGAAGTAAATCCAACATCCTTGATTCTGCCAAAACCTGCAGCAATGTCTGAAGGAGTAGAGAAAGGGCTAGATATATATGTACTGATGAGAGGTGGGGTAAATGGTAATTAATAAATGTTATTCATATTCATTTTTTCTAGTGATAATTATGTTATTGTTTTAACAGAAAATAGGTATTTAATAAAGATAACGTGGCGTGATCATGTCTATGCTCTACTAGATGTGAACAGAGAAATTTGGTAATTCTAAGAACTATTCACTTTAAGTGGAAATGAGATTTATAAGACTAGGTAACCCATTGGTTTGTTATTTTAAAAAAAATCTCTCCATTGTCTTTTGACCAGTTTATCCCATAATGCTCAAGACCTTTCTTAGTAATAGAGAAAAGATCAGTGGTACTGAAAGTCTGAGTGACACCATCCATCTGTGGGATTTGGCAATGGGGGTTTGAGCTCATCCATCCAAGACTGCCATCTGTTCGATCTAATTTACAAAGCCCATTCCACATGAGTGAATGATGGGTGTTCTAGCAGTTTCAACCCCACCACAAGGGGAATACTCATTGTGCAGTATAACTGGAAGCTGTGGACACATTCAAACACTGCTGCACATGCTGACTGCTACCTGTGCTGGTGGGTAGAGGAATCAAAATTGACTTTAGACAAATTCCCATATCACAGAAGCTGGAAAGTAAAGGGCCTTAATTACTGTGATGCACTTAAATGACCCATTGTTCTACCTGAAAAAAAGTCTCCTTGGACACAGTCTCCCTGGTAACCATGGTACTCAGAACTCAAGAGCTTCTTCAGAAAGCTAGTCTCAGAGTGCACTTATGTTTTTCCTGGTCTTTTATCACTAATCCCACAAGCAGCATTCAAAAAGAAGGTTTGACATTCTTCTTAAAAAAGAAAATTGCTACACTAAAATTAACTACTGAAGCTGCCTTTGGACTTCTGCAAAGCAAAGCTGAGGTGAAATTCCAAGAGGGAGCAAGAAAAGATAGGGCTGAGGTGCCTTTGATCTTCTTTCTGCATTCACACCAATCACATGTGGATTTAAGAACATCACAACAAGAGACAATGATATCATTCTGTTAGGATCCAGCAGCATGCCAGGATTCTTTATGAGGTCTGAGCCTTTACAAGGTCCTGTAGCGACAGTCTGCAAGCAGGGTTCTGTATTTTGTCTTGTATGTTTTCCTTGCTGTTGCTAGTAAATCAGAACTGTATACCAGAACCTTCTACAGTGGTCACCATTAAAAAGTCAGTATTTACCATACAGAGGTATCTGATGTACCATCGTTTTTCCCGCTGTATGGAAAGGGCTGTGATAACTTCGTAAGTATCTGTTGAAAAATGGTGACTTTTTAAGGGTAACTAATACCATGAAACCTCCTGCTCACTAGCCCAGGGTTACTCTGATCCTTGCTATCTCCCTACACCACTGCTGTCATCTCCAGCTAACTTTTTTTGTTCATCTATACTTTTTACTTTCCCCCTAAAATCTCTAGTTCTCTTTGTTTCCTCTATGTGTCTGGCCACATCAAGCTTGTTGCTGTGATCTTAAGAAATTGATTTTTTCCCCAAAAAATGTCGGTTTTAGAATTTTTTAATCATTTTTATTTAGGGTTTATTCATTTCCCAAATAAAAAATATGAAATATTTGAGAAATACTTTAAAAATCTTACCAAGTGACTAGACTGACCAAAATATTCATTTTAAGTTTTTTTTATTTTGCACACAAAAAATGAAGAATTTCTTTTTAAAATATGAAAAATGTCACGAGCCAGTTTGAAAGACAACAATTTTTTTCAAATGTGTGATGGACTGCACACCTGTGTTCACACCCTACACACTATTGTAATAATCTTTGTACAAGATATGTCTTCTGAGATATCATTTGAAAACTCATAACTTGCTGATCAGTAATATGGTAAAGTGCCTGTAGCAACATTATGTGTAAAGTTATGAGCATAAGCTGAAATCATGACATGAGTGAGAAAAAAAAGACTTCCCTAACCCTTGTGAAGAAGAGGTAGGCACATGGGCGGCCGGTGAACCAGCTGTTGGGGGAGGCTAGCCCCCGCCCCCTCCCCTTCTGCCCGAGGCCTCTTTCTTTCCTTTCACCTTCTGCCCCCTGCAGGTTCCCAGAGTACCCCTCCGCAGCCCCTGGCCCTAGCACAGGGCAGCTTGGTGGCACAGCCACAGCGCCCCCAGTCTGCCTGGTGGTGTGGCTCCAGCTCCCCTAGCCCCAGTGTGACGCATAAGGGAGCAACCACAAAGTAATTTACAACAGGGAAGACTTTATACCTCGACTAAGGGATGCAGAGAATGGAAAAAAGATTGGAGGAAAGTCTGTTGAGATGCACTGCTTAATGGAGAGAGATCAAGAGAAGCCTCTTTGGAAGAAGACTAGGGGCATGGCTACACTTGCAGATGTAGCGCGCTTTGAGTTAAACCAGCCTTTGTAGAGCGCAGTAGGGAAAGCACTGCAGTCTGTCCACACTGACAGCTTCAAGCGCACTGGCGTGGCCACATTTGCTGCACTTGCAGCGGCACTGGGAGTGGTGCATTATGGGCAGCTATCCCAGCATGCAAGTGACTGCAACATGCTTTTAAAATGGGAGGGGTGGGGCGGAGTGTGACAGGGAGTGTGTTGTGTGTATGTGGGGGGAGAGAGAATGGGTTTTTGGGGGGCTAAGAGCATGTCAGCGTGCTGTCTTGTAAGTTCAGACCCCCCCCCCGTCCTTTCCCGCCTCTCTCTCACACACACCGCATTCCACAGTAATGGCTGGCATGCCGGCTGTCAGAAATGGAGCTTTGAAAGGGCATTTCCGCATTCCTACAGGAGTTCAAAACAATGACAAGAGTGGGATTGACTTAAGGGGATTATGGGACGTTTCTGGAGGCTGATCAGAGCTCAGTAATGCAACACCTCATTCACACTGACGCCCATGCATTGTAGCCAAGGCGCAGCAAACGTTATTCCTCTCGCCGAGGAGGAGTACCAACAGCGCTCTAGCTGTAGAGTCAGAGCACTCTACATGCCTTGCTAGTGTGGACGGGTAGTGAGCTAGTGCGCCCGGGGCTCCTTTATTGCTCTGTAACTCGCAAGTGTAGCCAAGCCCTAAAGTATATTTGTGCTTGATATAGGAAGTGAATGAGAAGGGATTATGGTTGTATAAGACGAAGAAGTAATGAGAAACCTGATTTTTGTGTGTGAGGAGATAACTTACCTTAGAAGAACTGTAAGATATCTCCAGATTTGAATGCTCCATAATGTGCACTAACCTCCATTTTCTTCTTAAATGCAATCCGAGTTGTTAGTTTTAAACTATAAATCTCTTTAGTGTCCTGTGAATCAAGAATACTGCCTCTTCCTGTGTTATACTACCACAATTGAGAAAGAGATGAGGCATATAGGATGACAGTCCATTTTTGTTTGTACGTCTGGGAGTTGACAGCAGGGTATTTATTGTGGGTGGATAGCCCTAGTCTCTGGAATTTACTTCCTTGTTCAGTTCAACAGCCCAATTAATTGACCTTTAGGATAAGTTGCAATGCCTGTCTCTTCACCAGGCTTGCAAGGCTTAATCCTGTGCCAGTCAAGTCAATGGGAGTCCTGTAGCTCAATTAATCAAGCAGAAAATTGTGTTTGAGAGGGTAGAAATCTAGACTTCTTGATTTGGGGATTTTTTAAATTAAAGATAAATCTAAGATGATGCAATTTTAAGAATTTTAAAAACATTTTTATGAGTCTGGAGTATTTTATTACACATTACACACTGAAAAATAATTAAATAAAATAATGGAGATTTGTGACTCCTTGATTTTTTTTCAAGCTTTTAATTTTTAGGTTATGTGCATTAGGGTTTGTAATCATGAAGAGATAACATTATTTTATAGCTTCCCTCAAGTAAACACAAAACATTGTTTTTACCTAAGAAATTAGGGCTACATCTGTGCTTGGAGCGAGGGGTGTGATTCACAGTTCACATGGACATATTCACGCTAGCTCTCATCAAGAGACGAAGTGGGTATTCACCCATGAAAGCTTATGCTCCAATACGTCTGGTAGCCTATAAGGTGCCACAGGACTCTTTCTCGCTTTTTACAGATCCAGACTAACACGGCTACCCCTCTGATACTTCTCATCAAGAGAGTACACTAAAAATAGTAGTGTAGCCACAGTAGCATGGGCAGTGGTGAGCAGAGGCATGGGCTAGCCACCTGAGTACGTACTCCCGGGGTCCAGGAAGGTTTGTACTGAGGGAGGTGAGCACATACTGCTTCTCACTGCTGCCTGGGCTATCCCAGTTACACTGATATTTTTAGCACACTAGCTCGAGGAGAGCTAGCTTGAGTATGTCTACACAAACAAGGGCTCACTCCCCTAGCTCCAAGTGTAGATGTAGCCTAAGAGCAGAGGTAGCTCTATCAATATTTCAGTTCAGTTCCATTTGTTTTTTAAATAATGCATTTCCTGCGAGCTAACTCCATCTTCCTAGTTTATGTCTTAGCAACTAAAACTACGATTGCTAAAAATCGAAGTGGAAAGATAACAGAAATCAGAACAACCCATAGGTCTTTAGCTTTCAACATGGTGAAAAACAAGTTAGAACTCTTGTCCTTTCAATCTACTAGTTTGTTAACAAATAAAGGATGATACAACTGTGAAACAAAGTGTGGAGCAAAGGGTACCCACTATGAAGAAGATGGCAGCACTTCTTGCCATGTGCATCTTTGAAGTAACTAAACCGATACAACTTTATAGACACAAAAACCAACCAAACAAAAACCCATATCTGAAAAGAACATTAGGGTTGCACGGATAAGTACTCATAAGTGTGGATGTGCTGAAATTAAATTTGCATGTGCAAGCTTAACTTGTCCCCTTGTACATTTGCATTAAGATGTAATGTTTAACTGCCTCTAACATAGTATTTCTTAAAGGGACATCATCAATTTAAAAACCATGCTTCTTTCTGATTTTTTAACCTATTATTGTAACAAGTAAAGCCAGGTTTATTTTTACATTTTTTTTTTCTGAATTTGGTAAGACTTAGTGTAAATTTTCCTTTTGTGTTTGCAAGAATGGGACCTTAATCAATTTCTCCGTGTTTTCCACAAGGGAAAAAGGAACACAAGAATACTTTTGTGATTATAACACCACAACAGTTGCAGAGAGCATCAAGGGCAGTAATAATACCTGATATTACTTTTTATACATTTTTACACATTTTTACTTTTTTTTTTACTTTTTACACATTTTACACATTTTTACACTTTTAAAAGATCAACGTTTCGTGTTTGAGCATTTAAATACAGCATAATAACTTTTATTGTCTAGTCCTATATACATGCACCATCTTGTTGTATTGTGTCTATGAGACAATAAGAGTACATTACATATATGATGCACAATTACAGTAGGAAGGGCTCCTCTGTAGCCCTGCTTAATTCACTGTGTGTAATACAAAATGAGCAAATGATTGAGTCAAGGGCTCATTTGGAAAAAATGCATGTTTGTGAAGGAAATGGGATGCTCTGTAATAATTCATGAATATTGTATGTGCCATGGTTATTGGGCTAGTTACTGAATTACTACATTGGGTTAAATATTGGGAGGTTTACCATATACTTATACTGGATTAAATCAACAAGGCTGTTGGGAAACAAACAGGAAGGCAGAACAGTAACTCAAGATTAGGTACTTCCTGGGATGGCTAACAGACAAGGCCTGTGCTAGTAACGATGAAGAGCTTACCTTTCAGACTCCAGCCAAGTTACACAGCTTGTTTTATCAATGCCAGGTGTGACACTACACCCCATATTCTTCACAGTGATATTATTATGATATGATTATGGCATAATTATGATGCATTTTTTACAAGATAAGTCATGTGAGGTGTCATAGGATAATCGTGTTAATCAAATCACAACTTTTCCAATTTGTATGCATGTATCATTTTTGTATCTGAAGTTATGAATATTGACTATGTATCTGTATTTCAAATATAGTTACACATAGGTAACACCCACTAGACAAGATGCTTTCAGTCTAGATAGCTGGCTGAGAAGGGCCTATTCAGGGCACTGAGCCATTAGGGAAAACAATAGGCCTTAGGAGAAGCTTATCTCCCACCTGGTGAGCCTTCTTGAGAACATGCCAGACAGCCTGTGAGTAATGGCTGCTATGACTCTACAAGAACATGTGACCAGGCCACATGATGCTGGACTCCATCTTGCAATGTCAATATTTTTCCACAGACTGGTCTGGGAACCAAGCTTTGGAACAAATATGCTAAGGCAGGGAGTGACATCATCCGGGGTTCTCCACTCCCCACACAAGAAGACTCTTGGAAACACTTGAGGAACAAAGACGGAACTGAGGGAAGTGCTGGATCCAGGCTAAAGGGATTTCTAGAATGTGTATGAAACATTTGGGGATTCCAAACTATAAAGCAAGTGCAGCTTGCCCTTTCAGACTCTGCAGCCTGCTTGTATCATCTCTTAGGGTGATAATCTGCTAATTCATATTCAATCTATCTAGTATAATAAGATTAGTTTGTCTTTTTTGTTTATTTGCTAGGTAATCTGCTTTGATCTGTTTGGCATCACTTATAATCACTTAAAATCTATACACTTGTTTTTGTTTTAATCTAAACCAGTGAGCTTTGAACAGAGTGCTTGGGGGAAAATCTCTGCTTGGCTACCACAAATGTGCATGGTCCTCTTCACATTCAGGGAGAGGTGTAAAACCCATATACTGGCCAGATTTGAACGGAGCATGATGGTACTGCTCTGGGGTCTGAGGCTTGGAGGCTGGTGATTAGAAAGCCTGCATGTAACTGCAGCCGGGTGTGTCCTTACTGTGTGAATGCTGGTGAAAGTGCAAGCTTAGAGGGCTTTGCAGCTTGTCACAGGAGCACAGTGTGAGAGGGAGCCCAGACTGGTGGGTCAGAAGGCTCAGTGCTACCCCAGTTCCAGGTGGCACCCCCGGCGGGGGGACCCGTCACACCATGAACGGTCAGATTAAAAAGACTATAAATTTTTATAGTGACTCTAAGAGAACGCTTTCTGTTCAGAGGGGGTACTTTATTGGAAAATGTATTAAACAGAGGCCTTCTTAGGCTACTGCTAAGACTTTAGGTAAGGTAGACCTACCTATAGACTGTTTATTGCTGTAAAGCCATATCCTAAATCTCTTATACTATGTTTTGGTTCTGCTGTTAAAATTAATCAATACTTTGGTTTAAGAAGGTTGTCTGGTCACTGTATTTACTACTGGTTGCAGGTTCCTGAAGGGAAGAACCACACATGCCAAACCCAGTTGGACTTGCTGGGTAAGCACAGTTAATACACAGAGTACTGTAACCCAGCGCCCAGTCTCAGATTAAGAGAACTGTGGGATTCCATCCCAGGAAAGGTAAATGCACACCACCTGATACCTGAGGGGCTGTACTCAGAGAGACCAGGAAGGGGACTGAGTGTAGCTAGTCCCATAACCATGATAATCATAACATACTGGATTATTTGAAAACTAGTCTGTGCTCTTGTAATGATCGTTGGGTCAGTCCCGTAGAGCAGAATTTCGAACAACGGGGTTACTCATATGAGGAAAGTTACTCCTGGGCATAAATCTTCACAGAATCAGGTGCTTTGTCTGTATGTTTGTCACAGACATGAGGCCCATGACAAAAATTTTATTTTTAGGATTTTTTTTCCATACAATTTTATTATATTTGCCACCAGTCTAGCGAGCATCTGAGCAAGGCTTCATTAGTTTTTTATAAATTTGGCTCTGCCCTGTGTAGTGAATTATGGGAGAGTGACCTGGATTTTTAAACAGTTTTTAAACCATGTAGTTTAGGAATGTATGATGTATGTCTATCAAACCAAGCTATACGAGGCAGTGTTTTATACACTTTGGCTGAGATTTACAAAGGTACTTAGGTGTACAAACCCCAAACTTAGATGCCTAAATCTGGGTGTTAAATTCCTAAATCAAAGTTTTAGGCTCCACTGCAATCCACAAAACTCCCACCAATGCTGTAGGTACCCAAGCTCAATTGGCATCTAAATGTTCAAGTAAAAGTTCCATAGCAGCTAGCATCTGGGCATACACATTGTTGCCTCCATCTAGGCACACAGACCTCTATCGTCTGCCTAAATCCCAGAATGATCCACGAACTGGGGGACAGTAGAGGTTCCTAACTTGTGGGTGGGGCTCAATCCATTAAGTGTGTTCAGAGGCCCATTCAAAATCTGGCCGGAAGTGGAGGTGGTGGAGGTGGTGGTGGTGCTGCTGCCCACCCCATAACTTTTAATGATTCAAGCACTCATCTGCACAAATAGCTTTCAAAATCAAGCTGAAATCATGAATAGGTGTCCTGGGACTTTGCATGAATGTTGGCAGCACTAGGGTGGGGCCTTCCCTCTAAAGATTAAAAAAGCAGGAGAGCCAACTAAATATAACACAATTTATAATTATTAGTTTATAAAAAAATCATGATTTTCTGCATATTAGAATTTTCTCTAGAAGAATTTTAGATCTCATTAAGCTATCAGTCAAGTAGATGTGATTTTATTTTATTTTTAATTGAACAGTAAGTCAGTTGTGAGTAGTTTTCTGAACAGAGACTCTTAAAACCTAGAGATGGAAAATGTCTGTTCTGTTATCTATTTCATCTCACTGCCAGGGCAACGTTGTTCCCTGTGCACATCTACTAGTGATTTTTCCAGGCTAGTATTCAATGTATCAAGTAACAGGGCTTCCACCACTTCTCTTGGGATATTTGTTTCATGGCCTTCTGTGATAGATGTATCTGGAGAAACATGGGTATTCTCTTCTTGCATAGACCATTGGAAGAATTGATAATATATTTTCAGTTTAGATGCCAAGAAAAAGCTTGTAGAAAAAAGGATCAGGTTCAAAAAGACCAAAAAAGGGAATGGGCAAATCCATATAATACTGGTGAAGGTGCACAAGTTCACCTTGTTGATATGTTCTCAGCATTACTCATTTTTAATGAGAAGAACATTTATGAAGCTTGATATTCTGCATATCAGTGTAAAAATATCGTGGTATGACAAAGGTGTTAACACCAATGCTCCAGGAATATTTCAGATCAGACACCCAATCTTACCTCACTGAAGTCAACTAGAATTTTTCTATCACTTGCACTGGTAGCAGATACAAGCCCCAAATAATTACAATCTGCCTACCAACTTCAAATTGAAACAGATTTCTTCCTTTCCTGTTCTGCTGCATTTCAGTGGTCGTGAAGATGAACCCTATATGGACTTACCTTCCTCTCATGGCTGTTGAATGTTAATTTGTTAATATTAGAAAGTACTTTGAGATCCTCAGATGAAAAGCACTACAAAAAGTGCAGAGAGAATTTTCATGTTTCTCTGACCAACACGCCTGTGATGAGAGATGAATAAAATATGGCTGTGACATGAAAATCTGGAGATGCTAATTGAGCCCTTCCAAATTGATAATTTTTAGATGCCCACGGGAGGTGCCGATATATCTGAAATGTGTCCTATGTAATTGTTCTTAATTTGCATTCTTTTCCTCATTTTATAACTTCCATTTAAAATCCAGTGATGTTTGAAATTGCATACACATTTCAGGACAGCATCATCAAAATTGTACTGAAATCTGCAAAACTTGGTCACAGGCGTGATTTGCAGAGTATGGCTTGACAAATTTTGTGGCAGTTCAGTTAAAACCATTCGTTTCCCATTACCCCTGTGGATTAAACCATCCCAGGGGGCTATTCTAATTTATATCAGCTGGCTATTGTGGTAAGTGACCATCCATCCAGTGATAGCTAGAGTGGAACACACTCCAACCATGACCATGCTCTTAAAATACCCCCTTCACCGGAAGCATCATAGAAGGCAATGTAGGAACCGGTGATGGCTCTATGCCCACTGGAAATTCCTCCATGCCAAGGGAATTCCCACCTGGAAAGATCTAACCTGAACCCTCGATTCCACTAGGTTAACACAAAGAAGATCAAGTAAGTCAAAGAATCTGCCCCAATGTGTCCACTAGTTTCAAACTACAATTTTAATGTTCGCAGTGGACATTTCACTCTCCAAGAGACCTCTATAAAAGCTCGACTTGGGAAATAGACTATAAGAGAGAATTCCATTTGTCTGTTTTTTTACCTCTTTCTTCACTCTCTAACCAGCTGCTATTTTGTTGCTATTTATTTGACAAACTTTGTTTCCAGCTTACTTTGGAATCCCCCCTACTCATCCATCTTTTCATTAGTTTTGTTTTTCTGCTCTCTACGATGGGAAAGCTTCATGTGTTCCTGTACACGCAGCACAAGGTTACACTTTAATCCTGTGGACATCTCTAGAACTAATTTACTCTGATAGCATCTTCTTTGCACTTCTAATAGCATTCATTATCACACATTAATTACTTTGCAACAAAGACAAATGCTCAGTGTAAAATGCTCAGTGTCACACATTTATAAACGGCTAACAGCCAATGGTGCATGGATCACGAATACAGTGGAAACTTACATGATGACTGCAATAAAGTTTCCTGCCAATAGCTGCAGTGAAAAATACAACTTCCCAAGATTAATAAAAAGCTCACTACACAAAAGACATCTTGTGTATTTGTAGTTTAAATCCTTGTCCTTCATAGAAGAGAATGACATATAATCAATTTTTTTCACAATAACAGAGGTTGACTTTGTTAAAACTTTTGCTTCCCACAGGCCTTGTGGTCTTGCAGTTTTCTTCAGATTTCCCACTGTTGTACTACCAGAAGGATAGCTCCAGTAATTGTAGCAATGACGTTAGCACCAGTATATACCAGCTACCAACATTTCAGCCCTTGTGCCATCTAGACCATCTCTGAGATAACATAGATGTTAAAAAACCAGTGGCTGGTGCTTCTACTGGTGCTATCTATAACACTGGTAGTGAAACAATGGGAAATTTGAAGACAAAGCTAGTGTAGACACAGCCAAAGGACAAAGTACATAATCCCTCATGGCTATTCCATGATTTGCTCAAATTTCCCTCACAGAGACCATCCTGTCTCCTCTGGTGGAACTCCCTATAGTAGGTAAACAGAAGGTGCCAGGAAACTCCACAAGGGACACATCGCTGAGTCTAGTTCTAGTGCTTCATTTGAGAGTTAAGGGGAGAGAAGACAGAGGCATTGATCATAGAAATCTATATCTGTGGAGTGTGGGGAATTGTGCTTCTAACTCTGTGGATTCTGGAGCTTCCACAACAAGGGTTCCTAACCCCAGGGAAGTATGGCTCTGTCAAAATATGCTAGGTCTCCTAGTACTGCCAGCCTATAGAAAGAGGAACTGGACTATAGCCTTCACTAGCATGCCTGGCCGGCCTTGTTTTTTAGGCAGCTAGGAGGCCTAAAGCGGTCAACTGGGCTGGAGCAGGCTCTGGTGATGCCCCCTGGAAGAAGGGGAGGATTTGGAATGCCAGGGGGAGAGAGAACCCTGGAAATGGGGGACTAAATTGTGACCTGGCCAGAGGGCTTAGTTACAGGAAGAGAGATCATTGCAGCAAATGGACCAACCGTCAGCGGGGGGCACCATACAGGGACACAGTCATTATGTCATGCCTGGCCATGAAGAGGTGCTCCTGCAGTGAGTGAATCCCTTCACATGGTCCCATTGTTGTTAATTTACTAGTCTCTACTAAAATAAATCCTACTGTATCTGGTTAATTGAATGAGAAGTTCTGAATTTCTGCACTTCAGAATTCAATGGGATTAGTCCCAGTGTGAATATTAAGCATGTGCATAAATCTTTGCAGGATTAGGGCTTTTTATATATATATATTGCAAATACTCCTGGACATTTTGTGGCAGATGCCGTACAAAAAATGTATCTTGTAAAGCTGTCAAGTTTGGAAGAACATTTTTTAAATGAATAGAACAAATTATAAGACCGTACATTAGGCCCTGATCCTGCAGAGCTCAGAACTTCCTCCACCCCAGCAAGCCGATCCATCCTATCTATGGTTCTTTCTAAACATGATCCCACCTAAACAAATTCGAAAATCTAACCCTTGGAATTAATATGCTACGTTTAGTCAATGGCTTGCTGCCTTTCCACAACTCTCCCTTGTACAACTGGGCAGCCTACACTCCCAGGTAAAACACGTCATAGTTAATTATCAATATTTCTGCTGTAATTCTTTCTGTGGGATGAGTCACGCTTTAATTGACAGCCATTTTCAAATCAAATACTCAGGAAAATTATGCTTGAACTTTATTTGAACATGGCTAGTTTGAATTATATGGCTCTGTGCAAGTCAAGTGCACAGGCATGATTGCTGAAAGTGCCAGATGACTCACTACCCTCTATACTGTGGCATATTCCACAGTAACATTATTACTGTATTAGAGAGGGGAAAGTTGTGCTTAAAACTAAACATGTGCATAAGTGTTTGCAGGATGCTAAACTCATGTCTTTCTTTGGACTCTGGAATTTACTCTTCTCTTCATGGAAATAAATATATTTTCAGTTGTCTGCCTTGAGCTATCTTAAAGGTACCCAATGTGACAGATGGTGGGAATGAAACACTTTCTAAATGTCATGTCCTTTTAAGGTGTCTCAAGGTGAGCAACCAAAATCACAAGTCACTTTTGAAAATTGTACACTTATACTTTTATTTTTGAAAGAAAAGTTTACCTAAACTAAGAGAATGAAAAAAACAAGTTAGTTTATAATAAGCATTTTGTTTTAGCTCTCCTTCTCATCATCATTTTCTTCCACTGAATCAAAAAATGATTACGGGGATATACTTTCTCAATCAGTCCAAAATCCCCATGGGTTCGTTTTCAGATACCATAAAAAGAAAATTACCCTTTTAAAAAGAACTCCCTTTTCTTCAGGTTTAAGGAAAGGATAACAGCCAAACAGCATGCTAAACAAGTTCTCCTACAAAGCCATCAGTCCATAAAGAAAGAAACTTTATCCAAGCCATTAAACAAATGGATCTATTGTGTGCAACAGCCTCTCTAATCAAGGAGAAGGATTTTTGAAGTCAAATAGATTTCCTTTCCTGACACAAATATAGTTTCAACTGTAGTCCCCACTGTCTCAATTTGATTTGAATTGAGGTCTAAGTCATCCCTGGCACATGCTTCAGCAGCTGAGACAGTCATGTGGCCTATGGGACACATTTTGGGATGAGAATTAGCTGATGGGATGTTTGAACACAGAGACTTTCTGGAGGTCTGTAAGTTTCATGCTTTGCTGTTTAATAACCACCCCACCCAAAACAGTAAAGAGAATTGTAGATGAAATTCACTGCAGTACAGAGTGCCAGCACAGGGTCCTATGCACTCTTGGGAGCTGACAGTGCTCACAGAACCTTGCAGGATCACAACATTCACAACATCACTGGTGTACAGCAGAGCTAACTGATTTTGGTGTGTGTGTGTGCAGGGGAGGAGTTTATAGATTCATAGATTCTAGGACTGGAAGGGACCTCGAGAGGTCATCGAGTCCAGTCCCCTGCCCGCATGGCAGGACCAAATACTGTCTAGAGGACCAAATACTGTCTAGAAAGTTGTGACATTGCACTCCATATGATTTTATGAAAATATGCTAATGAGTGTGAATATAATGCGACTGGAATATGTGTCATGCAAAAGGTCTCTTATAAGGTATCATTACAAAGTTTATAATCTACTGAGTGTGGTCATCCTATTTGTATAAATGTACCGCTCTTGTATCTGAAACTAGAAATATTAAGTATAACTCTGAGGTCCTATTGTAGTTACACAAAGTGTGGGCCATTAATGGTGGTTTGGAATCTTTAGGGCTCCCATTAACCAGGACATTTGACTGTAGATGGCTCTGTTTACTTGCAAGCCTTCCTGTGAGTCAAGCTGGGAAGAATGAAGGCTTGGGGTCTCCCAGGACATGTGACCATGTCACCTGGTACTGGAATCCATTTTAAACCTGGTGCTTTTCCATTTAGAAGGAGGGGTGGGGACCCAGAGAGACAAAAGATTCCCGCATGGTGCCAAAGCTATAAAAGGGGGTGGAACAGAACAAAGGGGGCTGCAGTCATAAGAAATCCCCTAGCTACCACCTGAGCTGGAACAAGGACTGTACCAGGGGAAAGGATTGGGCCCAGACTAGAAAGGAGTCTAGTCTGTGAAAGAAGCTTAGACTAACATGTTTTTGTTTCATTTTGCTTGGTAATTTACTTTATTCTGTCTGTTATTGCTTGGAACCACTTAAATCCTACTTTTATATTTAATAAAATCACTTTTGCTTATTAATTAATCCAGAGTAAGTAATTAATTCCTGAGGGAGCAAACAGCTGTGCATATCCCTCTATCAGTGTTATAGAGGGCAGACAATTTGTGAGTTTACCCTGTATAAGCTTTATACAGATTAAAATGGATTTATTTGGGGTTTGGATCCCATTGGGAGCTGGCTGTCTGGGTGCTAGAGACAGGAGCACTTCTTAAGCTGTTTTCTGTTAAGTCTGCAGCTTTTGGGGGATGTAGTTCAGACCTGGGTCTGTGTTTGCAGCAGGCTAGTGTGTCTGGCTCAACAAGACAGGGTACTGAAGTCCCAAGCTGGCAGGGAAAATGGGCTCAGAGGTAGTCTCAGCACCTCAGGTGACAGCCCCACGGGGGTTTCTCTGACCCAACCCATCACAGGGGTATTTCCCTATTTCCTGGAATTAAAGACCATCCTAAAAAATTAATCTTGCACAATGCCCAGTAGATCACTAAACTCTGGCTGGTGTGAGCCTGTCATATGTGAGTGCAGGTATGTGTGTGATGACTGTATGACAACCATGTAGAATCTGTGTGTGAGCAGGTATCTGTGGGTCAGAATGGACTGAGGAGCTTCTTAGCAGGTTCCTTTTCACAGATGTGCACAGATGTGCTGGTGTGAGCATTACTGGGGTAGGGAAGAGGGAGAATGGATATTGTGGTAGTGGTGCTGTCAAAACAAGCAATAGAGTGAAGAGAAATTGTGGGGTTGGAAAGTTGGAAGACCCATTTCAAGTTGTTGCTTGGAGTTCATATGCAAATTGTTATTCCGCTCTGTAATCAGCTATGGATATATCTGTGTCCATCACCAGATAACTGCAGATAAAAAACAAACAAACTACCTGTATGCCAATCCTATGCCTAAAACCAGACTGGTGGGGAGGATGCCTGTGAGATCAAGATGTGCCTGAAGCTGCTTCAATCCTATATTAATGATACAATGAAGAGTTTGAAAATGATATGCTGTAATCCACTTTTTTTGAAGTTATTTTCAGTCTGATTGTGTTTGTACAAAATAATTAAATAGCTGTATGAGGCTACAGAATTGTGTTTTTATGCTCAAATGAAGAAATGGAAGCAACAATTGTTTAACTTGGCAACTATTATGTGGGAATAATGAATGTGAAAACAAAGATACAAGAAGAGGCATCATGATTTGAGCTCTCAGTCCATCTGTTTGCCTGTTTGTTTAAGGGAGGTTGCTACATGGGCCTAGGAAACCACAAAAGTTTAGCTGGAATATTTTGTGAAGGAGCAATATAATTTGTATTAGTTTATGTGAGGAAGGAGACTTAAGCCTAAACCCTGCAGCTGAATCCATGAAGTAAATCATGCTGTATTAGAATGTAAAAGGGCACATTTATTAGTGCACTGCCCATCAAAATTAGCAGATTTCAATCAGCTGTGGTGACAAGTATATTGTCTAATTTTTTCCTCATGCTCCCCCTGTCTGTTTGTTGCATCCCTCTCTTGTCTTAAAATCTAAGTTTTTCAGTGCGGGGACCATCTCTTTGTTATGTGCATGGACAGTGCCTAAGAGAATAGAGGCCCCAGTCAGGGATCAGGAGCCTACACCCTACCACAATATAACTAATAAGTAATAATGAAGTGTTACAGTTCAGTACATACAAAGAAAGCATATTAGAGAAGCATTGCTGCTTATAGTTAAGGCTAACCTGTCACATTATTATGGCTGATAGGACTCTAAAAGCAGGACTTTTAGGAAAAGTAACCCGCCATGCACATCATTTTGTAAAGCTGTCAGGAAAAACTGTATCAAATGGGTAAGACATCATTCATTCCTTCATTTGATCTCAGCTAGACATGAGCAGAACCAATGAAAAAAACCTTAATCAGAGCTTTAGAATGGCCTTGAATATTTTGCATTTTTTTTTATTTTAAGTTGTCACAAGTACACGGCGGCTAATAGCACTAGTAATGGTCTGGGTGTAACTCCAGCTACCATGTATGGTCCATTTTTAAAGAGAACCTTTTGGCTTTACTATCAGGTGCACATGGGCAGCATGAAGTTTAGTTAGGAATCTGCCCACACCAATTTTTTGATGAAATTATTAACAATATGAAGCTGTGTTAGCAACATTGGAGGAACATAGGCCCCCCAGTCCTGGAAACAGATCACTGAGGGTAGACCCTGACATAAGCTTAGAGTCCTATTGAAGTCAATGGGGCTCTACATGGATACAAAGGCTCACCCATATGGACCCAATTACAGGATTGGGACCTTAATGTCCACTCTGTTTGTATTGCTACTGATGATATTGTATCTGCATCTCCTTGTCTCACTGGGGATTTGTGTGTGTGAGAAGCCAATGATATTTTCCACTATGTGTTCTCTGTTTCCTGGTTCTATACATTCAATAACTTCTGAGTCAGAGAAAATATATCCTCCCCTGATACATTTTTTCTGTGTCTTGTGCTAACATTAGGAAAATATATTATATGGTATCATTTTTTTTACCATAGTTTATAGCTTCAAGGCCCTTATGTGACTTCTTTCCTGTTGTTGTTGTTGTTGTTGTTTGTTTTAATATGGAATTTCTAACTTAGGGGCCTCCAAAGTTTCACACCATTCTGAAGTAATGGGTGGGTAGTTTTGTGTGATTAGACTAAGTAGCATCCCAGATGAATCATAGTTGTTAACCTATAATTATATGGAAATGCACTAGAAACGAAGTTATGACTAATAAAGGAGTGACATTCTGTCTAGCAATCCAGACAAACACAAATCAGGATCCCATGAGGGAAATGCTAAAATAGTGTGAAAGAAACTAACACTTCAGTGTGGGAAAATATAATCTAAAAGTTGGTTGAACTGTATTTTGGGTGAGGATGAGAAGGGGGTGGGGAGTACAGGTGTGAAAAGGGCTTGATTCTGAAAGGCGCTCGCTCCTATGAAGTGCTGAGCACCCTCAGCTCCCATTGAAGTCAGTGGGAGTTGAAGGCATTCAGCACTAGACCTGGGCAACATTTTTCCTCCAAAATTTTTTTGCTGAAAAATGTGGCTTTGGGTCGACTTAGACACCTCTCGAATTTGTGTCACATTCACCAAATTACTTTGGCCAAACCAAAGAAATTCTGAAGGTGAAACAAAACATTTTGTTTTTTTTAATTTGTAATCATTTTTTCTTTATAAATTTACTTCAGTTTCATTTAAAAAAGCTTTTTCAACATTGCATTTCAGGCTGAAGGACACGTTTCAGTTGACCCAGAATTACTTTTTTTTTCAGAATGGAAAATGAATACAAAACTCGGTTATTTGCACAGCTCTGTTCTGCACTTCACAGGACTGAGCCCACATAGCACCATTTGCCTATAGATCTCAAAGTATTTTAGAATGCAAGACAAGAATCACTGTTCCCAGATGGGGATTCTGTGGCACAGAGGTGAAGTGACTTTCTCAAGGTCTCCCAGCAGGTCACTGGCAGAGGTAGGGACAAGTTACATCTCATGTCAATCAAATGCTATGTCCCCGACTGCACTGTCTTCGAGAATTAATAATTGCTTTTGTCAAATGTGTGTTCCCAGAAACCCTAAAATAATTATAATGAGATATTAATAGCAAGAGCAACTTTTTCCCCTTTAAATGTTCTGTACATAAAAGAACATAAAAATATAAGAAGGTCATACTGGGTCAGACCAAAGGTCCATCTAGCCCAGTATCCTGTCTTCTGACAGTGGCCAATGCCAGGTGCCCCAGAGGGAATGAACAGAACGGGTAATCATCAAGTGATCCATCCTGTCGACCATTCCCAGCTTCTAGCAAACAGAGGCAAGGGACACCATCCCTGCCCATCCTGGCTAATAGCCATTGATGGACCTATCCTCTATGAACTTATCTAGTTCCTTTTTGAACTCTGATAGAGTCTTGGCCTTTACAACATCCTCTGGCAAGAAGCTCCACAGGTTGAATGTGTGTTGTGTGAAAAAATACTTCCTTTTGTTTGTTTTAAACCTGCTGCCTATTAATTTCATTTGGTGAGCCCTAGTTCTTGTGTTATGAGAAGGAGTAAATGACACTTTCTTATTTACTTTCACCACACCAGTCATGATTTTATAGACCTCTACCATATCCCCCCTTAGCCGTCTCTTTTCCAAGCTGAAAAGTTCCAGTTTTATTAATCGCTCCTCATATGGAAGCTGATCCATACCCTTAATCATTTTTGTTGCCCTTTTCTGAAACTTTTCCAACTCCAATATATCTTTTTTGAAATCTGCACGCAGTATTCATGATGTGGGCATACCATGGATTTATATAGAGGCAATGTGATATTTTCTGTCTTATTATCTATCACTTTCTTAATGATTCCCAACATTCTGTTCGCATTTTTGACTGCTGCTGCACATTGAGTGGATGTTTTTAGAAAACTATCCACAATGACTCCAAGATCTCTTTCTTGAGTGGTAACAGCTAATTTAGACCCCAACGTTTTATGTGTATAGTTGGGATTATGTTTTCCAATGTACATTACTTTGCATTTATTAACATTGAATCTCATCTGCCATTTTGTTGCCCAGTCACCCAGTTTTGTGAGATCTTTTTGTAGTTCTTAGCAGTCTGCTTGGGACTTAACTATCTTGAGGAGTTTTGTATCATCTGCAAATTTTGCCACCTCCTTGTTTATCCCTTTTACCAGATCATTTATGAATATGTTGAATAGGACTGGTCCCAGAACAGACCCCTGGGGGACACCACTATTTATCGCTCTCCATTCTGAAAACTGACCATTTATTCATACCCTTTGTTTCTTATCTTTTAATCAGTTACCAATCCATGAGAGGACCTTCCCTCTTATCGCATGACATTTTAAGAGCCTTTGATGAGGAACCTTATCAAAGGCTTTCTGAAAATCTAAGTACACTATATCCACTGGGTCCCCCTTGTCCACATGTTTGTTGACCTCTACAAAGAATTCTAGTAGATTAGTGAGGCATGATTTCCCTTTACAAAAACCATGTTGACTCTTCAACAAATTATGTTAATCTATGTGTCTGACAATTTTGTTCTCAGTACTGAAGTTAGGCTTACAAAAAACAAAAATCCCTTCTGTCTTTTGTGATTTCTTCTAATAAAATACTAAAAATAGTAGTGGCAGTGCGACTATGTAAGGCTTCAGTATTCAGTTAGCAGCCAGCCACTTATTTGCATCTCAGAATTGCTCAGAGTGTATATACTTACATCAGAATTGAGATATAAGTTATTAGCCTGATGATGAAATTTGATAATTATTGCCATATCTCAAATACTGAAGTTTTTCTGAAACTGGGTCAATTCTTTCCTTTTTCAGGGGACAACGTGAAGTCTCTTTGGTCAGTGATGAACTTCTTTACTTTCTAAAAAAATCAGTGTTATGGTAGCTTCAAAGGGGCACATTTTCGCAAGGGAAAGCAATAGGATATTTTAAGTTGTGCAAATGGTGTCGCAGAACTTCTGAATTGTATAGCTTGCACAGTACATTGAATAGCGACACTTTACTATTAGGTTTCACATGAAACTAACCTCAGTATTGACACTTTGTGGTAAGTATAAACATCTTCAGCTCAAATGATTTAAGTGAAGATGGATCATGTCTTTTGTCTCTTGTTTATTCTTTTCAAATGCCTGCAGCTTTGGGGACAAGGGACCAGATTTTCAAAGATATTTAGGCACCAAAAGATGCAAATAGGTACCTAGTGGGATTTGCCAAAGCACATAAGTAGATTAGGAACCTAACTTCCAACTAACTTTACAAGACAAATTCATACTGATGACTTTTAAAAAATGTATTATCCTCCACTAGTCTGATCGTAAGAGCTCTGAACTCACATTGACTTTAGGGGGAACTGAGGAGACTCAGTATCTCATGGCAGGCACCTGAGCCCAGATCCACAAAGGGACTTAGGTGCCTAAGTCCCAGTTTCAGGTCCACTGTGATTCACAAATCTCCCACTGAATCCTGTAGGTACCTAAACTTGCTTGGTGCCTATGTTTTCAAAGCAAAAGTATTCTTGGTGCCTATGATCAGACACACTGCTGTCTTGGTCTAGGTATCTGGATGCCTATCTCCAGTTGAAGTACCAGGGTGATTCACAAACCAGAGGAAGATAGGCATTCAGCCATATAAGGGGTGTGCAGAGCATAATCTAGTTGGCATTCTCAGCAGCCACTTACTGGATTGGGTCCCATTCAAAATCCTGGAGGTGGTGGTGCTGCCCACCTTATAACTTTTAGCCCAGTGGTTACAGCATTCAACTGGGGTGTGGGAGACCCATGTTCAACTCCTCCCTCTCTTCCAGAGAGGAAGGCAAGAGAGGATTTGAACAGGGGTTTGCCCCCACTCATGAGTGGGCTCCAGCCACTGAGCTATGGGAAATTCTAATCTGGGAGTCTCTCCTGTGAAGCTGTTCCACTGTGGATAAGTGGTGAAGAGTGATTGGTGCAGGGGGAGTGGAACCATTGTCTCCCACCTCCCAGGTGGATGCCCTAACCCCTGGGATATAGGGTACATCTACACTGCAATAAATAACCAATGGCACTGAGTCTCAGAGACTGGGTCAATTGATTTGTGCTTGCAGGGCTAAAAATTGAAGTGTAGCTGCATGGGGTTTCAGAGCCCAGGCTCCAGCCTGAACCAGACTGTCTACACTGCAGTTTTTAGCTCTGAGCCCTATGAGCCTGAGTCAGCTGACCAAGGCCAGCTCTGGGAAAGAGGCTTCTGACTATGGTTGAAAATTTTTCATTTACAAGAAACTGTGTGGGAGCACGGGGCATTGTTGGTATGTGTGTGTGTTTTATTTCATTTTTGTTTAATGAAATTCATTTTTGTTTTGCAGAAAATGTCCCTTTTCTCTCTCTCTCTCTCTCACCCACACACACAGAGTCTTTCAGCAATTTAACTTCAGAATTTTTGGGGTTTGGATTTTCAGTAAAAAACAAAGACATTTTGAAAAATTTCAATGGAAACCAAAACATTTTTATTTTCATTGAAACTTTCCACAGGGAAAAAAAATATTTCCCCCCAGATACCCTTCACTCAACCCTGAAACTTTGATTTATTCTCTTTTGCTGCATTACCACTGGTTGTTGATAGCCCTTTCCCCTTGACCTCTGTTACTGTTACGAGAGTTGGATTAAGTCAGTCCAGGACTCTAGACAAACTATGGTATGAGGCATCCTGTGGTTCCACCAATAGGGCCCTGTCATCACCCTTGTGAGAACCCGCAAGTTAATTTTAAGGAGACTTCTCTGGGCTCAGAGGGGGGATCAGCTGATCCACTCATGTTCTCAGTGGTTTTAACTCAAATTGCATATTAAAGGAAAATGCCTTAATATGCGCTTTATGAGTTTTATTAAAAGTAATAAATGAGCAAAAGTAAAATAAAGAGCATGTCACTAAGGCTAGATTACTACAAAGTGTAACAAACCAGTTAAGGACTAAACAATGCACTTTTCAAAGTAAGGTCATGATAACATTAATTAAACAAACTACCAGCAGCATTGGTGTTAAATAATCCGTTTACCCAAACCATCAAATGAACATGCAAATAGTCACTTAATCCCCATACTGGAAGATCAAGGAGGTAGCTGCCAATTTAGTTATAAACCATAATTCAGGACATTTTACTCACAGCCATGACAGAAATCTTTAGCTGGGTAAAAGTTGTCTTAAATTTATACTGCAGCCTCAGAAGCCAACTAAACAGGGCCGGCTCCAGCATTTTTGCCGCCCCAAGTGGCAAAAAAAAAAAGAAGCCGCGATCAACTCTACCGCTGCCACTTCATTCTTCGGCGGCAATCCGCCGTTGAATTGCTGCCGAAGAGCCGGACGTGCCGCCCCTTTCCATTGGCTGCCCCAAGCACCTGCTTGCTGCGTTGGTGCCTGGAGCCAGCCCTGCAACTAATATTTTCCTCCTGGAAGTTCACCTTAAAATACAGTGGCCAGTTTATTTCCTCCTCTTCCCCCTCTGGCCTCCTCCTCCCAAACACACAAAGAATAAAGCTCTGAGGTAGTTTGATAAGGGCAAGTTTTAGCAGCTTTTTCACTGAATGACAGCTTTGGTTCTGTAACGAACTAACACAAAACTAGCACAGACTCAATACTGTGATTTTAAGGACAGACTTTTAGGGTTAGTTAGGGAATAGTTGCTGGCACCTTCCTGTGTGGACTTAATAGGGCCTCATACATGTCTACAAGCATCCAAGCACACATTCATATCCCCAAAATAATAATTGGGGTATCGTGCAAGAAAAGTAAAATACTTAAAATAAAAAGAGTTTCAAACTCTTTAGTTCTTGTAGTTTTCAGTTTCACATGGTGTAAGGAGCTGTAACTGCAGTCATGGACCAGGTGGTGGCTTCTGACATTTAGCACTTTTTGACAGTAGTTGTCTTCAACTACAAGAAAAATAGTTCAAAGCTTGGTAGCAGGTGTGTGTCTAGGGTTTCTCCTGACTTCCTTTTGCCTTGGGGTCATCCAAGTCCAGGGGCTTTGAAAAGTCATTCTTCTTGTGATGGATGAAAACCTGAACAGCAGATGGTGCTCTCCATGGACCTTGATTTTTATCATGGACAAGTCTTTCTTACTCCTCCTTATAACACTTCTTTTGGTGTGGGCAAATCAGGGTCCAGTATGCCTTGGAATACAGACCAATCCCATCCAGTGAACAAATTTCAGCCTGTGGTTATTTAGGAAAGTTCCTGTTTAACCGTCCAGTTCCTTCATATGTCCACTACTTCAATGGCAGAAAGGTGGGCCTCAAAAAGAGGGAAAACATGAGGCAAGTCTTGCGGAAATGGCCTCAGTCTCTACCTCTGGGATAGATGATCAGATTACACTACACAATGTGGGCATCCAGGAAATCCCTACTGATAACTGATTGCCCAGTCAATCGATTAATTCACCCTACTTCTCACATACATCTGTTCTAGTTGTCAGAGTAAATCTAAGTCTGTTTTACAACAGTTGTCAAATAAAATTCATTACAAATAAGAATTAAGGAACTGGTTGGTAATCTAGGTGAAGATTCACAAGGCCTTAATTGTATCAAAGGTCATTGTGTCTTTTCCCTTCCAGAAGCACAAAACTATGTTACCACTTTAATTACTCCTACTTTAGATGGAGTTTATATTAAACTTTCTATGAGGTCTGCATTCAGATAGGCTATTTTTCTCACACCTTTTGGTATATGCTGTATCCCTTCCTCTTGCACTTCGTAGAATGTGCCCCCCCTCCACCTCGTGATTGAGGATTCTGACTGCTACTGCTCCAGTTCCACATCTTCTTTGGCCTTTTCTACAATATTTTTCCTGAAAAAACACTGCAATCTTAATATAGCCATGGTGGGGTGACTGGGGTGCAGTGAAGGCTTGTCAAAGCTACCACAGTATTGAGTCTAGAAGGCAAGAGAGACAATTACTTTTGATTTGTTTCCTTCCGTGATCGTAGATTGTTGGCTAAAAGAAATTTCAAAACTAAACCAGAATTAAAAGGTAAATTTTTCTACCAATGGCAAGTGAATTACATTTTCCCCCCGATACAGATTCCATCTGAAATTGTCAGGACATACATTACACAGTGGAAATTATCTAAGTCAAGCGTGAATGATTAGGATTACCTATTTGTTCATGTTATGATGTTGTCAAGACTGGCCAATGTTCTCAATCCAAAATAATGTGACGGTGCTGTGTCACTTGCCTCCACTCATTCACACGTATATGGATAAACAGGAACACTTGACTCCTGTCATATCAACCAAGGTTGCTATCTGGAGTTTAAATTGCATGGCCCAGATATTCACTTAAATGCATTTCTTTGGGTGTGTTTGAATCTTGAAAAAAATACCAGAAATTACAGCACAAAGGAAATCACATGCGTCACTTATACAAACATTTGAGGTGATTTGATCATAGTCTACAAGTACCTACATGAGGAAGAGATTTCTGATAGTGGATGACTTTTCAGTGTAGCTGGAAAAAAAACAAACATAATGAGAGCCAATGGTTGGAAGCTGAATTTTGATAAATTTATATTGGAAATCAGATGCAAGTTTTTAATACTGAAGGTAATTAACCATGAGAGCAACTTACAGAGGAACATGGTAGAGTCTCTATCACTTGAAGTCTTAAAATCAAGACTGGATGTTTTTCTGAAATATATTCTGTTGCTCAAACAGAAGTTATTGGCTTAATGCAGAAATTAGTGGGTGAGGTTGTGTGGCCCTTGCTATGCAGGAGGTCAGACTAGATTGTTGTAATGGCCCCTTCTGGCCTTAAAAATGTATTAATCAAGTTGGACTTTTATTTCAGTCTTTATTTTTATAATCTCCATCCTCACTACAATGACCACCATACCACTAGCAACCCATTAAACAATGCCAGTACTTGAAGCACTATAAAGTGTTGAGAGCAGAATCTGGCCCTTGGTTTTTTTGCTGAAATGCTGCTTTGCTTGTTTCCAGCACAAACCCAAGTTGTAGCTGCTGCTACCACTCATTCAGATTCTATTTAGACCAGGGGTCGGCAACCTTCGGCACACTGACAGGCCGCGAGACAGTTTGTTTACGTTGACTGTCCGCAGGCACAGCCCTCCGCAGCTCCCAGTGGTTGGGAATGACAAACCACAGCCACGGGGAGATGCGGATGGTCAATGTAAACAAAATGTCTTGCAGCCCGTTAGCGGACTACTCTGATGGGCCATATGCCAAAGGTTGCTAGCCCCTGAACTAGAGTAATGGAGAGAGCATTGTTGGTCTCTTTCAACTTGTTCAGAATTTTGTGGTGTGTCAATAAAGCAAAGAACTAGCCCACAGAATTCCCACTATCCACTTATCAGATCCCACCAAATGAAGCTTATAACCAGTTCCTGTTCAATATTCTTAGGTCTTCTGGGGCTTGGGCCACAACCAGAAGTGTGCTCCAGTAATATTAAAACGTGGTAAACCCAATTTATGGTGGCTTTTGATGCTGGAGTGATGGAAAGGAACCGGAGGTCAGTCCTGATGCAACCTCCCACTCTTCTCACTTGTGGAATAGAGAAGTTAATTAGTGATTCAGCTACAAGAGGAACAAGGACATGTTGTTGTATACCTTTAGATTCAATATCGGAACTCTTAGGGTATGTCTACACTACGGGATTAATCCGAATTTATATAATTCGAATTTTGGAAACAGATTGTATAAAGTCGAATGTATGCGGCCACACTAAGCACATTAATTCAGTGGTGTGCGTCCATGTACCGGGGCTAGAGTCGATTTCAGGAGCACTGCACTGTGAGTAGCTATCCCATAGCTATCCCATAGTTCCCGCAGTCTCCTCCACCCATTGGAATTCTGGGTTGAGATTCCAATGCCTGATGGGGCCAAAAACATTGTCGCGGGTGGTTCCGAGTATATCCTCCCCCCTCTCCAGGGAAGCAACAGCAGACAACCGTTTCGTGCCTTTTTCCTGGGTGAATAGTGCAGACACCATACCACGGCAAGCATGGAGCCCGCTCAGGTCAAGACAGCAGTCATGAACATTGTAAACACCTCGCGCGTTATCGTGCAGTTTATGCTGAACCAGAACCTGCAAAACCAGGCGGCGAGGAGTAGGCTACGGCAGCGCGGCAGCAAGAGTGATGAGGACATGGACATGGAATTCTATCAAACCACGGGACCCGGTGCTTTGGAGATCATGCTGTTAATGGGGCAGGTTATAGCCGTGGAACGCCGATTCTGGGCCCGGGAAACAAGCACAGACTGGTGGAACCGCATAGTGTTGCAGGTGTGGGATGATTCCCAGTGGCTGCGAAACTTTTGCATGCGTAAGGGCACTTTCATGGAACTTTGTGACTTGCTTTCCCCTGCCCTGAAGTGCCAGAATACCAAGATGAGAGCAGCCCTCACAGTTGAGAAGCGAGTGGCAATAGCCCTGTGGAAGCTTGCAACGCCAGACTCCCGGTCAGTCGGTAATCAATTTGGAGTGGGCAAATCTACTGTGGGGGCTGCTGTGATGCAAGTAGCCAAAGCAATCACTGAGGTGCTGCTACGAAGGGGAGTGACTCTGGGAAACGTGCAGGTCATAGTGGATGGCTTTGCTGCAATGGGATTTCCTAACTGTGGTGGGGCGATAGATGGAACCCATATCCCTATCTTGGCACCGGAGCACCAGGGTACCCAGTACATAAACCGGAAGGGGTACTTTTCAATGGTGCTGCAAGCACTTGTGGATCACAAGGGACGTTTCACCAACATCAACGTGGGCTGGCCGGGAAGGGTTCATGACGCTCGCGTCTTCAGGAACACTAATCTGTTTAAACGGCTGCAGCAAGGGACTTACTTCCCGGACCAGAAAATGACCGTTGGGGATGTTGAAATGCCAATAGTTATTCTTGGGGACCCAGCCTACCCCTTAATGCCATGGCTCATGAAGCCATACACAGGCAGCCTGGACAGGAGTCAGGAGCTGTTCAACTACAGGCTGAGCAAGTGCAGAATGGTGGTAGAATGTGCATTTGGCCGTTTAAAAGGTCGCTGGCGATCGTTATTGACTCGCTCAGACCTCAGCCAAACCAATCTCCCCATTGTTATTTCTGCTTGCTGTGTGCTCCACAATCTCTGTGAAAGTAAGGGGGAGACCTTTATGGCGGGCTGGGAGGCTGAGGCAAATCGCCTGGCTGCTGATTACGCGCAGCCAGACACCAGGGCGATTAGAAGAGCACACCAGGAAGCGCTGTGCATCAGAGAAGCTTTGAAAACCAGTTTCATGACTGGCCAGGCTACAGTGTGAAAGTTCTGTTTGTTTCTCCTTCATGAAAACCCGCCCCCTTTATTGACTCATTCTCCGTAAGGAACCCACCCTCCCCTTTCCCCCAGCTTGCTTTCAAAGGAAATAAAGTCACTATCGTTTAAAAATCATGTATTCTTTATTAATTGATTATAAACATAGGGAGAGAACCGACAAGGTAATCTGGGTGAGGTTTGGGAAGAGGATAGGAGGGAAGTAAAAGGCCACTGAAAAAATTCAATATAATGACAGCCTTTTGGTTGGGCTGTCCACTGGGGTGGAGTGGGAGGGTGCACGGAGCCTCCCCCCCCCCCCGTGTTCTTACACATCTGGGTGAGGAGGATATGGAACATGGTGAGGGGGGAGGGAGGTTATACAACGGCTGCAGCGGCAGTCTGTTATCCTGCTGCCATTCCTGAAGCTCCACCAGACGCCGGAGCATGTCCGTTTGATCACGCAGCAGCCCCAGCGTTGCAGCCTGCTACCTCTCATTTCGAGCATCCCTCATGACCTCACGTTCACTGGCATCTTTCCTAAATTTAGATACCGTGTCCTTCCACTCATTCAAATGAGCTCTTTCATTGCGGGTGCATTCCATTATTTCCGTGAACATCTCGTCTCGCGTCCTCTTTCTCCTCCGCCTTATCTGAGATAGCCTTCGGGACGGAGGAGAGAGGCTTGAAAAATTTGCAGCTGCTGGAGGGAGGGTTGAAAAAAAGGAGAGAAGTTTTAAAAATGATACATTTTACAGAACAATGCTTATACTCTTTCATAGTGAACAACACTATTCACATTACATAGCACATGTGATTTCAGTACAAGGTCGCATTTTCCATCTTAATATTGAGTGCCTGCGGCTTCGGTGTTAGAGATCACAGACGTAGGTTCGGGCAACAGAATTCAGCTTGCATGCTGCCATGGTAAGCCATTGTCTTTCGGCTTCTGCGCCCTCCTTTCCCACATACCAAGCAAAGCCCGTTGACTGCTGCGGTTTTCCTGTTAACCTTCAGCAGCAGAAAACAAACTAACCCCCCCCATCCAATTCTCTGGGATGATCGCTTTATCCCTCCCCCCACCGCATGGCTGGTATCAGGGAAGATCCCTACAGAAACCAAACTAACCTCCCCACCCCCCCTCCGGCATGAATTATGTGGGATGATCACTGTACCCCTCCCCCCACCGCGTGGCTGGTAACAGGGAAGATCCCTGCTAGCCAAATGCGAAAAGCTCAGGGCCAATTCCCCCCCCCCCCCCCGCACTTGGCTAACTGCAGGGAAGGATTTCTTTTCAGCCACAGGCAAACAGCCCAGTAGGAACGGCCACCTCTGTCCCCTTAATTAAATTCCCATATTTCAACCAGGTTACCATGAGCAATATCACTCTCCTGAAGATTACACAGCGAGATAAAGAACGGATGTTGCTTGAATGCCAGCAAACACCGGGACCATACGCTGCCAGGCTTTGTCATGCAATGATACCAGATTACTTGCTGCAAGCATGGCGTGGTCAAGTGTCCTACCATGGAGGACGGAATAAGGCTGCACTGCCCAGAAACCTTGTGGCAAGGCTTTTGGAGTACCTCCAGGAGAGCTTCATGGAGATGTCCCTGGAGGATTTCCGCTCCATCCCCAGACACATTAACAGACTTTTCCAGTAGCTGTACTGGCCACGAATGCATCCCAAGTCCTCAGGGCAAAATAATCATTAAAAAACACTTGCTTTTAAAACAAGTTTTATATTTTAAAAGGTAAACTCACCTGAGGTCCCTTCCATGGGGTCATGGTCTTGGATATTGGCTTGGGAGGGTTGGGAGGGTACTTCAGTCAGGCTGAGAAAAAGATCCTGGCTGTTGGGGAGAACGGAGTGCTGGGTGCTCTCCACAAGCTCGTCCTCCTCCTCCTCCTCTTCCCGTCCGCAGAATCCTCAGGTGTAGCTGATGAGATTATCCCCGCCTCGGAATCCACGGTCAGAGGTGGGGTAGTGGTGGCGGCCCCCCCTAGAATTGCATGCAGCTCGGCGTAGAAGCGGCATGTCCGCGGCTCTGACCTGGAGCGACCATTTGCCTCCTTTGTTTTTTGATAGGCTTGTCTGAGCTCCTTGACTTTCACGGGGCACTGATCTGAGTCCCTATTGTGGCCTCTCTCCATCATGCCCTTGGAGATTTTTTCAAAAGTTTTGGCATTTCATCTTTTCGAACGAAGTTCTGCTAGCACTGAATCCTCTCCCCATATAGCGATCAGATCCAGTACTTCCCGTACGGTCCATGCTGGTGCTCTTTTTCGATTATCGGCCTGCATGGTTACCTGTGCTGATGAGCTGAGATATCTGTGGTCACCTGTGCTCTCCACGCTGGGCAAACAGGAAATGAAATTCAAATGTTCGCGGGGCTTTTCCTGTCTACCTGGCCAGTGCACCCGAGTTCAGATTGCTGTCCAGAGCGGTCACAATGGTGCACTGTGGGACAGCTCCCGGAGGCCAATATCATCGAATTGCGGCCACACTAACCCTAATTCAAAATGACAATATCGATTTTGGCGCTACTCCGCTCGTCGGGGTGGAGTACAGAAATCGATTTAAAGAGCCCTTTATTTCGAAATAAATGGCTTCGTTGTGTGGATGGGTGCAGGGTTAATTCGATTTAATGCTGCTAAATCCGAATTAAAGTCATAGTGTAGACCAGGCCTTATTGTTGTGTTAAACACCATAAGTTGCCCTAGTATCCTGTATACCAAACCATCTTATGTTTGCCAGATGTCATTTGGTGGATGGTGCTAGCGATTAGCGGTGGCAATAACTCCAGAAATAATCTGACCACAGAGGAGAAATTCTGAATAATTTTATAGAAATGTTCAATGAACAGATTTGGCATAAGATCTAAAATGTTATTAATTAAGGAACACAATTAGCGGCAGTATATACTAATTGCCTGGTTATTATTACTGATGCCTGTAAACAGTATAATTGCTGAGAGTCATGTGCTGTGCCATACTGAGTCATAATATTTAGAAGTATAAATAAAACTAAATACAGGAGCAACATTATTACTGGAAGGGGCCTGATTAGCTGTAAAGAAGAGGAATCATAATTATTTAAGCAGCAGGAACAACAAAAAGGGCTGCAGTTGAGATGGTTGCAAATGTGTTACTGCCACAAGACAAGATGTTAGCATTCAAATTAATTGACAGGCACTGCAAGCTAATAATAGGACTTTATTCAAAATTCTAATGCCATGCAGTCAGTTTCCTATAGAATGGTTCAGTCGAGGGAAGTTCATTTAATATTGACCAGTCTTTTTAACCCAGTGACCTTTTTAAGACTGTATTCCTCTCTGTTATATTGGTGTAACTAACATAATATGGACCTTAATTGGTCTCATGCAAGTTTCTTGTACTGATGATAGGCCAAAGCTATGCTGCAAGTTCCTGAATTGGTGCTGGAACACTAGACAAATGACAACTGTATTGGCAGTTACCTTTGAACTACAGGGGGTAGTATTTAAAACCTAAGATCAGATCCTGAGTTGATATACGGCAGTTTAGCTCTGTTGAGGCCAAGAATAGGAAGTGGAGGCTGAAAGTAGCCAACAGAGCTACACTGATTTGCATTATCTGAGGATCTGGACCTAAATATTCACTGCTTCATGTAGCTGCAGTAATCGATGGTACCTTGCTATACGTAGAATTGTAGGTATCATAATCACTATGGGGAGGCAAAGATGGAGTTTTTAATGGTGCCCACTTTATTTCACTGACCTCAGTGCTACAAATCTGACTTTCCAAGGACAGACTAACCTGGCAAGATGCGGGAAGTTTGGGGGCATTTCTGGGGTTTTGTGTTTATACAAAATTATAAAATTTACCATGTTGTGAGCCCCTATTACAACAAGGTAATTCACTTGACAGTTATATTAGGTTTATAACATTTCCAAAACTATTGTCACTATATTTCTATATTTTAACAGTATCCTCTACATGGTTAATTTGACAGACCTTAGTAGATGTGACTGAGGAGTACTAAACCCAGATGGGTGACCACAGTCCATGCTACTATAACAAGACAACGTCAAAGTTGAAAAATGTTATATTGTTTCATCAAATCTTGATGTATTTGATTGAATCGCAAGTTCAACATACCTGGTTGGGTTCCATGTCACCTGATAGTTCTATAACAGGGGTCAGCAATCTTCAGCACGGGGCCCATCAGGGTAATCTGTTGACAGGCTGCAAGACATTTTGTTTACATTGACTGTCCGCGGGCATGGTCCCCCGCAGCTCCCAGTGGCCGTGGTTTGCCGTTCCCAACCACTGGGAGCTGCCAAGGGCTGTGCCTGCAGTCAACTTAAACAAAATGTCTTGCGGCCTGCCAGCGGATTGCCCTGATGGGCTATATGCCGAAGGTTGCCGATCCCTGAATGTTCCTTTGATTCCTTCCATTACTCCTATTGCTATGTCCTTCTGATAGAGCAGTGGTGTAAAAGCCATAGCACATTCTTTTTCTGACTGTCTGGTCCATGCTAACAGTCATCTCTGCAAAAATAATCTTTTCCCAGCATACTCTTCTGGGTCTGGCCCTTTAAATTTGTCAGAGTCAAGCAACTGCAACCCCACAGTGGCCATTTTTAAGCTGTCTTCTGTCTGGGGTGGCTTCCTATCTTCCAGCTGATAAGCATCTGATTTGTTCCCTCAACTTTCCCTTTCTTATTGCTGAAGAGATGGTACATTCCTGTGTCCTCCATTCCCCTACCTCTTTGAACCGTCTGCAAATAGCTATGCATGTTTATTATTCACACCCTCCCCCTTGTTCATCTATCATCTTTTTGGCCAAGCAATATTTAGCTTTTAAAAATCGTTCTTCCTAAATCTGTGATTTTCTGGGACTCAACAAATATAAGTAACCTTAAAACAGAATGACAGTTGAACAAAAAGGAAAGTAAATATAAGAAATTAAATTTAATAGAACTCTGTTGGCCTACTAATCAGCACCTTAGTATTTTAAAAGATGTAAAAAAGGTCTGTTGCGAGGACTGAGGACATTGAATGACTGACGTTTAACCACTTTATCTAGACTCTGAAGGCATGTCAGCTGCAGTGTGAAAAGAACAATATGGGTGTGGTCTCCCCAAATGCAAACTTAATAGAGGAATCTGTGGCTGTGTGGAAATGTTCACGTTCAAGCCTTTTAGATGTAACTCCAGTCAATGCGATTCTCTTGCTCAAAATTGTGAACATGGGATCATTAATCATGTCAAAAAAGGGTAGCCATCTCAACTGACCTCTGTGGTGCTACTGTATATGAAATGTGAAGGTAGCAATTCCAGATGCAGCAACGCAGCTGATTTCATAGCCTTCATGCTTCATATTCATTTTAAGATATGCCATTTATTTTGTTGTTCCTGATAAGTCCTCTGGTACCTGTTTTTGATTTTTTTCTCTTCTGCCTGACCAGGTCTGTTACTGTTCCAGAGATTCCAGTAAATTACAACTACATTTTAGATCTACAAGTGCATACAAACTCCCTAATTCCTAAAGGTTTAGAAGATAGCAGGTGACTTTTGCCAACCAACTTTCATGGACATTTGAACCTGTGTCGCTCCAATGCAACTTGCAGGATGACATAAGATACATCTCACAGAGGCTCAGGTAAACCACAGGACAGAATGTGCTTGAATTTAGCCCAGTTTATTCAAGCAGCAATAATAAAGTGGGAGTGAGTAGTTTGCTAATGACTTTTTTATTGATCTCTTGTGTTCCAGCAATTTAGTTATTCACTGTATTAGAAGCTAATTATTTTCCTGTTGCACTTAAAATGCTAATGAAATATGGACAGTTTGCAAGTAAATTGGTTGCATGCATTGTGGTGACAGCACAAGACAAAGCACCAATCTGTTTAGCCATCAGTTACACAGTGCTCTGGTCTGAATTTTGTAAAAACTAATTTGAATGTCTTTTTCCCTTGCTCTAGTCACATAAATCATTTTATGCCAATACAATATGCTTGAAGTGTGATGGATATGCCAGGAGGGATATACAGTCATGCAGACTACTGGTGACTTTCAGGTTAACACTGATTTTGATTTTTGCCTTGATTCTTTCTTTTAGTATCCTTGAAGCAGCCAATGAGAAAATGTTTCTTGGAGGTTTATAGAGGCAGTAATATTAAATGAAAAACATTAATCTTGTATTATTGCTGTCATTTTGACACAGAATTATACCAATATAATGATGCATGCTGTTATCTATTAGATTGCCTTTCAGATTCATTGCCAGCTGTCTTAGGGTATGTCTACACTATGAAATTAGGTCGAATTTATAGAAGCCGGTTTAATAGAAATCTGTTTTATACAGTCGATTGTGTGTGTTCCCACATAAAATGCTCTAAGCGCATTAAATCAGCGGACCGTGTCCACATTACTGAGGTTAGCATCGACTTCCGGAGCGTTGCACTGTAAGTAGCTATCCCACAGTTCCCGCAGTCTCTGCCGCACATTGGAATTCTGGGTTGAGATCCCAATGCCTGATGATGCAAAAACAGTGTCGCGGGGGGTTCTGGGTACATGTCGTCAGGCCCCTCCCCCTCTGTCAGAGCAACGGCAGACAATCGATTCGCGCCTTTTTACCTGGGTTACCTGTGCAGACAACATACCATGGCAAGCATGGAGCCCGCTCAGCTCAGCTCAGCTCACTGTCACCATATGTCATCTGGGTGCCAGCAGATGTGGTACTGCATTGCTACACAGCAGCAGCTAATTGCCTTTTGGCAGTAGACGGTGCAGTATGACTGGTAGCCATCATCGGCTATCTGGGTGCTGGCAGACCTGGGGCTGCATTGCTATACATCAGCAGCTCCTTGCCTTTTGGCAGTAGATGGTGTATTACAATTGATATCCGTCATCGTCCTATTCCTCAGTGAGTTCAATCAGAGGCACCTGGGCAGACATTTTTTGTCTCCTGGAGACTCAGTCCTGCCGGCAGTCCTATTGAACCGTCTTGATGATGATGGCTAGCAGTCGTAATACAGCATTTTCTGCCAAGCACCCAGAAGATGCCGATGGCTATCAGTCATGCTGCACCATCTGCTGCCAGCTTAAGATGTAAAAAATAGATGGACCAGATTTGTTCTGTATTCATTTGCTTCCCCCTCCCTCCGTGAAATCAATGGCCTGCTAAACCCAGGGTTTTGAGATCAATCTTTGGGGGGGCCATTCTGTGTGACAGTTGTTTGTGTTTCTCCCTGATGCACAGCCACCTTTGTTGATTTTAATTCCCTGTAAGCCATATCATCACTCGCCCCTCCCTCCGTCAGACAATAGTTTCGTGCCGTTTTTCAGCCCAGATGCCATAGCACTGGGATCATGGAGCCCGCTCAGATCACCGCGGCAATTATGAGCACTATGAACACCACGCGCATTGTCCTGGAGTATATGCAGAGCCAGAACATGCCAAAGCAAAACCAGGCGAGGAGGCGATTGCAGCGCGGCAACGAGAGTGATGAGGAAATTGACATGGACATAGACCTCTCACAAAGTACAGGCCCCAGCAATGTGCAAATCATGGTGTTACTGGGGCAGGTTCATGGCGTGGAACGCCGATTCTGGGCCCGGGAAACAAGCACAGACTGGTGGGACCGCATCATGTTGCAGGTATGGGACGATTCCCAGTGGCTGCGAAACTTTCGCATGCGTAAGGGCACTTTCATGGAACTTTGTGACTTGCTTTCCCCTGCCCTGAAGCGCCAGAATACCAGAATGAGAGCAGCCCTCACAGTTGAGAAGCGAGTGGCAATAGCCCTGTGGAAGCTTGCAACACCAGACAGCTACCGGTCAGTCGGGAATCAATTTAGAGTGGGCAAATCTACTGCGGGGGCTGATGTGATCCAAGCAGCCAACGCAATCAAAGACCTGCTGATATCAAGGGTAATGACTCTGGGAAACGTGCAGGTCATAGTGGATGGCTTTGCTGCAATGGGATTCCCAAACTGTGGTGGGGCGATAGACGGCAAATTAATCATTAATCATTAAACATGCTTGCTTTTAAACCATGTGTAATATTTACAAAGGTACACTCACCAGAGGTCCCTTGTGTGACCTCAGGGTCTGGGAGCACGCCTTAGGTGAGTTCGGGGGTTGCTGGTTCCAGGTCCAGGGTGATAAACATATCCTTGCTGTTGGAGAAACTGGTTTCTCCGCTTCCTTGCTGTGAGCTATCTTCATTGTCTTCATCATCATCTTCCTCGTACCCCAAACCCACTTCCCTGTTGCGTGATTCTCCATTGATGGAGTCAAAGCACACAGTTGGGGTAGTAGTGGCTGCACCCCCAGCATGGCATGTAGCTCAGCGCAGAAGCAGCATGTTTGCGGCTCTGCCCCGGACCTTCCGTTTGCCTCTCTGGCTTTGTGGTAGGCTTGCCTTAGCTCCTTAATTTTCACGCGGCACTGCTGTGCGTCCCTGTTATGGCCTTTGTCCTTCATGACCTTTGAGACTTTTTCTAATATTTTGCCATTTCGTTTCCTGCTACGGAGTTAAGCTAGCACTGATTCATCTCCCCATATGGCGAGCAGATCCCGTACCTCCTGTTCGGTCCACGCTGGAGCTCTTTTGCGATCCTGGGACTCCATCATGGTTACCTGTGCTGATGAGCTCTGTGTGGTCACCTGTGCTCTCCACGCTGGGCAAACAGGAAATGAAATTCAAAAGTTGGCGGGGCTTTTCCTGTCTATCTGGTCAGTGCATCTGAGTTGAGAGTGCTGTCCAGAGCGGTCACAATGAAGCACTGTGGGATAGCTCCCAGAGGCCAATAACGTCGAATTCCGTCCACACTACCCCAAATCTGACCCGCAAAGGCTGATTTTAGCGCTAATCGCCTCGTTGGAGGTGGAGTAAAGAAACTGGTTTAAAGGGCCCTTTAAGTCGAAAAAAAGGGCTTCGTCGTGTGGACGTGTCCAGGCTTAATTTGATTTAACGCTGCTAAATTCGACCTAAACTCGTAGTGTAGACCAGGCCTTAGACTCTAACCCTTTCTGTGCTTCTAATGATATTTAACTCAAATGGCTGAAAACCTATATCTTGGAAAGTTTTGGGAAGTTAGATGTGTAGCATTAAGGTCAGCACCATTTAAAAACTCAGTCTTTGCCTCTTCATAGTGATTGAGGTACTACTGTTGTAAATATAGAAAGATCCCACTAGTAATTGTAGGTATCTGAAGCCTGAAGCTGTGAATATTCAGGGCTGGATCCTCAGTTTAAATCAGCATAGCCATAATAATTATCTTATATTTTCAAAGGGCTTTACAAGCATTAATGAATTAATTTTAACATAGACAAGCAAGCCTAAGTTTCAGAAATGAGCAGAGATTTTAAGTGCTGACCTCGGAGACCTTAAGGGGTCTGATTTTTAGAAAGTGCTGAGCACTATGCCTCTGAAAATCAGGCCCCTTTAAGGTGTCTCAGGTTGGACATCCCAAAATCCACCAGTTACTTTTGAAAGTTTAGGTGGCAGTGCATCTTCATGGAACGGGTATTTGTATTTATTTTGCTGAGTCCCAGACAAAAGAAACTGCATTTGTGCAGAGCCTTGCCAGTTATGTCTGGTCTGGTGTGGCATGAAAAGTGTTAATGGTACAAGCAAACCCTAAGGCTAAAGTAACTGAACTGAGAAGAGCATTAACTATACAATGACAAACATCATTTGGAGCCTGTGGGGTTGAGAAGTGGCACTTAGTCATTTACCCAGGAGAACATAGGGAGGGCAGATTGAAAAAGTGTTCAAAATGTATAAGTCTGTTACTGTCTATGGTATTTATGATAATCTTGTCCCTTCTAAGATGCACAAAGCTGTCAGCGACACTTCATAAAATATGCCTCTCTGTGTCTTAAGTAAGCCAGGCTGGACAATATTGAGCAGTCTTAAAAATGTTTCTTTCTTCCCTTGCTAACAGCAATCGCAAAAATCCCTGTGAATTCTGTTGTTGAACAACAAAACAAAAACGGGGGGCGGGGGAGGGGGAAAAATTCATACATGAGTGACATCCACTCAAATGGTTTTACTAGCTTCAAGCAATATGCTGTCAAAACAGCAAAATCTTATTACTCTAATATAAGAGTTATTTGCCTGCAGAGGCTTCCTGAAAATAATATCAATCCTGGCTATACTATTTTTAACTTCTCTGCCTGTGGTTTTCCTCATCCAGTTCCTTCTAATTCCTGGGAGAGCCCTGGATCTTTGAATTAGCCTCCTTTTAGTGTCCACAAGTATTTAATAATGCAGGGGCTGTGTTAATGTGATTCCAGTAGCAATGCTACTCACATCACAATCTTCGTGAAGAGAGATAATCCTGTAGAGAAGAGTCCTACATCTATTGAATGTCACTTTCCACATTTGGGGATTTAATAATCCAAGTGAATCAGCTGGACAAACTCTTCTGCCTCTCTTCATGAATATTGATGTTGGTGACTTGACTGAATCTATAATTGGTTGTTAAATGTTAGTGTTTGTTAAAGATTATTCATGCCAGTGGGGGAAAAGGGAGGAAATGTGTACTGTTTCTTTAAAACTGTAGTTGGAAGCTAGGTAAGGAGGAAATGGGAAGGTTCTAGGCAGAGGCTGTAAGGTGAAGCAGACAGAGGGGGTAAGGTTTCAGGGATGATGATTTTCCTTATTCTAATAATTTTCATTTTTCAGTATTAGAAGAAAGTGACTTTCTGTGATTGTTTATGATTATTATTATTCCCCATTAAGAACAATGTGCTAAAGAAACTGGATCCTTGTCTCCTTTGTTTCAACTTGAATCCAGTGGCTGCTCACATACTGTTGAGATGGGATGTAATATGAACTTAAATGGAAGAGAGGAAAACTCGCCAACGCTAGAACCTTAGTGAATCCTTTAGTTCTTTGCTGCCAAGGTATTATTTCCAGCTATGAAAAAAAAGTTTTTCACCCCTCTTATACAAGTTCCAGCTCTGGAATAACCCAGCCATCTTTCATTGCCCCTTCATTTTGCAAAACCTTCTCTGAGAGCATATACTCAACTTCTGAAATTTTCCATAATCAGAAGAGCAATTCAGCACATTTGCAACACTGTCATCTTCAGTGGCGTTTACCATCTCCAAGACCATGAAAAAGTCAAAGAAAAACATATCCCTTCACAGGGCTTCCCACTACATAATTATACTAAATAATTAAAAGAAGGACTGTACCTAGGCCTTAGTGTCTATTTTAACTGCAGAAGCATGAAGCATTGTAACCAACATTTCAGCTTTCAGGCTTTTCCCAAGAAACTTTGCAACTTGAATTCCTGTCCTCCTCAGTGTACTAGAACACTAATATTGTTTCAAGTCCCTCACTGAACTCTCTTGTTAAGTGGAAACCCAAGTCACTATTGTTAAGCCTGCCCTTAGCAAGTTCTTGATTTCGGGTTGAATTCTTGTGGTGGTACATACTCACAATGGAATAGTTGTACATTGTAGCGTGCACTGTAGCATGATTAATTTGTTAGCATCTCTGGCTACTGTGGCCTTTTTTATTACCTCTTTTTTTGGAAGACCTGGCTTCATCCCCTTTCTGGAACAAAATAATAAATAAATTGTCTGTAGAATTCAAGCACTGCTGTGCAGAATGCAGGTTTGGGTGGATTAAGTGTTAAATTATCAGCTGCCAGACAAAGGCTGCTGTGAAAGCTTGATTGTGCTCTGTAAGAGTTTGGGCAAAGACTGGAGTGTTATCACTGAAGATGACTGTGTTGCAAATGTGCTGAATTACTCTTCTGATTATGGAAAATTTCAGAAGCTGAGCATATGGCATTTATTAATCTTTTGCACCATCTCAGGGTTACATTCCTGAGAAGAAAATGCTAGCAAGTAGCATAGTTCTGATGTATGTTCTAGCTAAGGGACGCATACATTATAAAGCAAACTAGAAAAGGGAGCTTTTTTGGTGAATACTGACAACTGTTTACAATAAAAATCTCTATCTTTCTCTCCACCACTGAATAGGGAAGCTGAATTTTCAGGGCATTGTCACCTCTTTCAACACTTCCATTTTAGGAATTAGCAGCTAGATAGTGGGGGATGTACTAATATGCAACAGCTTTAAATGACACAGTTGCTACACCACTGCTCATTTGTTATGACAGAAACTGGGTAATAAAAGACAGGAAGCATCTTGTCTGTTAAAAGTTGGAATTACCCAAATCTACAGTTTCTTTCAAAGCCACCACAAAAAAACCTTCATCTCATAATTATACTCATTGCAGAACAAAACACTTGTTAATTTCTGTGGATGCTAAAACAGCAGGCTGTTAATCATGCTGCTGTTGGCAAAGGATCATTTGTGTTGCTGAATTGTTGTGATGTATTTGATGAAATGCCATTACAGCCTGGCTTATATCTTGCCTAAACAGCTGAAGATTAGAATTATGGAGCACAAGAGGTGTATTAGGAGAAATGATAGGAATGCACTTTGGGCCACGTTGAAGTTTTTATACGATGTATGTTATGTATGTTGAACACAAATCCTGTTTTTTCTTTCATGAAGCATTTTGCTTTGCATTGGTGTAAATCAGAAGCAACTCCAATGACTTAGAGGTTTTTAAGGTCAGGCTTGACAAAGCCATGGCTGGGATGATTTACTTGGGAATTGGTCCTGCTTTGAGCAGGGGGTTGGACTAGATGACCTCCTGAGGTCTCTTCCAACCCTGATATTCTATGATTCTATGATTCTATGACTGAATGTAATCAGTGTTTATTATAGTGTAACAGAGCAGAGATTGGTCCATGGGCCTTAACTGTATGTAAGACCAAAAATCCTGGGGAAAAGTGACCACAAATATTTCTCATTTCCTGCTTTATGAATGTCTTTCCCACTAGTTTTCTATTGTTTTGTGTTCTCATGCATTCTCATATGGAAGCGGGTTAGGACTGTGTTGAATTTCTCTTTTTTCACATGTTAAAGATTCCATTATGAGTCAAATCTGTTGCTCTCCACAAACAAACATGCATTACTTTGTGTTGTTATTCTTGACATTTGGTCAGTCCCATTGCTCTAAGCAACATTTTCTTTCAGAAACTGCCAAGAAATCGGTCGGAACATTTTCTCCTATATGTGGAAGAGGAGGAATCAGAGGGGGAAGTGGGTGATATTCTTTATAGTTTAAAAGACCCTTGGGTCACTGATAGGAATTATGGTCCTAAAGTGGCTAGAACTCTGATTCATAGATTTTTAAAGCCAGGGGGACCATAATATCATCTAGTCTGACCTGTTATAGAACACAGGCCCTTAAATTTCACTCAGCTACCCCTGTTTTGAGCCTGATAACTGGTGCTTAACTAAAACCTATCTCCCAGAAAGGCATCCACTCTTGATTTGAAGATATCAAGAGATGGAAAATGCACCACTTCCTTTGTTTGTGCTAATGGTTACAGGACTGTCGCATCTTACGTGCATTTAACATGCGCGATTTCAACTTTACGCGGTCGGCAAAAACAAAAAACAAAAACCATAAAAAAGAGAGAAAAACAACAGTTTTAATACTATACCTGTAGTGTGGGCGATTTCGCCCGCCATTGAACTCAATGGGGTTTTGGCTATATGCAGGTTTCTCTTTATGCACTAACCATGGAACGGAACCCCTGTGTAAGATGAGACAGACCTGTATTCACCTTCCCTGTTAAAAATACATGCCTTATTTCTAATCTAAAACAGTGCATGCTTGTGCAGTTTCCTGCCCATTTCATTGAGCTCCTGGATTCTGACCACTCCCTCTTCCCATTGTGCAAGGGCCTGGAAGCTACTGGTGCCGTGGGCTACAACTAGCCCTTCTGGATCCACCTGCATGAGGGAGGATGGGCTGGAGTGGAGACTGGCCAAATATTTGGGAATTCACCGTGGACCTCCAAACCAGGGTTCCTAGGTAAGGGCTCAGGAAGGTTCCTTTACTTTATCTTCTGAATATTATGTAGTGACTGAAAATTCAGAGTGATCAGAAGGCTTTGGAGCTGGAGCTGAAAGTGGGGACTGCTTGGCACCTTTGCTATCTCCCCAGCTTTCAGTCAGTAGGGGAGATGTCAACCACGGCTTCCTTTCCTGCTGACATGCCCCCCCCCCAGCGCTATAGACCCTGCCTCTGGGAATGGGGCTGAGTATCTGTGACGCAGCCTTGCAGCCCCAGACCACATAGCCCAGGCTTTGATTAATGCTTAGGGGCTATGGAACACCGCACGGCTCAATAAGATTGTCCCAAGTCACTGCAAATTTGTGCAGTTACCATTTTGCTAACTGGTGCAGACCAAAACGTCACCAGCAAAGGTTGCAACGGACATTTGCCCATGTCCAGAAAAGGGGGAAAGAGGTGGGGGTTTTCATCTTAGAAAATGTGAATCCATGGCAAACCCCCTTCCTTGCATTTTGTCCAAAAACCTTATGTTTGTCCAATCAATCAATCAATCAATCAATCAATAAAGGCACTTTAATAAATAAAATCAAAGTCTGAGATGAAAGCATATAAAAAAACCAAAAAGCTTTGCTTTTTTTGAAACCCTCTGAATTTACCTTAAAAACAAAAACAGCTTTGTTTCCCAATGAACAATCTCAAACGGGCAGTTGGCAGAGTGAAACTTTACATAGTAACTTCAATTCATGTGCAAAATACTGTCCCAGCATTCATCACTTGGAAGATAAATTCACGGAGTCAGAAATTCTTCTTTCCTCTGTGCTGATACAAGTGGTTAAGAGCTGAGTC
Source organism: Chrysemys picta bellii (assembly GCF_011386835.1). Taxonomy (NCBI): domain Eukaryota; kingdom Metazoa; phylum Chordata; order Testudines; family Emydidae; genus Chrysemys; species Chrysemys picta. The sequence goes on from NC_088791.1 coordinate 234,096,979, forward strand.
AATATTTATTTTGTCTTTGTGGACAACCACAGATTTTCAAGGGCACCCAAAGATATTATCAGTCACACAGTTTGTCATCAAGGAGACTGTTTTGATTAGCGTGCAAAATGGATGGTCATATACTATAGCCGGGGATGATCATATAGTACAGCAATCATATAAGTTAATCATAGTACACTATTAGATGGTGATAATGCATATTCCTGCTAACACAGTTAACATCTATTTCTTTGCAGGATTTTGGGAACATCCAAAAGCTTTTAATAAATGAGGGAGTCTGTCCCTTTATGGGTAGTGGTGCCTAACGGTCGGCCCACACCATCACATGCTGTGGCCCTTTAAGCTTTTTGGGCAATCTGATATATAAACAATGGCATAGGAAATAGCCTGCAGACGGTCAACTTAAAATGTCTCGCGGCCCGCCAGAGGATTACTCTGATAGGAAATAGTAGCATTTGGGAGGAAATCCCATTACTGTTTCTTTAAGCACTTGGAACCCCAGATCCATAAAAGGGACTTAGGTCCCGTGACTTTGAAGTACCTAGAAACTCACAGGAACAACTCTGTGATCCACAAAACTTGAGTTAGGCACCCAGGCTCCCTGTGCAATGCATGGGGAGAGACAGGCACCTTAGAATGCGCTCCACAAAGCCAGCATGCTTAGCATGGAGCTGCCTAAGCAAGCCAATGAGAGATTGTGACCCAAGGATCTCTTCATGTCAACTGGCAGAAGGCTCGGGGTGCATAAGGGATACAGGGATCCCCTGGGAGTGGTAGTTACACTCTAGTACACCAAAGAATGTCATAACGTTTCTACTAAAAACCTGTGTCACACCATTCATTATAATCACTGCAAAATGTATGTGCAGATAAACTATGTAAGGCTATATATGTGTGTATATATAAACTATATGTATATGGGAAATTATTTTCTTATTTTCTTGTAGTTAAAGACAGCTCACCTGTAGCATGCCTTGAGACAGATTCCACCAGAGGTAGGAGACATTTAGCTCCCTAGCTGGCCATTGTCTATTGTGTGAAGTCTATTAGTGCACTGAGTCAAATACTAATGAAGAGAGAGGGTAGGGACTTCAGAAGGAAAAATTAACAGGAAGAGGAAAATGGGGGATGTGAGGCTCTGTTTTACTAGTGAAGAATAAAGGGCTGGTCTAATATATGTAGGGGTGCAGAGACACTAGGGCATCCTTCATCTCAGACCATAAGTTGCTAATGGGTTTGATCTCATGAAAGGAGGGTCGCAGCCATCCTGGTTGGAAAAATGCGGAGAGAAGGACTTTGAAGTAAGCAGGATCTTATTAGATAAGAGGGCATCTTGTTAGATGAGTTTAGGCTCCAGAAGGCGTCTTAAGATTTTATTTGATATGTAAACCTTTGTTCCAATATTTCTGCTTGCCATCATTTGAATCTCTGTTCTTTGTTAAATAAACTTATATGTGCTTTCTCTATAAATAAATCTAGGTGCTGTGGGTTATGCAGAGATGGGGGTCAAAGGTGTAACTAGTAAGCTGTGGTGTACTGTTCCTTTGAGAACAGAGCCTGGTACATCCGTGGCTGTCCAGTGGCTATGGGGCTGGATGCTGCAGGGGGTTTCTCAGAGGACTTGGGGGTTGGAACGTGCCTATCTCTAGCCTGCATGAGGCACAGAGGAGCCCACATCGGCTAAGAGGGGAGTGTTTTGTGCTGCCTGTTGCTGGGAGAGTCAGGGAGCTGACCCTTGACAGGTACACACAAGACTTCTTCATGCTATGGGCAGGTGTTATCAAGGTGCCTCACACCCCTGGTAGCCCTGGGAAGAATCACAGAGATACCAACCAGCGGCATATGTCTCAAGTCCCACCCCGCTCTCAGAGTTTGACACCTACCTCTTTTGTGATTCATGAAACAGGGGCAGTTAGGTGTTCGGCTGGTTAAATCACATGCTGGGCCCAATCCTCTAGGGGTGTTCAGAGGCCACCTACTGGATCAGACCCCTCAGGTGAGTTCACCCAAAGCAGTTGAGGTGGGGAGAGGAGGCGGTGCTCCCTCATAACCTTTAGCCCAGTGGGTTAGGGTCCTCACCCAGGATGTGCGAGATCCTCAGTTCAACTCCTGCTCTCTGCCCGATGAAGAGAAGGGATACAAACAGGGATCTGCCATCTAGCAAGTGAGCACCCTAAGCACTGGGATATAAAGCCTTTCTAATACTTTCACTGGCCCAATCAATATTTAATTATTCAATTAAAGTGTTAGAACTTCAATAGGAGAGATTAAGGAAGACCCACATCAGACTGTTCCATAGCCTAGTGGTTAGGACACACACCAGAGAGATAGAAGATCCCTCTTCAAACCACTTCACATTAGGCACAGCGGGAACTAGAAGGCAAACTTGAACTGGGGCTTTCTCACATCTTGGGGGAGTACCGTAACCACTAGGTTAAAGGCAGCCCTTCCCCTTTCCCCAGCTGGTTGTGTGACTCACCGGAGGGGCCCAATCTGGTAGGCGACATCTGATCGTGCCTATGAGATTGAGCTCCACATGCGACGTAGGTGGCCAAATGTCTGTCTTCCCTGGTTTGTAAATTGGTCTGGGGCTTAGATGGGAGATCAGCACCCAGCCATCTAGAATGAGGCAGCAGTGTGCATGCTCAGAGGCAAAAACATAGGTACCCAGGGAACTTTTACTGCAAAACATAGGTGTCTTGTGACTTTATTTGCTGCCTATCCCCACCTACAGGGATAGGCAGCAACTGAGTGGGACTTTTGTGGATTGCAGTGGGGCCTAACAATGGGACTTAGGTGCCTAAATACCTTTGTGGATCCCACCCCAAGAGCCTTGCCGAGTGCACGGGATCATGGTTCCCTTCCCTGGCCAAATGTAATGAAGCTTTAGGAAGCAGAGCAACCTATATGCTCTCTTCTTCCTCATGAAAAGGGAGACACCAACAGTAAAAGGCCTGCTTGCTGAACCCACTAAATGTGAGGATTAATTGGGGAAAAGGGACCAGCTGAAGGAGAAACTGGCTAAGGCCCTGCAGCAGGCAAAGGTAGGGGCAGCTCAGGGAAGTGGTGTGGAATTGCAGGAACAGTCCTTAGCTTCCTAACCTAGGGTTCCTGGGCTGGAATCCAGAGGAGAGGGTGGGCTTCCTCTCCCTGAGCAAGAGACAGATTACAGGCCTCAGAGGCCAAGAGTGATGAGTCCCATATAGGAAATGATGGCCTGGCATAGAGGCCACTAGACTTTGCGTTTTCCTATTTTGGACTTTTCTGATAATCCTGGAAGAGGACTGGACTGAGAGGCCATGGAAGCAACAGACTGTTCTGGAACCAGGAGGATGGACAAGGATCCACGGGAGTGGAAGATCCCTTCAAGCACTGTGTCCTGGTATGAGGGGTGCTCTAGTGGTGAGTGAGCTAGGAAGTAAGGAATCTTGCAATTTTAAGTAGGTTTTGGAATAACTGGGTTAACATAAGATATCATTTTAAAAATGAAGTGCATGCAAATGATCATTTAGAATGATAGTGTAACTGTAGTTGTGCATGCAGTTCCCCAGTTTGTGTGCATAGTCATGGAGGAACACAGCACTATGTTGCCTGTGAGTGTCTGAGATCTCAGAACAATAATGGTATATTCCCCAGGTCATACAAACTAGACAGAATAATGCAAGGGGGCCAAAGTCTACTATTGGTTACACTGATATAAACTGGAAGCAACTCCACTGATTTATCATGGCATGTAACATTGATGTTCCTGCCAGCTGTAAAAACTTAGGTGTATTCTCCATTTCATGTCTAATATCATGTAAAAGACACTGTCATGCATTTGCAAAGGGATGGTGGGAATGCTTTTGAGGATTTAATAATCTCACTTCTGTAATTTACATAATAAAGCTAATTTAATTTAACCTGTTTCTCCATTTATCAAATATGTGTTTGCAAGGATCTTGCTATAATCTGTAGTAAAATACTTCTCCCTCCCCTTGTAAAAGTCTCCTGTTTGGTCTTAAAAGCTGTAAGAGAATCATACTTATAACAAATAGCAGTGATTTTCTCAAGCAAAAGCTCTGTCCCTCCATAGGAATAATGTTTTTCTTTTAGTGTAGACTAGCAAGAAGTCTAGCTGCTTATTTATAAATAAACTGTAATCCACAGAGTGTTAGTAGGAAATCCAATAAACTGGGAGTTATAATAATGAAATGTAAATGTTATGAACATGTGAATCAGAAGCACCAAATGACACTTACATAGAAGAGGGTGCACTTTAGCAACATCCCTGAAATGGTAAATGGAACATTTAGAGAGATCCTTAATGATTTCCTGCATATTCAGCCCATAGTGTAATAACGTCTTCAAATTCCTAGCTGCGGGGACAGGTGTAATATTGCCATAGTCATCAAAAGTTAAGGTAAGAAGGTAGAAAATGTGATAATAGTATAGGCTCCAGGAGAGTTATTCCATTCAACTTTGAAGTGTTCTTCATAATGACAATCAAAAGACACCACATCACATTCTCTGTCATCGCAGGTGTACTATAGAGAAAAGAAAATGTAGATTTCACTGGGCTACACCAGTGACATGATAAACCTTAGGGGGGGAAAGTCAACATAAACAAACATGTGCATTCTAATTGCCCCGGAGCGTGGAGGAACATCTGTGCTGGTTCCTGTTCTGTCAGACGTCTTGTCTCCAAAAGATATAAATTGAATAGGGCCATAATAGCAAAATTTAAACAACTCAAGAGCAGTTTGGCTTCTCACTGTAATGTGATTCCCACATACTGTAATTTTCCATTCAACAGTACCAGAAGTCTAAGGACTGGATTCAACTCCCAATGAAGTCATTGTAAAAGCTTCCTCCTATAGCAGTGAATGATGGACTTGCCTTTACAAAAAAAACAGCATGACAGATGGCAGTCATGGGCACTAAAGAGACCCCTGCAGGTTCTAATCAAAGCCACTTCCATAGTGGGTTCTAAACCTGGTTTTATCAGCACACATTCTTTCTAAGCAGTGGCTAGAACTGAAGTGTACATTTGACAAAAAGGGTAAATGAGAGGGCAGTCTGGAGCTAGCAATGTAATGGGGGACAAAGGTTTGGGTTTTTTTTTTTTTTAATAAAGGAATTAAAATTATGCAACTGTCCCTTTAAGCTGAGTGCATAAATTAACAGGTTCATTTTCTGTACTTCTGCTGCACAATGCTAAACATGAGCTAATTTGTTGCAAAGGCTTCTCCATATTCATAAAATAACCTTGCAACATACTCCTGGCTTTGGATTACAACTGGAGGCAGTAATGCCTGAGAGTATTCTTCAAGATCATAAATTTACCAGATTTTTGATAGATGCTTATGTTAGAGTTCTCAGCACTACAATCCCCATTAATAGTCCTCTGAGACAGTTCTCGGGGTGCCCCGGACTGTGAGTAACCTTGTTACCCCCATGCCAGTGCAACCACTAGGCAAACTAGGCGGCCGCCTAGGACGCCAAGATTTGAGGGCACCAAAAAGCAGTGCCCAAAATGTCTGGGATGCTCACCCGGCGCCGGCTAAACATGTAACCCTCTTCCCACAGCTGTGCGAGGGGGCGCTGCGGCTTTGATCAGCTCCGGCCGGCCGGGAAGTGATTTCATTCCTCCTCCAGCCGCCGGGGGTGTTGCGCTGCTCCCTGCTGCTCTGGCTGTTCCCCAGGGCACCCACCCCTGCTCAGCCCCGCCCTGCCCCCACTTCCCTGAGCTCTGCAGCAGGGCTGGGGCTGCACTCACCAGCGACGGGAAGTACCCAGACCTGGCCCCAGCCATGCCACCGGTGAGTGCTGGGGGGTGGTTCCCCTCTGCCCTCCAAGCCAGCCCCCCCCGAAGGCCTGCCCCCCCATGGAAGCCGCCCCCCCCCGCTTCTGCCTCCCCCACGTAGGCTTGGGGCAACACCCCCCCACAGGGGGGCTGCGTAGGGCCCCAGAATATCTAGGGACAGCCCTGGTACCCGCCACCCTGCCCGCAGCCAGCCCCGCACGCCCTGTCTCCAGCCACCCCCTTCTGCACCCCCCTGCCCTTCCCGCAGCCAACCCCACACCCGCTGCCTACAGCCAGCCCCGCACCCCCGTCTATAGCCGGCCCCTGCCGCACCCCCGTGCCCGAAGCCAGCCAGCCCCACACAACCCTGTCTTCAGCCAGCTCCGCACACCATCTCCAACCAGCTCCACATCCCCTACCCTGCCCGAAGCCAGCCAGCCCCACACCCTGTCAGGTTATTCATTTATTTTCATTAAATATGTAGACTAAATAATGAAATTAATAAATTTTCAAGCCGAATGTGTATGTATTCTAATGAACAATGCCACATTATGCAGTATTCATTTTTGAAAGTTTATAAGCGATGCTCCAGGGGGCGTGGGGGGGTGCAAGGTGGAAGTTTTGCCTAGGGCGCAAAATATCCTTGCACCGGCCCTGCACCCAAGCACTTGGCACTGGACTATGTCAGCCCTTACTTTGCCTTGCACCTCAGTCCTGGAGTCCCCTTGTAGCATTCCCGTGTTGTGCTCAGGCCCATATCCACCGCACTTTCACAGAAATGCCAGAACTGCCCTCCCCAAGGGAACAGCGTTCACATCAGATTGTATGATTCAACTCAGGATCAGCATTTGGCTTAATAACACATCACTTACTTTAAAAGTGAAAACAATAATCCCTTCATCAGAGAGTCAAGTGATTGTAAGAATACTAGAAATAAATGGTTACATGTAAAACAAAATTATAATATGCTCTCTAGAGTAGGGTGACCAGATCACCCAGGTCAAATATCGGGACGCCGGGGGGGCAAAAAAAAAGGTGTCAGAAAAAAAAAACAAAAAAAACCACCCCCCCCTTCCTCCACAAGTGCTAGAGGGAGGCCCTGGAGACGAAGGGGGAGCGGGGTGCCATGAGTGAGAGTCCAGCCTGGCCCCGAGCGCAGGCAGGACTCAATCGGGCAGTAGGGAGAGTAGGGGGCAGAAGGGAGGAGCGTGGGGAGAGGAAGCGGCCATGGCGCTCGGCGGCTGCGGCTCTGGCGCCCGGGCCCGAACCCTCCGAGCCCGGGCCTGTTGCGGGGATCCAACAGTGCGCACGCTGCGCCCAGCCTCTGGCCAGTCGCGTCTGGGCTGGCTGCCCAGTTGGTGCTATCCCGCGGCGGCCCCGGGGCGGAGGCATCTGCAGCCCAGCCCCATTCGTTCCCCTGCGGGACCCGAGCGGGATGGGGGGGCTGGGGCCTGCTGCCCCCACTCCGGGGCCGCCGTGGGATTGCACCAGCTGGGCAGCCAGCCCAGATGTGACTGACCAGGGGCAGGGCGCGTGCAGCATGCGCGCTGCTGGGTCCCTGCAGCAGGCCTGGGCTCGGGGGGTTCAGGCCCGGGCGCCAGAGCCGCAGCCGCTGAGCGCCACGTGCTTGGCCGCTTCCTCCCCCCGCGGCAGTGGGAGCTGCAGCAACGGCTGCTCCCGAGTCCCGCTGCCCAGGTGGGGAAAACAGCTGCCGCCTGGCCCCGCGGGCCGCCCCCCTACTCTCCCTACTGCCCGACTGAGTCCTGCCTGCACTCAGGGCCAGGACAGACTCTCACTCACCCCGGCCCCGTGCTCCCCCTGCGTCTCCGGGGCCTCCCTCCAGCACTTGCGGAGGGAGGAGGAATGGCGAGCCTGGGGAAAAGGCAGGGATTTGGGGAGGGAGCCAATGGGGGAAGGAGGGGACGGAGTCGGGGCGGGGGGGGGCACAAGCACTTCCGGGCTCCAGAACATTTGCTTGTTTGTCCAGTGTCCCAACCTAACATTGGTCGGGACGCGGGACAAACAAGCAAATATCAGGACAGTCCTGATAAAATTGGGACTCTGGTCACCCTACTCTAGAGACTAAGCTTCCAGGTTAAGCTCCTGTCTAAAGAAGTTTCTCTCCCTTCCTCCCACCCCCCCCGGCCAAGTTCTTTGTGGCATTTACAGTCAAAGTTAGCTGAGATCCCATTTACTTCCTAGGTGCAGGAGAAAGGGATGTTCTTCTTTGCCTTGTACTGAGATAGTCCCCAAAGTTCATTGTCTGCACTCAGAGACAGTATAACCACCCGTCGCTTGTTTTTCCTGTGTGCTGCTTCCCTGCTGACTTCACATCTCTTTGTCGACTTGGTATGTAAATGGGTATCCATTGCGCTAGCTTACAGTGCTTAATTTACATCTGACAGAGAGACAAGTGAATAAACAACTCTCTGACAGAAAACCTGTTTTTTCACCTCTGCGGCTGACTCATACCTGAATACAGACGCTAACATATGTTCATTGAATACACATAACTCCTATTATATTAACTGTACATACATCTCACACTGATATTCATGACGAGTGTAACCCCAGCTTTTACTGAAGACCTCACATGACATTCTTTGATGAACCATTCCTATGATTCTTTGGTACATACCAGAATCAGGACTTCCTTGTGACCCCCTTGCCAGTTGGCACTAAGGGGTTTTAAGGTGACAGATTCTCAGCGGCAAAGACCAGCAACTGGTAGTTATGCAACTAATACAAACAGTGATGTACAGCAAGCCAGAACTGATGAACTGTAGGCTGCTGTGAGAGACAGTCTTCTTCTTAGGGGGGAGGGATAGCTCAGTGGTTTGAGCATTGGCCTGCTAAACCCAGGGTTGTGAGTTCAGTCCTTGAGGGGGCCACTTGGGGATCTAGGGCAAAATCAGTACTTGGTCCTGCTAGTGAAGGCAGGGGGCTGGACTCAATGACCTTTCAAGGTCCCTTCCAGTTCTAGGAGATGGTATATCTCCATTAATTTAGCTGGTTTTTAAATGGTCTGTTGCCAGAAGCAGGGCCGCCGGGGGGGGAGTGGGGCAATTTGCCCCAGGCTCTGCAAGGGCCCCCACAAGAATATAGTATTGCAACTTTTTTTTATGGAAGGGGGCCCCTGAAATTGCTTTGCTCCAGGCCCCCTGAATCCTCTGGGCGGCCCTGGCCAGAAGCACAAGATATTTTAATCCAAGATGATGAGGTCATGTCAAAACCATTGCAGCAGAGACTGTCACTTATTGCAACTCCTGAAGCAAAGCCAGATAATGGGAGAGCAGAAAAAAATAGCCAGATGCACTGTCCATAATGAGTTTGGAAGTGTAAATATTAAAAGTGGATGCTAGCCAATTAGATGATGTGCTGATGTAGCCAGTCCAAGGAAAGCAGCGTGGCAAGTGGTTTGAAGGGGCTGCAAACAGCGATGTGTCCCCTAATCCACAGATATTTGCAGGGTGTCTGATAGAACGGGGCCAAGTTCTGGAATCTGGAAAAGTTAGGCAGGGCTAGTGTCAGCTGCCAGCCATCATCACATTGGTTCAGCAGAATAAGTGAGGTAAGTTTAATTATAGTTAAGGAATATGTAAATAACCAAAATGCATAAGTGCTTGTTAATTCAGGATCCGAACTTTGTCCCACCCAACTGACCATCCTGTGTTGGAGGGAATCAAATAACAAATAACTAAGCTGTGATTCAGACTTCAACTGGAGACCTACTGGTATGAAAGTTTGAGTAGGAATGTAGCTGATTCTGTGACTTGGAGGGATGAATACAGCATACACTTTTGGCCCTGCCAGAGGCTTCTGCACAAATTATTTCAGGATTATACTCTGCTTGCACACCATGCCAAAGCACAGAGAGACCGAAACAACCACTGAGCTCCAGTTGTGCTAAGTTAATACAACTAGTTCTTGGAAATAGAGGCGGGGGGAAAGAAGGAATATTATGGCCAGACAGACAACTGCAATTATCTAGTCTGATCTCCTGCATTACACAGGCATTAGGACTTCCCTGAATTAATTCCTATTTGAACTAGAAAATTTCATTTAGGAACATACCTAATCTTCACTTAAAAGTTTTCATGGATGGAGAAACTACCACAACCCTTGGTAGATACTTAGAAATGGGCTAAACCCAGGGGTGCTTAGACCCATATTGGTCAGTTCCAATGTGGTCAAGCAGGTAATACCAATGAACCCTTTAAGAGGTGACTTTTTACACCCTTTAACAAACAAGTGATGTTATTGCCAGTTACTGACTTCAGCTACAGACCAATCTGAGTCAATTCACCCTTTTTTTCAGTCTTAATCCAGACAAGATTTACAATCTCCTTTCTTCTCTTCCCCTCCTTCCTACTGACCAACAGCCTTTTTGTTGCACCTGGATTCACATCTGAGATAACACTAGTTTGTGGGATGGGAAGGTCTATGTTGGCTCCTTTAAGAAAGATTATTTTTGTCTTATTGAAAACCATCTGCAGTCACTCCTATCAGTCAGAGGCCTTCTTAGAAAATTCCCCTTTCATTAGGTATTCTTTGCATCAGACATCCTCCCTACTTTGTTCCATTTGGCCTTTCTTTGTAACACATATATATTTCCTTAACCAATAAGCTAACTTTAATTCTTTCTTAACCAATAAGCTAACTTTATCCTACAGTAAGCCAAACAAATTGAGCTCCTCAAGTCTATTTTTATAAGGCATGATTTTCCAATTCTTTAATCATTCTTTTGGCTCTTCTAAACCCTGTCCAGTTTATCAACATCCATCTTGAACTGTGGACACCTGAACTGGACACAGAATTCCAGTAATGGTCACACCAGTGCCAAATACAGAGGCAGTATATTACCTCCTACTCCTAATTGATATTCCCCTGTTCATACATCCAAAGATTGTATTATCCCTTTTGGCCACAGCATTGCACTTGGTGCTCATGTTCAGATGACTATTCTCCATGGTCCCCAAGTCCTTTTCAGAGTCATTGCTTCCCAGACTAGAATCCCTCTTCCTAAAATTGCGGTCTATATTTTTTGTTCCTAGATTTTCCATTTGGTAGTTTTTAATATCAAAACATATATTGTTTGTTTGTGAACAGCTCTGTATCAGTTAGAGGTGATGAGTGGGGGGGGCATGCAAGGTCAAGTCCCCCCCGTAGCAGCTGGCCCAGGTGGGGAGCGCAAGGGGCAAGGCAGAGCCTCTTCTTATGCCGGCCGCTGGTATGCTGCTCAGTGAAGCCGCTACAGTGCAGCAGCTGCCTGCAAGACAGCCTAGCTGCCGTGGGCTGCCCCCCACCAGGCTCAGCTTCTGGGGACAGAGGCTGAGCGAGCCAAAGTCCTTCCTCCCTCCTGGCATGCTCAGCCCCTGTGGGAGTGGGCTGCCGCTGCCCCTCCCCAGCTAAGCTCTCTCACAGGCAGCTGCTACGCTGCACAGAGTGGTGACCACGAGCAACTCCGCCCCGCTTCCCACCTGGGCCTGGCTGCCAGGAAGAATGGCCAAATGTGCTGGGGAGAACCGATGTAGTGGGAGAAGGACAGAGCCCCTCTCTCCCTGCAGGCAACGTGAGATGAGGAGGAGGCGGGGAGAATGCGGCAGCCCTGGGCTGGGGACAGGGTGGGGGAGGAGACATGTAGGGCAGTCAGATGTCCTCCTCTTTAGATTATGTCCTGTCATCTGTGTCTCCCCCTCCCCCCCCCCGCCCGCTCAGTATGGGAGGCACCAGTCATCTACGGTATCAGTGACCTGTTGTCTTCATTATTTACCATCCCCCCAATCTTTGTGTCATCTGCAAACTTAATCAGTTTTGTGTGTTTTCTTCCAGCTCATTGATAAAAATGTTAAATAGGGTGGAGCTAACAACCAGTCTCTGGAAGACCCCAGTAGAAATGTATCCACTTGACAAAATGAGAGCTAAGGGGCTGATAACTAGCACTCAGAATGCTACTGCCGAGGATCCAGACCTTCCACTACAAGAGACTGAGAAAACTCAGGCAGAGATTTGGACAGCTTGTGTTGTTGTTCATTTACAGATAATCTGTCTGCCAAGAGATTGCAGTCTGGAATCTCTTTAGGAGGTGAGATAAAATGTTGAAGCTTTCCAGGCCTCTCTGAAGCAGCAAATGGACCACAAATATTACAGCAAATTAAACATTAGTGTCAACAGCGTTGATCCTGCACAGAAGCACATCAGAAATATTTTTCTGACTTAGGAATTGATTGATCTGAAATAATAATTTCAGGGCTAGATACCAGAACTTTGTTCAAATTTAGAGGTTTTTTTAAGTAAAAGATATTGTAAGGAATTCTGAAGTTCAAACTCACAATAGATTGACGTTTGAGCCTATTGTTTAAGGTAAGCAGTTTAATGGATACCCACCACCTATACAAAACCTGTATAGCAGAGAACCAAAGTATTGAAAAGATGCACTTGTAGAGGAACCTACATTGTCTTGGCCCACATCCTGGGTCATAGTAAGGAACCTAGAAGGTGACATATTATCAGATCAAAAATGCTCACTAGGTTTGATTTGCTTTTAGGGTATCATCAACTCAACACCCTGGTCTGGCAATGAGCTCCAGTGAAGCTCCACTGCCTGTGCAGAGCTCCACTGAAGTCAGCGAGACTCCGTTTGGCAACAAGGAACTGCCTTTATGGAACTCATTGTGGGGCAGGGCCCGAGGTTGCACAGACAAAAGTTACAGAACAGTGATTGATCCTATGGTGATGACGGTGATGATTTAACATATACATTGTGGTGATGACTAGAGAGAAACCAGAGAAATTGGCAAATATGAGATTTTTATTTATTTGGCCAGAAAAACAAAAAAATCAGAAACATTTTTGGTCTGGTTCTGAAAATGTTTAAAGTTGGTCAGCAAATCGAAGAAGTGCATTGCGTTCCAGTCAGCTTCAGAAAATGTAGGTCTGGGTCTCCTGTTATAACCTTTAGCTCCGTGGCTAGGGAACTTTCCTGGGAGAAAGGAGCAAGAACTCAAACTCAGATTTTTCTGCCCTCCTCAATAACCAACTTAACCACCATGCTATAGGCTATTCTGAGGTGGGTTGGCTGTCATCTAGCCTACCCAAGCTGTTCTTTTCTCTGCCTGATTCACAGGTGGGGTTTGAAACTATATCTGCTACCTCCCAGGTGAGTGCCTTAATCACCAGGCTATAGAATCATAGAATCATAGGATTGGAAGGGATCTCGAGAGGTCATCTAGTCCAGTCCCTGTACTCATGGGAGGACTAAGTATTATCTAGACCATCCCTGACAGGTGTTTGTCTAACCTGCTCTTAAAAATCTCCAATGATGGAGATTCCACAACCTCCCTAGGCAATTTATTCCAGTGCTTAACCACCCTGACAGTTAGGAAGTTTTTTTAATGTCCAACCTAAATCTCCCTTGCTGCAATTTAAGCCCATTGCTTCTTGTTCTATCCTCAGAGATTAAGCAGAACAATTTTTCTCCCTCCTCCTTGTAACAACCTTTTATGTACTTGAAAACTGTTATTATGTCCCGTCTGAGTCTTCTCTTTTCAAGATTCAGAGTAGCAGCCGTGTTAGTCTGTATCCGCAAAAAGAACAGGAGTACTTGTGGCACCTTAGAGACTAACAAATTTATTAGAGCATAAGCTTTCATGGACTACAGCCCACTATATGCATCCGAAGAAGTGGGCTGTAGTCCACAAAAGCTTATGCTCTAATAAATTTGTTAGTCTCTAAGGTGCCACAAGTACTCCTGTTCTTTTTGCTCTTTTCAAGAGTAAACAAACCCATTTTTTTCAATCTTCCCTCATAGGTCATATTTTCTAGATCTTTAATCATTTTTGTTGCTCTTCTCTGGACTTTCTCCTGTTTGTCCACATCTTTCCTGACATGTGGTGCCCAGAACTGAACACAATACTCCAGCTGAGGCTAATCAGTGCGGTGAAGAGCGGAAGAATTACTTCTTGTGTCTTGATTAAAACACTCCTGCTAATACATCCCAGAATAATGTTTTCTTTTTTCGTAACAGTGTTACACCTTTGATTCATATTTAGCTTGTGGTCCACTATGACCCCCAGATCCCTTTCTGCAGTACTCCTTCCTAGGCAGTCAGTTCCCATTTTTATGTGTGCAATTGATTGTTCCTTCCTAAATGGACTTCTTTGCATTTGTCCTTATTGAATTTCATTGTATTTACTTCAGACCATTTCTCCAGTTTGTCCAGATCATTTTGAATTTTAATCCTATCCTCCAAAGCAATTGCAACCCCTCTCAGCTTGGTATCAGCCGCAAACTTTATAAGTGTACTCTCTATACCATTATCTAAATCATTAATGAAGATATTGAACAGAACCAGACCCAGAACTGATCCCTATGGGACCCCACTTGTTATGCCCTTCCAGCATGACTGTGAACCACTGATGACTACTCTCTGGGAACGGTTTTCCAACCAGTTTTGCACCCACCTTATAGTAGTTCCATCTAGGTTGCATTTCCCTCGTTTGTTTATGATAAGTTAGTTTGTTTGTTTTGTCTCATGCGAGACAAAAGCCTTACTAAAGTCAAGCTATACCACATCTACCACTTCCCTTCTATCTACAAGGCTTGTTATCCTGTCAAAGAAAGCTATCAGGTTGGTTTGACACGATTTGTTCTTGACAAATCCATGCTGATTGTTACTTATCTCCTTATTATCTTCTAGATGTTTGCAGATTGATTGCTTAATTATTTGAGCCATTATTTTTCCCAGGACAGAAGTTAAGATGACTGGTCTATAATTCCCTGGGTTGTCCTTATTTCCCTTTTTATAGATGGGCATGATATTTGCCCTTTTCCAGTTGTCTGGAATCTCCCTTGTCTTCCATGACTTTTCAAAGATAATCGCTAATGGCTCAGATATCTCCTCAGTCAGCTCCTTGAGTATTCTAAGATGCATTTAATCAGGCCCTGGTGACTTGAAGACATCTAATCTGTCTAAGTAATTTTTAACTTGTTCTTTTCCTATTTTAGCCTCTGATCCTACCTCATTTTCACTGACCTGAGAAGATGGTGCCCTCCAAAGAGAGGTCAGATGTGCTGTTAGATTGATAACCACGACATCAAGGTGTGAGCCTGTGTGTGTGCATGTACACACATACAGGTATGCATCTGCACTTAAATGTACTTTGTTAAAGTTGTTACATATATTTATGTGGCTTTTCATTCCATTTTTTGACCAGCCTCCTCATCACTATTTGTGAATATGAGACGTTTCAGTGTTGGTCTTGGTGATTCAGTAAAAGGTGTATCCTACTTTGAACACATGTATCCAACATTGCACCTACGTATTTGGAAATACAAGGATTCTCTACTGAACACACATTATTGACTGAATAATGCCTTTTATACAGTGTCTTTTAATCTAACGAAGGAACTGAAACAAAACGATGTGATGTGGTGACTAACTTCAAAGCTTAAGTGCCAACATCGGGTATTTCTATGAATGCTGCTTAGGTTATCAATTATTTGTTTGGAACTAAATCAAATATTTTAGAACACTGGTTGGCAAATGGCTTTGTGAAGCCAAAAAGACCACTATCCACCACATGCAGCATTTGCCAAATATAGCTGTAACTTCTACCGCTGGGTGATGAAGAACATTGTTATACTTTCACCAGTCCCTTCATCTTCCTTCATTTTATTATATCTGTAGAATGTCATTTTATTTGGTTTATTTTATATACTTTTTCAGTGCCAGTTAGACAAAGGAGAGGTCCCAATGAAAGCATATTTATGTGGGGGTGAGGGTGGGTGTCTTACCAAGGCTGTAAAAAGCAGAATTAATATTTACTCTTTTTGGTCTTTCAAGAGATCCTTTGGTTAATACACACCCCAGGATTACTGCTGGGCAAATGGATTTTCAATTCACTGGAAAATTTGAAGAGTTAAGGGGGGGAAATTGTTTCAGGTCAGATCGAAAACAATTTAAAAAAAATATTTTTGGCAAATCAAAAAGTTTAAAAAAATTACATTTCATTTAGATTCTGAGCATTTTTAAGCATTATCACCATTTTAAAATGGTTGTGACATTTTAAAAATAAAATTAAAGGAAATTGCAAAACAAAAAGTTGTTTTAAAAAAATCAAAAATGTATAATTTAGAAAATTTGGAATTAAATGCTTCAATTTTATAGATTTTTTTTAAATGGACAATTTGGCAAAAGACATGAATTTGTCAAATGTTTCAGTGTTGCTATATCTGCATTTTCACTTAAGAAGTTGCAGTCAAAATGTTTTTCTCAGCTCTACCTAGGATGGCATTTATCTATATTGCTTCATTGTGAGTTCTTCTCCAGTATACTATCCAGTATAACTCCAGATTTTATTTTCTGCATTATTGCTTTCTAATAATCTCCAGTTCTGAATCTCTGCCCATTATTTTTTCTCCCTAGATACATTGCTTTACATGCATCTGTTTTAAATCTCATTTATTTTTGTCCATCTCTTTCTTAGTTTGCTAGATTGCTATGTTGATCTATCCTCTCTGGCATTTCCTAGCAGCTCACATCCCTCACCTTCAGTCAAACTCCTTGCCAGTTTCCTGTGTCCTTTCTTCACCTGCTCATCCCTGTTCACAAACTACCTGGATTACAAACCCTCCTCATAACCATATGCAAATGACACAACTAT
The DNA here is from genome assembly GCF_011386835.1 of Chrysemys picta bellii. Classification (NCBI taxonomy): domain Eukaryota; kingdom Metazoa; phylum Chordata; order Testudines; family Emydidae; genus Chrysemys; species Chrysemys picta. The sequence goes on from NC_088791.1 coordinate 234,113,428, forward strand.
GATGGTGATTACTCCATCACCTGTTAGATAAGGGGTTAAGAGCCAATTAGTTCATCTAAAATTGATTGATTGTCTCCTGGCTTGGAGGGGGCAGAGTTAGGTAAGTATCATTAGGCACTTCGGCCTTATGAGGAAGCTGAGGGACATAGGGAAAGTAAATTTAAAGAGAGTAGCTCAGCCCAAGAGAAGTCAATTCAGCAGAGGAAAGAAGCGGGGAGGATCTAAGAAGAAATTAGAGGCCTGTGAATCAAAGGGTGGTTGCATTAATCACAGGCTGTAGGGAAGCAGCACAAGGGGGTTTGGAGGTAGTAAGAGGGTGGGTGTCTTACCAAGGCTGTAAAAAGCAGAATTAATATTTACTCTTTTTGGTCTTTCCCAGGCCAGGGAAATAGCAGTATGTCTGAAGAAGCAGGCCTATCTCCTTAATACAGAGTCCCTATATAATAAGGAATAGCCTAAGAGGGGGGTAGAAGGCTCTTTGGTGTTGGGATATTTAATGGACTTTCTAATTAGATTGTTTTGTTATTTCAGAAGAGGATTAAATTTGATGTGAGTTGGCCTTGATTTGATATTGCCTGATCTTCACTGCAGAGATTGACATTGACCAGCATTGTATCTTGCTTGAATGTACTTGATTTCATGTAGAAGGGGCTTAATTTGGATTCAGATCTTAAGCCTCCCATACTGTAGAAGTGATGATCAGAACTGGGGCTTTGCTTTGCACATCTTTTCTTACTACAGGTAGATTTGGTGAATTGATTGAAATAAAATAAAGACAGAACCAAGTCTTCACCCATAACTCAAACCAAATTTGTTTGAGGCTCAAAATAAATCAGAAGTTTTCCCCTTTATTTTTCATTTTCTTGGGCATCTTCACTTCATGATTCTGGATGGGATTGGAAAGCTGAAGTACACGGGAAAAGGCTGTTTCATGGGGTATCTTTGGACTGAGAAGAAGCAAGAATTATCAGAGATCTCATGAATTCTTCTTATAGCCAATTTTCAAGATACAGGCTAGCTGAGATAAGTGTTCGTAGTTCAGGTTGCAGAACTGAATCAAAACTGGGCTACACTTTACTTCACTGTTGAATGCAGGGGTAATGAAATATTATGCTTATTGTATATGTAAAGGGCAAAAGAACTGAACTTAGCCTGCCCTGATTGGGAGGTCACCCTAAACTGAACCTCACTTGCTAAGTATAACCCACACACCTCTTGGGGTGCAGTGTTCTGTCCCATCTAGTGGCACTGCGACCACTTAGAGGGAGATTAATGAATCTGCTCTACAGCCTTAGCTAAGGACCATATGGCTTTTAGCTCCAGGGCCGCTCAGAGGATTCAGGGGGCCTGGGGTCTTTGGCGGCGGGGGGGCCCCGCCGCCGAATTGCCACCGAAGACCCAGCACTTCGGCGGTGGGTCCTGGGGCAGAAGGACCCCCCGCCATGGGTCTTCGGGGCACTTTGGCAGCGGGTCCCGGAGCGGAAGGACCCCCCGCTGCCAAATTGCCGCTGAAGACCCGGAGTGGGAGAAGCTCCGGGGGTCCGGGCCCTGCGAGAGTTTTCCAGGGCCCCCGGAGCGAGTGAAGGACCCCGCTCCAGGGGCCCTGAAAAACTCTTGTGGGGGGACCCTGCGGGGCCTGGGGCAAATTGCTCCACTTGCCCCCCACTCTGAGCGGCCCTGTTTAGCTCATGTATTTAGCTCCAGAGGTCCCAGGTTTGATCTCGCCTACCAACAACTGGGTCTGTTGGTGCTACATAAGCATGGGGTAGGGATGCCAAATCCCAGTACAAATGAGAGGGGGTTGAAACATGTGTTCCTACCTGATAGTGTGAACTCTGTCTAAAAAATCCTAGACACCATTTCACCTTCTGCTCTCCAGAGTTTAAAGACAGAGCTGCTTGTACTCAGTTGAGAGTCCTTGTTTCTGTTCAGTGGTTACTAGAACTGAAATCACTCATGAGCAGGTCTAGGGCTAAGCCTTAGACCTGGTGTGGGGACAGTGTTGCAGTGAAAGATGACAAAGAGGCAGCAACTAAGGCTACGTCTACACTACGGCGGGGGGGGGGGGGGGAATCGATTTCAGATACGCAAATTCAGCTGTGGGAATAGCGTAGCTGAATTCGACGTATCTGATCCGACTTACCCTGCTGTGAGGACGGCGGCAAATCGACTGCCACGGCTCCCCCGTCAACGGCGCTTACTCCTACTGGGCTGGTGGAGTACGCGCGTCGATTCGGGGATTGATTATCGCGTCCCGACGAGACGCGAGAAATCGATCCCCGAGAGATCGATTTCTACCCACCGATTCGGGCGGGTAGTGAAGACAAGCCCTAAGAGGTTGCCCACTACCCAGTGATAGACCCTCTGAATGCAGCATTGCAGAAGTGGCAGTGAGTGTGGCCTGCATCATGCAGGGGGTCAGACTAGATGATCATAATGGTCCCTTCTGACCTGAAAGTCTATGCGTCTATGAGTGGAAAGCAGTGGCAGCAATAACAGCTGCAAAGCTGAGTAGCAGCAGAGACAACAGTGGCAGCAAGTGGCCAGAGACGGCCGAGATAACCGTAGTAACAGTTAGCCAGTCCCAGAAGCAGGGGTGGGAGGTGAACCCACATGAACGCACTTCTGAACTCTGGGTCCTCACTGATTTAAGACTACCAACTGTGAGTGGAGTGCAGCAGAGGGACAGAGGAGTGATGTGTTAAAGGGACATTTGTTTGTTGGACTTTCACGCTGCAAGGCGGGAAACTAAGGCAAAGGAAACTGCCTAATGTATTATGGGGTTGGTGTTTGCTTATGGTTACATGCTTCGAATCGGGATTGTGGTATTTTCCCAAATTAACGCTGGATTCGGTTTCCCTTTTTGATAAGTTTCTTTTTTTTTTTGTTATACATATCATAGAATCTCAGGGTTGGAAGGGACCTCAGGAGGTCATCTAGTCCAACCCGCTGCTCAAAGCAGGACAAATCCCCAAGTTTTGCCCCCAGATCCCTAAATGGCCCCCTCAAGGATTGAACTCAACGCTGGGTTTAGTAGGCTAATGCTCAAACCACTGAGCTATCCCTCCTCAGTACTTGTGAGGGGGGAAGTATTGCCTCAGAGAGGCAGCCAGGGTGGTGGTCGGTTTTCCCTGATTACTGGGTGGGGGCTCAAATTGATTCTGTTTCTTGAGAGGAACCCCTGGATATTGAACCCGAGCCCTCATGGAGTTGACAACAACCTGACAGAATGGTTACACACTGATAACTAAATACAATTATTTTATGTGCAAATTTGTCTCCTCCTTGCTGTTTTCACTATTCATTACATTAAACAATCTACATCTGAAATGTCAAATCATTAAACTGCAGTTATAGAAAAAATTATAAATGTTGAAGAACTCAATAATTTCAAGCTTACACCTTTGTTTTGACCTGTGTGCCTTGTTCTGGATCTTTGGACTGCAATCTAAAAGCCAGTGTGACCTACTTGGTTATTAGCATGTTGAGACTGAGCAGGGAAGAGAAATGGGAAATAAATGTAGTAAAATTAAAATTAGCAAAGCAGCTCTTACCCAGTGCCTCTGAGCTCTGTTTGCTTGTTCACAAGATCCCCGGGGTAAAACCATCTTCTTCGTCATAAGTGACTGCTGCCTCTGCAAACAACCGAAAGTGGTGCTACTTGGTAAACAAACACGCCGACTCTCAGTATAATGTACTGTAGGCTTGCGGGTGTGTTTATGTACTGTTGCCCAAGGGGGCGATTGAGTGTAAATACTTCCGCACTGTGCTGGTTGGTCCTGACTAGGTCTGAGATTCCAGACTATGGCCTTTACTTGGTTGCATGGAGCAGGAGGGTTCACAAAAATCCTTCCTTTCCTTTTGTGTGGATGTGCGAGGGCCTCCTGTGAAGTGTACCTTGTCCCACCACTGCCACTGGGGAACAAGATGCTGAAAAGGGGCAGGAGTTGTGTGCTTCCCTCCCTCTAGTCTAACCTGCAGAGCTGGGCTGGCACCCAAGAATGATTGTGTCTGCCCAAGGCATAATCTCCATAATGCTGTATCTGCGGTGGGGTAGCTTTGTGCCACCGCCTGTGCAGGGCTATGGACAGATGTAGCCAGATCTAGTTCTGTTTCATAATTGCAATCTGCTGACGAGCCCCAAAGGAATACATACACTCTACTGCTAGAGATTGCTGACCCCCACTGAAAATTCTACCTTCCCTTGAGTAGGAAAAGCGTAGGGTATGGAATGAGAGAATATACCATGTGCTGGATAATAACATGAGAGGACATGCTTGTAAAACTTAAACTATCTCTTTATTTAGAGAACTAGTTACAGAAGTGCTGCAGCTAGCTTCAAAACGTCATGGGGTATCATGAATATTGTCCATCCACTCCTCAGTTGTATTGAATTTGGTGGGTAAGTTAATGCAGGCTGGATCAGTATTAACATATCCTTCTTTCTCTCCATGGTCCAGGACAATCTAGTTAAAAGAATGTAGGTCCCATGGCCAATCGGGGAGTCCATTTAGCTTGGATCATGACAGAGGGGCAGAACATGGCTTAGAGTCATTGCAGAGGCATGAGGCTTCCTCACAGATGGCCAGAGCCCCTGAGATCTGCTGTGTTGCCAGCTGTCATAATTTTATTGCAAGTCTCATGATATTTGATACTCTTCTTAAAGTCTCAGCTTCTGGAGTCAGGTGATTACATGAGAATCTCAGCTTTGATTACTTTTTTAAAAGAAGTTTTTAGCTGTCATGTTTGTGGAGGAAAGCCCCAAAGGCTCAAAACCCAGGCAGCATATAAAAAGATCCTAAAATGTATTTAAAAAAAAAACAAACTCATGATCTGCGTGGGGAGGGAGGGTAATATGATTTTTTAACCCTTGGGCTTGGCAATATTAGATCTGCATAGAGTTTCTGAGGTCCACTAATTTTGTGGACCAAATCACCCATGAAAGAACATGTAGGAAATTCTTCAAGAGGAATGTTGTGGCGTTTCCTGTCCCTCTGTCTGGACATAGTCACAATAATCCCTATCTGTCATTCCTACATGATGAATAGCTAGTCACTAAATACACTCTATCTTTTTACGTTATTTATAAACCTATACTATGTCCCGTGTTATGCAGGAGGTCAGACTGGAGGATCATAGTAGCCATAAACTCTATGACAACTTTGGTGAAACCAACCACTTACAAGAAAACTTTTCCTAACCAGGATCTTTTCACCCCTATATACCCTTATTTTGTGATACACTGAGCATTAGCTACCTGTTCAAACTGAATAGGAGCTCTGTATATTGGCCAATAGGTAAATGGGAATTGGGGTAATTTTCTTGGCACCAAGACTTTGTCTAGGCACTGGTTTCCTTTGAACTTCAATCATGTTAAGTAACACAAAGAAGACTACATGCTTTTAACCAGCAAGATGACATAGGGACTAGTTAGTTGTGATTTATAGAAAATGAATTTCATTCTCATGAACCTGAATGCTGCAATTATATACCTCCTACTTTCATACATGTAGCTTCTGCATCTGTATCTTTAATCATCTGACTCAGTTTTCCTTTTCTCTGCCTCCCTCGCAGACTTGGTTTATTCTCTCTCTAGACCTCTGGGCATGTGTTGACAGTACTTTTAAAATGGTCACAATCCGAGAGGAGCTCTTCTGAAAAGCCATTCAGCTGATTGTTAATAGTAGTCATCAGAATACTTTGTAATTATTCCTGTAAGAATGCTTGTATAGATTACATGATAGGATGATTACAGAGGAAAATAATGGCTGCCTTGAGTGCCCATTATTTATCTGGAAAGCATTTTTTAATAAAGAAAAAGTGGCTGCCATACATTATGTAAATGTTGCACTGTTTTTTGTTTTTAAGTTCTTGCTCTTAGCTTCTCTCCTACCTAACATAATGACAGGTTTCAGAGTAGCAGCCGTGTTAGTCTGTATCCGCAAAAAGAATAGGAGTACTTGTGGCACCTTAGAGACTAACAAATTTATTAGAGCATAAGCTTTTGTGGGCTACAGCCCACTTCTTCGGATGCATATAGAATGGAACATATATTGAGGAGATATATATACACACATACAGAGAGCATGAAGTCACCTCCTACAAGATAGGCCCAACAAAGAAAATAACAGAACACCACTAGCTGTCACCTTCAGCCCCCAACTAAAACCTCTCCAGTGCATCATCAAAGATCTACAACCTATCCTGAAAGATGATCCCTCACTCTCACAGATCTTGGGAGACAGACCTGTCCTCGCTTACAGACAACCCCCCAACCTGAAGCAAATACTCACCAGCAACCACACATCACTGAACAAAAACACTGACCCAAGAACCTATCCTTCCAACAAAGCCCGATGCCATCTCTGTCCGCATATCTATTCAAGTGACATCATCATAGGACCTAATCACATCAGCCATACCATCAGGGGCTCATTCACCTGCACATCTACCGATGTGATATATGCCATCATGTGCCAGCAATGCCCCTCTGCCATGTACATTGGCCAAACTGGACAGTCTCTACGCAAAAGAATTAATGGACACAAATCTGACATCAGGAATCTTAATACTCAAAAACCAGTGGGAGAACACTTTAACCTGTCTGATCATTCAATGACAGATCTGCGGATGGCTATTTTACAACAGAAAACCTTCAAAAACAGACTCCAACGAGAGACTGCTGAGCTGGAATTGATATGCAAACTAGATACAATCAATTTAGAATTGAATAAGGACTGGGAATGGCAGAGCCATTACAAACATTGACTCTATCTCCCCTTGTAAGTATTCTCACACTTCTTATCAAACTGTCTGTACTGGGCTATCTTGATTATCACTTCAAAAGTTTTTTTTTCTCTTACTTAATTGGCCTCTCAGAGTTGGTAAGACAACTCCCACCTGTTCATGCTCTCTGTATGTGTGTATATATATCTCCTCAATATATGTTTCATTCTATATGCATCCGAAGAAGTGGGCTGTAGCCCACGAAAGCTTATGCTCTAATAAATTTGTTAGTCTCTAAGGTGCCACAAGTACGCCTGTTCTCCTACCTAATTTTCTCAAATACTTGCTTTTTCCATATAGCTCCAGGATATAATGCTGCCTGCTTCTTATTTACAATGTCACCTGAAACTCAGAACAGGTATTCTCATGCCACTGTTGTAGCCTATGTTGCAAGATATTTACATGCCAGATGCACTAAAGAGTCATATGTTGCTTGATGCTTCAACCACCATTCCAGAGGACCTGCGTTCATGCTGATGACGGGTTCTGATCGATAATGATCCAAAGCAGTGCGGACTGACGCATGTTCATTTTCATCATCTGAGTCAGATGCCACCAGCAGAAAGTTGATTTTCTTTTTCGGTGGTTTTGGTTCTGTAGTTTCCGCATCAGAGTGTTGCTCTTCCAAGAATTCTGAAAGCATGCTCCACACGTCACCCCTCTCATATTTTGGAAGGCACTTCAGATTCTAACATCTTGGGTCGAGTGCAGTAACTATCTTTAGAAATTTCATATTGGTATCTTCTTTGCATTTTGTCTAATTTGCAGTGACAGTGTTCTTAAAACGGACAACATGTGCTGGGTCATCATCCAAGACTGCTATAACATGAAATATATGGCAGAATGCAGGTAAAACAGAGCAGGAGACATACAATTCTCCTCCAAGGTGTTCAGTCAAAAATGTAATTAATGCTTTTTTTTTTTTTAATGAGCATCATCATCATGGAAGCATGTCCTCTGGAATGATGGCCGAAGCACGAAGAGGAATATGAATCTTTAGCACATCTGGCATGTAAATATCTTGCGACACCAGCTACAACAGTGCCATGTGAACACCTGTTCTCACTTTTAGGTGACATTGTAAATAAGAAGTGGGCAGCATTATCTCCCATAAATGTTAACAAACTTGTTTCTCTTAGCAATTGGCTGAACAAGAAGTAGGACTGAGTGGACTTGTAGACTCTAAAATTTTACATTGTTTTGTTTTTGAGTGCAGTTATGTAACAAAAAAATCTACATTTGTAAGTTGCACTTTCATGATAAAGAGATTGCACTACAATGTATGAGATGAATTGAAAAATACTATTTCTTTTGTTTATCATTTTTACAGTGCAAATATTTGTAATAAAAATAATATAAAGTGAGCACTGTACACTTTGTATTCTGTGTTGTAATTGAAATCGATATATTTGAAAATGTAGAAAAACATCCAAAAATATTTAATAAATTTCAATTGATATTCTATTGTTTAACAGTGTGATTAATCACGATTACTTTTTTTTAGTTAATCATGTGAGTTAACTCTGAGTAATTGACAGCCCTAGTTTTCACATTTGTTGAGCTGATTCAAACCCATGTTCAAAAATGAAAATATACTTTGACCTCATCCTCCTTCCCTTTACATAGTTCTTATGAACTCACCAGACAACATTCAGTCTCTGCTTAAGAAGAGCTCAGGAGTGGATCAATGGGAAATTGCTAATGGATATCCTGCATCACTCCATACGTTCCTCTTTATTGGATGAAGGGCAAGTTTCTATACTGAGGGGCAACACAGAAAGCACAATACCTGAAGTGGGACTGGTGTGTAGGTGGGAGAATGGCTTTAGCCCACCTTCACGCTTCCCAGACTCTGATCTGAGGTGGAGGCTGCTGCAGCCTTTGGTGTAAATTATTTCATGAGGTCAAGAGGTAGAGATCTGTGCTCTGGGTCTGCTCTAACTTCTGGCAGTCTGACTCTCTCTGCTCTCTATGTGCCTTGAAGCCCAAAACTGATGGAGTGCAACGTACTCTGGCCACATATGTTCTGTTACATGCTCCTGCACTGGAGGAATTCCCCAGGGACCTCCTTGACTCCCTTATGGTCGTTGTATGTCACTGGAATGTCATGAGGAGGTTGTTGAAAAGCCTGGAATCTCATGGGCTCTGTTTCTTATTACATCACCTCACCTGATCCCACCTCCATTCCACCCATTATGTCTTGATAACCCAGCCTTGATAAACCAGCTGTGTGACCAAGATTTATAAAGGTGACTAGTGAATGTGGTTATCTCAGTTTTTGGGTGCCCATCATAAAGAGGATTATCTAAAAAGTACCAAACACCCTCCCTCTGAAAAGCAGTCTCTGTAAATGTGTCTCATTCTGGGCACCCAAAACTTGAGACTTCCACAGTCATGAGTCAATCTGAAAATGCTGGCTTAACTGTATTTGTAATGTTTAGCACTTATGCAAGACCATCCTCATCATCACTACCATTTTCCTACTTAACAGTTACAGGGTGTGTATTGCTTCCAGACGTTTATGTTTTTTTACCCTGATCCTTCTCCTTTTTTCCCTTCTTTTCTGGGGGGAGAGAGTTCAAATATTATCCATTACAGAGGTGACATTCTTCCATCAGCAGCGTCTCACGAAAAGTAGGCCCCAGCAATCTGGAATGTACAATGCTGTAAAGACTGACCGTGAGGGGAGAAATGCCTTATCAGACAGGAAAGTAATAAGTGTAAGCTATAGATTGTGGGGTTTTTTTAACCTGTAACATTATGTTTTCAAATTCTTTTACTTGTTTTGAGTTGAATCTCTAACTCAAACTTTGTTACATAAACTGCAGTTTGGTTTTACTATAAACATGTCTACGTGCTTTGCCCTGAGGAGACCGTTGAAGTGACATAAAGCTGGTAAAATGGGGTGCATTGCTTCTAGGGAGGCAGTGGATCAGTGACCATTGCAGGTGTCCAGAAGACAAGGGACTGAGCACTTAAGTGTAACAAAGTGAGTGTGTAAATTGCTAGCCTTCAGAGAGGGAAAAAAATAGGGCTTAGGAAGCCCAGAGTGGAGTGTTTGTGCTGTCAGGGGCCAGAAGAGTTGAGAAGATTTTCCCCTGGTGGGCCCAGATAAGGCTCTCTCATGCTGTGAGCAGGTGGTAGCGATTCCCCTCAGGTAACCTCCAAAACTGTTGTACTTCTATAAAGGTCTCAGCAACAGTTCTCCATCATTCTTCCATGTAGGTCTCTGTGGCCTAAAGAAAGTTGATCAATCCTCTACCATTCGGAAGAAGAAAGAAAACAAATGTCTTTTCATTAAAATTTCATCAGCACCTCCTTTCCCACCTGGTCAGATTTCGTGTACGTGACTCTGCTAATGTTTTGTTAGCACATAGTTAAAGATTGAAAAGTTTAATAGGGGAATGATTTGATCTGTATTAACCCTGAAGTGAAAAGAACTGGGTCACTCCCCAATCTATCTCCCGCCGCTTCAAATGAACACTGATATTTTAATCAGCCTATTATTCCTGGATAAAATAAAATCACATCAGTTATCTCAGACTTCAGAGAGCATGCCTTGAGCTCAGTGCTCAAAGAGGGCATTTATAGTATATTGCAAACCTTCTTCACACTGCTCTCTGGTTTAGCTTTATTACACAACTGTGCCCCAACTACAGGGAAACACCTTCAGTTTGATATTATTACTGATCTTACTATAAATTGAATGACGGTTGGATCCCAGGAAATTTGGATCCCTCCAAATACTGGAAGAATCAAGCAGAGCAGTAAGCCCCAAGTCTTGGATAATGGGTTCTCTAGCAAAGTGTCAGAGAGCATTATGGATTATAGGCTTTATTAATGTAACCCTTCTGCCAGGCCGAGTTGATAGCAGCAAGGGCTGGGTTCAGTACATAGGGGTCCCCTCCCAACAGCGTAACACAAAACCAGCTCGAGCCCCCACCCAGTGACCTGGGAAAATCTTACACACACCCCTGGGTGCCTCGAAGAGGCAATACTTCCCCTCTCGCAAGCACAGAGTCTCGGTGTGGCAGAAAATGTTTAATAACATGAGGTAAACGACATAGCATTAAATTGGGAAAACACCACAACTAGAGTTCATAGACCAAACCATGAGCGAAGACCCACCCCAGCAAATTGGGCCGTGTCCTTTCCCGTTGGTTCTTGAAACCAGCAACCCAAAAAGTCCCAAAAGTCCAACACCCCCAAAGTCTCTTGGGTCCAGCAACCCAAGAATCACCAAAGTCCCAAAAGTCCAACGACCCCCTGTCTCTGTCCCTGGTCAGTGCAGCCCCAGACTTCAAAGGAGTGGGGGCGCGCAGGGTGTTAAGGGGCACCTTATGTGATCCAAGGCAGACCGGCCGCCTCTCCGTGGGGTTCCGCCGCAGCCTTCACCACGAGCCAGTCTACTTTCACCAGCCATCCTGTGAGCCGCTCCTGCCATCCCACAAACTGCTCTACTCTACCAGCTGCTCCGCTCCACTCACTGACCCGTGAGCCGCTCCAGCCATCCCCACAAACGGCTCCGCTCCACTCCCCATTCCTTGGGCCGCTCCAACCATCCCCACAAGGCTGCTCCTCCAGCCGTCCCTGCAAACTGCTCTGCCAGCCGCTTAGCAATATAGCTTCAGACTCCCCCACTAGTTAATACAGCACTCAGTGATCTCAACTCTTAGTAACTTTAGCTCTTAGTGATTTCAGATAGTAGTAGGGGAGCCCCAGTGCTGATGCACTATTGGCCCAAAGTGAATTCAGCTCAGCAGCCTGTAACTAGACTCCTAATGGAATCAAAGTTAGCTCTGACATTCAACAGCAGAGAAAAGAGATAGTGCAATCAGTGTTTCAGACTCACAAAAGGGGCCCACACCACCAGGTACAAATACCTGCCCCCAACCTCTCTCAATTCACTAGGTTTTGTAACCCATGCCCCTTGTCAAGTGAGGGCTACTTAGTTAATGGTGAGTCCTTCTGTCATACAACAGTTCCACTGGCCTTGATTCACCGAATCAGGGTAACAAAACTTTATTCTTCCTGCCCCAATAACAGAGAAACTGGGGATACCACACCAGCCAAAGTAACCACTTTCAGTTGCTGTTGTCTCATGCCAGGCGGGTGGGTGTGCCTATGCAAACAAGATCAGCCCCTGGAGTTCTTTTCCACACTCGCCATAATTCACCACCAGATGTCAGGGTAGAGCTCATCCTGACTCTGCTTACATCAATAACTGACATTTATATGTAACTGTGGTTAATTTCAACCTGTCTCTTAGGGGCTTTTTAAGTCAGCTCAAGGGGATTCCTTGAGTTAAACTAATAAATTCAGGAAGAAAAAGAATGACATGTTTTATAAGTCACCTCATTCCAGGTAAAAAATGACAGGCTCTCTGTTTTCCTACAACAGATTGCCTATGCCATGTGTAGCAACAATGGTCTTATTATTGGTAGTGCAGGTAGCAGTGCCTACAGGTAAGGTTACCCGACACTTTCACCCACCCTTCCAGTGCTCCAGTGTCATGGGGGCTGGAGCTGCACTGCCTGGCCTCCCTGCACTCCAGGGTTGGGCCATGCTGCCTGGCCTGCCAGTGCTCTGGGGCTGGGGAGGCTGGGGCTCTAGCCTGGGGAGGGGGCTGGCGGCCACAGTGGAGGGGCTCTGGTCTCTGGTGGGGGGGATGTGGAAGGGGCAGGGCCTTGGGAAGAAATGGCGGGGCCTTGGGAGGAAAAGGCATGGCTGGGGGCTAGCCTCCCCAAGCCAGCGGTTCACCCGCTGCCCATGCTTTCCATTATAAACCCCACTTTTCAGTTGATGAAAACTTTGCTACATTTTAACCATTTAGATGGGAAATTTTCCAGGCTGAATATCAGCCTCAGGCTTATTTAACTGTTTATTTATTGGACAATTTCAGCAAAATGGTTTGGCCAGCTCTCAGAATGAGGTTAGTGTTTGCTCATGTTAAAAAAAAGTCTTACAACCTTTTTATTGAGAAGCTCTGATTGTGTTTGGAAGCAGGTACTTTAAATTAGGGAACAGTCACCCTAGTGTCAGCCATCCCTGTGAAAATCTGCCCACATTTGGTCAAGGTATGAGTTTCTGAAAAATCACAGCTTGCACATGAGCAATAGACTTAGTTTGATAAATTCTCTGATTCTATCTGCACTGAGCACACTCAAGCCAAGGGCTCCATGGGCTGAGAAGGACTTTCCTTGTAATTACTCCTCCTAGCCAGGGCCGGCTCCAGCATTTTTGCTGCCCCATGCGGCGAAAAAAAAAAAAAGCTGCGATCAGTGGCAGTTCGGTGGCAGCTCTATCGCCACCACTTCATTCTTCGGCGGCAATTCTGAGGGACCCGCCGCCGAAGAGCCGGACATGCTACCCCTTTCCGTTGGCCACCCCAAGCACCAGCTTGCTGCACTGGTGCCTGGAGCCGGCCCTGCTCCTGACATCCAATAGCTGCTGGGACTTTCGGCATAGGACCTGAGGATGGGGGACTGGGATGAGGCTCTTGGGATGAGGGGCTGGGTGGCTGGGACAGGGAGCTAGGCAGGTGACACAGGGATATGTAGCTGAGGGAAAGTTGTGATGGAGACTGGTACAAGGAGGCTGATGGGAAACTTGGACTTGGATGAAGACAGGCTGAAGCAGCCAGGGGCAGATGAAATCAGACTAGGAGGAAAGGGGCAGAAGAGTGTGTGAACATAGGTGCTGGAACTAGGGGTGCTGCCGCAACACGTGTCTTAAAGTGGTTTCCATTATATACAGGATTTACAGTTTGGTTAAATGGTTTTCGGCACCCTTACTATAAAAATTGTTCCAGCACCCCTGTGAGTGACCACTAGAGAACACTCCCCTCAGAACGTGCAATAGAACCCAGTATTCCTCAGTCTCCACACTCTTCTGCTGTCAACAAAAAGCCACAAAGCCCACTATCAAAATGTGTTCCTCATCTCCCTCTAGCAGCTAGGCCACATGGTGTATAACAACCTACTACTGCCATCATTAGCTCAGGTGGCGGAGGTCTGTGCTGTGGAGATTAAGATGCTAACCATACTGATGAACCATGTGGGCATCCATATGATTCCACATGATGGAATTTCTGCCCCCCCTTCCCCCTCCCCCCCGCCAGTTTGGTATTTTAAAAAGTTAGCCAATTATACAAAAATTACATTAGAAGAACTCAGAAGTCAAGCACTCAAAAAATTAGGAAAGATCAGAATGAAGGTTGTCTGTGCAATTTTAATTTGGACCCCTTGTATGTGTACACTGGGATACAGTCTTTAACTAATTGATCACATGCAACTGAATCCCTGCCTCAGACAGTGCACAGGATGAATCAGAGTGCAGGGTGAATGAGGCTGTTGGCTGTAGGAACCCTGTTTTATTTATTCTAGAAGTTGGAAGATGTCTAGTGAAAGAATCAGGGGACTGCAGGAAAAGAAAGGATGTTCTGATGGTTTAGGGAGTTGAATGCCACCATGGCAACCTTATTTCTGGCATTTCTTAACTTTTGAGGGCTTGACTTTGCAACCGTAACTTTATTTGAGTGTATTTTTATTTAATTATTATTACAGAAGCATCTAGAGGCCCAAATGAGATCCGGCTTCCATTGTGCTAGGCACAGCATATGCCCAGAGTGAAGAGCTTGCTATCTAACTAGACAAGACAGAAAAGGGCCAGGAAAAAAGGAAGTATCTTTATCTTCATTTTACTGAGTGAGAACTGAGCTGCAGAGAAGTGCAATGTCTTGCCCCAGGTCACATGGGACGTCTGTGGCAGAGCCAGGAATTGAGTCCAGCTGTCCCATGTCCCACTTGGATGTGTTACTCACAAAACCATTCTTCTCTAATTAAAGATAGCTTCCTCTCTACGCAAAATAATTAATGGACAAAAATCTGACATCAGGAATCATAATACTCAAAAACCAGTGGGAGAACACCTGTCTGGTCATTCAATGACAGACCTGCGGGTGGCTATTTTACAACAGAAAAGCTTCAAAAACAGACTCCAACAAGAGACTGCTGAGCTGGAATTGATATGCAAACTAGATACAATCAACTCAGGCTTGAATAAGGACTGGAAATGGCTGAGTCATTACAAACATTGAATCTATCTCACACTTCTTATCAAACTGTCTGTACTGGGCTATCTTGATTATCACTTCAAAAGTTTTTTTCTCTTACTTAATTGGCCTCTCAGGCCTTGGCTACATTTGGCAATTCACAGTGCTGCCGCGGCAGCGCTGTGAAGTGCGAGTGTAGTCGCTCTGTAAGTACTCCACCTCTCCGAGGGGAGTAGCTTGCAGCGCTGCGAGCGAGCGTGCAGCGCTGCAGGCGCTGATTACACTGGCGCTTTACAGCGCTGCCCTCGCTGCGCTTGGGGGGGGGGGCATTTTCACACCCCTGAGCACAGCAAGTTGCAGCACAGTGCCAGTGTAGCCAAGGCCTCAGAGTTGGTAAGACAACTCCCACCTGTTCATGCTCTCTGTATGTGTGTATATATATCTCCTCAATATATGTTCCATTTTATATGCATACGAAGAAGTGGGCTGTAGCCCACGAAAGGTTATGCTCTAATAAATTTGTTAGTCTCTAAGGTGCCACAAGTACTCCTGTTCTTCCTCCGAGAATTTGTGCTGATGAAGAATGCACTTAACAAATGTCAATATAATAAGATCCCTTAGAAACCAAGCAGTTTGTTATGTTCTACCATTGTGCCTGTAATTAAAAACCATTTAACCCAAATAAAGCTTTTCCAACTCACTGGATCTTTTGTTTTTTGCTCCTGTTCTAAATGACTATAGTGTTAGCAAAGACACTCAGCTGGCAATTTATTATTTTAATATTTTGAAAGGTTTTTTGACATTTTAAAAGGTGGCTTTTTCTGTGTATCAGAAAAGTAAATATTTTTACTGAAAGTCTGTTTAGAAAACCACAATGCACTGTTCAGTGTTGTGGATAAGTTTCATAAGCACTCAGTGCACCTTTATACAGAATGACAGCACCTGTTGTAGCCATCATTTAAGTTCCAACTGTGGGCAGATTTTCAAAAAGTGCATAAGGGCTAGATTTTAAAGGTATTTAGGTGCCTAAATATGTAGATGGGCACCTAGTGGGGTTTTCAAATGTTCCTTGGTGCCTAACTCACTTAGATGCTTTAGAAAATGCTACTCTAGAATCTTAGCTGTATTTCACACAGACCACTGAGCAAACTTAGTATTTGAGGCAAAAAGTGAATAATCCACTCTTTATTTGGCTTTCACTGTGGTGGATAGGTGCTGGTCAGAGGAAAGGAAGCCTCTGGAAAAATTCCCAAGAATAGAGCTGGCCGAAACTTGGGATTTCTGATACCTGCAAAATTTTGATATTTCAAATACTTTTGTGAACCAGAAATCCCCCAAATATTTTGTTACCGACACATGGTGTTTTCAGAAAGAAATATGCTCCCAGCAGCTGATTGAAACTGACATTCTTGTGACTTTCATCCTCGCTAATAGCAGCAATGAAAAGTGACAAGAATGTCATTTCATTCAGCAGCTACCCAAGATCTGTGGTTCCGGGGCAGCCCCCGGTGTGGACTTCCCCAGGGCAGGAATCCCAGGCCTTCCTGACTCTTTGGCCAGCTGATTCCCAGGGCTGCTGGCTCAGGAATCTGCATGGTAGGGGCTGCCCTGGAGTCACAGACCCTGAATGCCCTGGCATCCAAGGCTCAGGGCAGTTTTCATACTGGGCTACCAGAAAGCTGTGGACCCTGGAAAACAGGGTTTCCCAGCCCCAGGACAGTTCACATTGCCCTGGAGCTGCAGACCCTGGAAGCCCAGGCTGCCCAGCAGCTGGCAGGGGAAACCAGGTAGGTTTCTGATGGAATCCTTTCTGTGATCTGATGACAATTCATCAAACTCAGACTGTTTTTGCCAAACATGTTGGGTTCAACAAACTGGTATTTTCTCACAAAAATTTTTTCAACATGCTCCACAGAAGAGAAATATACATTACAAGTTAATCACCCTCTGCCTTCTGCAGGATCAACACTTCACTGTTCCCCGAAGGTGTTCTAACTAGGGGCTGACTCCCAAGAATAACAGGAATAAGATCCTGTTAAAATGAATAAACGATGGCTATCTTAAAGCAATCTGATGTTTCAATAATGAAAGTGACCAGGTTAAGGTCACTCAGGAGCAGGTCTAAATTGGGCTCTGAGCTTTCAGTAAGAATTTTTGTTTTCTAATAATCTACTGCAGATATGACACTAAGACTGAGCTGACTGAAAAGATAATATTCCTGCTGATGCACTAGTTGAGCTTGTCTTTTCTCCCATTTATTGTATAACTTCTCCTTGAAGATGACTGTATGGACATAGGGTGTTAATATGTCTTGCATATATGTCACAGCAAGCTCTGACCTGGTTACTAGCGCACAAATGAAAGTGTATTGCATTGGAAGCATATTTTTATGGCAGAGTGCACAGGAAATCTATGTGTTACTGTAAGCAGAAGTGATTTACTATATGGTGCTCTTCCTTCTGAATCAGTAGGAGAAGCAGGCAGGGCCGGCTCTAGGCACCAGTGTTCCAAGCATGTGCTTGGGGTGGCCCTTTTCAAGGGGTGGCATTCTGGCCCTTTGGGGGTGGCACTTTTCAAGGGGTGGCACTCCTGCTTTTTGCTTCGGTGGTGGCACTCCTGAGCCAGCCCTGGAAGCAGGCGAATACTACAGAAACCTTCCTGATAGAATTGGTTTGGATATTTAAATGCATAAGCTTTTGCTAAGTTCACATCCCTCTCGGGTTTCTTTTCTGCAAATTTTCTAGAAAAATAAGTTTGCCAACATGAAAGCTAGCTGCAAACAGTGAACACTGACAGAAAGCAAATGTCAAATTAATAATTTCAATTATTTATACCAGATATGTGAATCTATTTGGTATGGTCAGCCCAGCAGGGAACCAAAACATAAAATGCTACATATGTATCCCATCAAAACAGCTCAAATTTCAGATTTATAATATCAAATACTGAAAAGAAGCTGCTTGTGAACATGCTACAGACCATTGTAAGAGTAGTGGGGAGAAAATTACATTAAGACTGTTCCCAGCCAAAATATCTGACAGCAGCTGATGTTTTTTTCTAGGAATAAGTCAAAACCTGCTTGGTCTTTGGAAAGGAGGTTTAAAATTCCCCACCTTTTACCTTTCCCTAAATGGCTCTCATTCCTTGTGATAACTGAGTTATGCTTCTACAATCAGATAGCAATAACATGTGACTTGTGCCCATAGGTGTTGTTTGACTTCTATATTTGTGGGGGAGGGGAGGGGCAGTTCCAGTCAGGCCAACTGCCTGTGTGTGTGTATTGGGGTGGGGGTGGGAAGAAATTCTGTGCCTGTGCCTTTTCAGATTTGGGAGTGGGGGCGAGGGCGCAACTTTAACTGATTCCAGGTGCTACTTAGGCAACTGAAAACTCTAGTGTTTTTGCAGATAATAACTTCAAAATATCTGACAGGAGCATTGTATCTAATTGCTATATCAAGAAAGAAAATTAAATAAATATTAGACCCACTCAGCTCTAATACTAACATGTTCTGACATCTTGTGGCAAGTCGCTTATGGGACACTGGTTAGGTTTACAATTGTAATGTATATTCTTACTCAGATACTCTTACTGAAGTCAGAAGGGACCATTGTGATAATCTAATCCAGGGATCGGCAACCTTTGGCATGCGGCCCGTCAGGGAAACCCGTTGGCAAGCCGAGACGGTTTGTTTACCTGCAGCGTCCGCAGGTTTGGCCAGTCACAGCTCCCACTGGCCGTGGTTCGCCATTCCAGGCCAATGAGGGCTGCAGAAAGCGGAGGCCAGCACATCCCTTGGCTCGCGCTGCTTCCTGCATCCCCCATTGGTCTAGAACGGCAAACCGCGGCCAGTGGGAGCTGCAATCGGCCAAACCTGCGGACGCTGAAGGTAAACAAACTGTCCTGGCCTGCTAGCGGGTTTCCCTGACGGGCCGTGTGCCAAAGGTTGCCGATCTCTGATCTAATCTGACCTCCTGCACATTGCCGGCCACAGAACCTCACCCCCACTCACTCCTGTAATAGACCCCTAACCTCTGGCTGAGTTACTGAAGTTCTCAAATCATGGTTTAAAGACTTAAAGTTACTGAGAATTCACCATTTACACTAGTTTAAATGACCCCATGCTGCAGAAGAAGGTGAACCCCCCCACAATTTTTGCCAATCTGACCTAGGGGAAAATTACTTCCTGACCCCAAATATGGCGCTCAGTTAGACCCTGAGCATGGGGCAAGACCCACCAAGGAGATACATGGGAAAGAATTCTCTGTAGTAACTCAGAGCCCTCCCCCTCTCCAGTCATTGGGGATTTTTGCTACAGGCAGTCACCAATGGGCCACACACCATTGTAGGCAGTCCTGTCATACCATCCCCTCCATAAACTTATCAAGTTCAGTCTTGAAGCCAGTTAGGTTTTTTGCCCCCGCTGCTTCCCTTGGGAGGCTGCTCCAGAACCTCACTCCTCTGATGGTTAGAAACCTTTCCCTAATTTCAAGCCTAATTTTGTTGATAGCCAGTTTATATGTATTTGTTCTGGTGCCCACGTTTATGCTTAACTTAAATAACTCCTCTCCCTCCCTGGTATTTATCCCTCTGATGTATTAATACAAAGTAATCATATCTCCCCTCAGCCTTCTATTGGTTAGAGAAAACAAACCAAGCTCTTTGAGTCTCTTCTAATACTATAGGTTTTCCATTCCTCAGATCCTCCTAGTAGCCCTTCTCTGCACCTGATCCCATTTAAAGTCATCTTTCTTAACCATCGGAGACCTGAATTGCACACAATACTCCAGATAAGGTCTCACCAGTGCCTTGTATAATGGTACTAACACTTTCCTGTCTCTACTGGAAATACCTCGCCTGATGCACTCCAGGACCACATTAGCCATTTCACAGCCGCATCACATTGATGGTTTATAGTCATCGTGTGACCAACCAATACCCCCAGCTCTTGCTCCTCCACTGTCGCTTCCAACTAATAAATCCCCAGCTTATAGCAGAAATTCTTGTTAGTCCCTAAATGCATGACCTTGCACTATTAAATATCATCCCATTTCTATTACTCCAGTATACAAGGTCATCCAGATCTTCTTGTATGGTATTCCAGTCCTCCTCTGTACTGGCAATACCTCCCAACTTTGTGTCATCTGCAAATTTTATTAACACACTCCCACTTTTTGTGCCACAGTCAGTAAAATAAAAATGCTAAATAAAGTTGGTCCCAAGACTGATTCCTGAGGAATTCCACTAGTAACCTCCCTCTAGCCTGAGAGTTAACCGTTCAGTATGACCTGTTGTAGTCTCCCCTTTAACCAGTTCTTTATCCAGCTTTCAGTTCTCATATTAATCCCCATCTTCTCCAATAATGACAGGTTTCAGAGTAGCAGCCGTGTTAGTCTGTACTCCTGTTCTTTTTGCGGATACTTGTGGCACCTTAGAGACTAACAAATTTATTAGAGCATAAGCTTTCGTGCATCCGAAGAAGTGGGCTGTAGTCCACGAAAGCTTATGCTCTAATAAATTTGTTAGTCTCTAAGGTGCCACAAGTACTCATCTTCTCCAAGTTAACTAATAATTTTCCACGTGGAACTGGATCAAATGCCTTACTGACATCCAGGTAGATTAGATCATCTGCATTTCCTTTGTCTAACAAAACATTTATCTTCTCAAAGAAAGATATTAGTAACTTTTTGTTACCACCTCTTGAATACAACAGTTGAAACAATTGTAGAAAAATCTACAATTACTTTCTATCGTTTAGACTACTTACTTTTTGCAGTTCAACAAGCTTGGAACAGATCATTTAACTTTAGGAAACATCCTAACAGCCCTTCTTATCTTAATTACCTGTTAATCACTGTTTATAAACAACATTCTGACTCCCTGCCTCTGGGGTGCAAATTGGGAGGAACAAGTCTCCTGTCTCCTCTGCAGAACTCACTGCATTGCACACTCTGGCTGCCTGCCCTTGAGGCTTGCAGTTTGTCTGTTTTTGTTTGTTTTTTTGGGGGGGGCAATGTCCTCCCCTCCCCCCCCCCAACTCTGCCTATGCTTGTACCCAATTGCAACTAAATCCCCATGTCTGGGATAAGGCTGGGATTGAAGAGCTGTGTACTTGTGCTGTATCTCTTCTGTAGATAAATAGATGACTTCAGTCTCTACACCTGTCAGTTGGGGACCTTGCACCAAAACTAACTACAGTTTGAAAAACCATATAAAAAAAAAAAAAGAGGACAGACAAACTATTATAGGTTCATTAATTCACAGCTTTTAAACTAGGGCTGACATTTTTTTTGCTTAACCACTCACCATTTTTCTCAAATGTGCATCATAAGAAGCGTTCAGAGTTCATCTTGTTTAAGAAACTGGACTGATTTATTTATAGGTATTTCTGTGGCATTAATTTCCATGGTATCCAAGCACTTCAGATGCAGAATTGTTTGTGCTGTAGGATCATTTGAAGGGTGGCCCAAGCTACTTACAGTGCATTTATTCCTTTGCACACTATTCAGCATAGAATATTTTTTGTTTAAATTAATGGAGCAGAGCTGCACAGTTTCAATCTGAGCATCGTTTGCCTTCAAATAACTTTCTACCATTTCTCAGTGCAAAGCGATTTTGTAAATTAAACCATATTAAATGTAAAGATAATATAAAGCTGAGATGAGCCCTTGCTTGGAAACCATGCCATATAATTTCTTATCTAAGGTGCCCTGTTTCTTTTTTGCAATCAGTGATTGATATGATGACACAAATGCACTGTCATGGTGTACCGACCCTTCAGGACTCAAGAAGGGTAAAACCTAGTACAATCTATGGTACTTATATGATCCCTATTAGCATGGTACCTGAATGCCTCACAATCTTAATGTATGTATCTTCACAACACCCCTGTGAGGGGGGAAGTGCTACAAGTATGGAACAGAAGTAGAAAAACCCAAGTGACTTCCCCAAGCTTATCCAGGAAGTCTATGGCAGAACAGGGAATTGAACCAAACCCCAAGCTAGTGCGCCAGTCACCGGAGAAACCTTCCCTTCACCAGGCTTCCTTTGGGGAGGCCCTGTAATCATTGCACTGATGTTTTCAGGGTACCAAAGAAAGCAAGGAAACTGATTATTGCTTCCAGGGATCCAGGTGGAATGGGTGTAACTGCCAGTGCAGATCTAGCTGTGTCCTTGGGTTTCTGAGAGGAATTACTGCCTAAGTACTTTAAAAGTGTTCCAATCTCCTCAGTGTGGCTCCTGGATAGCGCTGGGCTTCTGGTTTAGTTAATCAGGACAGGAGGACTTTATCAGCCTATGAATTGACACATCAGGGTATGTGAATAGCTGGTCTCATCGTAGAAAGCAGAAGAGAGGGGGGAAAAGAGAACCTACAGGGAGAAGTGGTTGGGGTGGCACCGTTTGTCCTACAGTGTCTATTTCACTGGTAAGGGGTCCCTAACTGCATAAAGAGGGATCATGGTTCTGCAATTCTGGGTGGAAAGGGTTTTTTCTTTGTTTTAGGTCACCACCAAAATAAACAGAGGAAGGAGAAATGTTTATATCGAACCAATAAAAACTGAGATGCATATCCCATCAGCAGTGCTGCCCTATATCTGCTGCATGATTATTTTCAATTGGTTCCAGCACATAGAGAAAACTGCCTGTTTGAACTACAGTCTCTACAGACAAGCGAGCATATGGTTTTGGAACTGCCAAAGTCCACAGCCCATTGACTAGAAGGATAGCATAGTATTGCCTATCTTTCTTAGATCATCCCATAAATCTGAGACTAAAAAAGAAGAGACACAACATGAACATAGCAACGTGACTTGAGCCTTCGTCAATTCCATGATGTCTGTATTTCAACAACAATATAGCAAGGTAATGATGACACTAAGGAAATTGCATTCTGATCCTTTGTGAGGGCTTTCAAGACCTTTGCACCTACCTTGATGTGCTCTCTCACTTTCTTATAATAGTCAATATAACGTGCTGACAGAATGTTATTAACTTGCTGCTAATATGACACCTTACAGGAAAAAAGCATGGATACAGAGAAATATTTCTTGGTAAAACCTCATAATACAGTGACCTCTCATTGAATGTGGAAGAATAAAATACTTCGAAATATACACGTTTTGTTATATCTTTCCCATACCACATTGGCCTCAAAGGACATTGGATTATACCTTGAGTTTAAGCTAGGTATGCATAACGCAACCTAAATATACAGTAGACCGAGATATATTTTGTATTATAAGTGAGTTTGAGTTTTGAATCAAAAACTGGAATGTATCAAAATGCTGAAATGTGCTAACATCTGGATCATATGATTGACATTTTCATAATTTATGTTCCTTGTAGCATGCGATTATTTTTCTGAGAATTTTTCTGAGCCCTTTTGAGAATGAGATTCCAGGTGTCTGTCCATTCTACCTCTTCAGAAAGCATGGGTGAGGTTGGGAGCATCAGCAGTGCCCAAAGATGGGCTTTTCAAAAGAGCTCAACTGAAGTCAACGGGAATTTTAGCAGTGGCTTCAATGGGAGCTGAGTTAGGCCAACAATGAGCATTTCTGAATATCCCATTCATATTCTCCATTCTGCAAGTGCTTCCTGTGAGGAGGATTTTAAATCTTGTCACATATGCATGTTTATAAATCAGGTTCAGTTGTCAGAATTGTCAAAAATTTCTAACATGTACAAAACCTGTTTGGTCCATAGCAACCAATTGTATGCCCGGTATTAGTTTATATAAAACTAGCTGTAATGCACAATTAGAGTCTGAATTACTCATAAAATAGTGTTTATTTACTGTAAATACATTAAATTAGAATGATTATAAAATACATGAATAAAACTATAATTATGTAAATGGCACAAACAAACAACTTTAAAAGCTACCAATGTACAAAATACTTCAATCATTCTAAAAACTTGAATTGTTAAAGGCAGGGTTCAGAGTAACCTTTCTATTCTTAATGCACTGATTTAAAAGCCCCTTATTATCAAGAACAAGGTGCTACACTGAGAGTGAGAAATATGTTTCAACACAACACTTTACAAACAAATTAGTTAAAACATTTCATATTGCGCAATAAAACTAGCGATGGACTGGAGCAGTGGGAAGCCATTAGACACACGGGAGAGGTGATCACTGACAGAGCAGTTCAGTTTGCTTTCTGAACATAACATTCAGGAAAATCCGCACTTGAGAATGTGTGTCTGTAGCACAAAGAGGCTTTCCACCTTTTAAGAAAAGTTCAAGCCTTGCAAAACTTTTTTTATGGTACTTGTGTTGAACATTCTTCTCTATGCTGGTACCCACCCACATTTTTGGGGACTTCTTTTAAAATGAATTTTTAGAAATCATGAAAAGAGCTGGAGTGACAGGAAATCTGAGGTCTTCTACTTGCCTACAGAGCAGGTACAGAATACACAATTACAATGGAATTTCCCCACATTGCCCCATCCAAGTGCCTCACCCTCGACTTGGGGAGCTCACTCCTAAGCGTAAGAGGTTCAGCCTCCTTGACCATTAAATCTTTTGTGTCTCTACTGAAATTGCTAATAAGGATGCCTGTAGTGACTGTTTTGTTTGAGTGATGGAAACTGGTCAACTACTTATCAGCTAGCTGCACAAAGTCCCCACCCCCCAGTCCATCTGATTGCATATAGGTCACAGCACCTGAAATGGGGAACTGTGGACTTCCATTCAGTGCAGAGGTATGCAGGCAAAGTGTCTGTGTAAGGCCTGCGGGAGTTGAAATATGCACTGATATTGGGTACTGCTTTCCAACAAAGAGTGAAGTTACTGTGCTTCCACAAAAGGGCTCTGAACCCACTCATCCAGACCCGGTGTGCTGACAAGCACCTTAGTGTCAGCACATGATGAAAAGTGAGAGGTCCCGAAGTGCAAAGTAGACATAACAAAGACTGAAGGCTTAGGGCTCGGGCCTATGCTGCAGTGGCAGCAAAGCCACAAGCTGGAATACCAGGCTCAACATGGTCATTTTGGAGGGGAGGGGATAAAAGAGCAGCCAGACAGCGGTTAGCCAGACAAAACCAATGCTCTAGGAGCAAAGGCCATTGTCTGTGATATGTAACGGAGCAGCACTTGGATAGACGGCACACAGAGAGCTTTCCATAGTGAACTGCAGGCACCATTCCCATTATGCTGATGGTAGCATTGAACTCCAGAGGCGAGCTGCAGATGGAGCACAATCTCTGACCAAAGGCCTTTGGATAACGTGAGCAAACCGTGGGAAGCCAAATGGACACAGTCCAGCTGGTGTTCACATCCATCTGAATCTGCTGAATGACATTTAGCTCCTCTCAGGCTGAGCGCTTGTGAGGGTGGAAGAGGCCTTTCCAAACCTGGTACAGTCGCCAGCATTAGTAGCAACAGGCTGTGTAGCTTGTCTCACCAGGGCACAACTGGACCAGGTGCATCATCCTGTGACTCTCCTAGCCAGTCAGCATCACCCGATCTTCCCCTTGGTGACAATGCCCATGAGAACTGCCCAGGCATAGCTGGGGAGTGGTCATGACACCTGATTACTATGTGGCAGAGAGCCAGCCATACACGTCTGAGATGGTCGGGCTGTATGCTGTTTCTGTTAATGTCTGTATCACATTACCGTGCTCTTCCAGCACTTTCCCTCAGTCCCACAGCAATTTGTAAAATCCCCTTTCTCTTTCCCCCCAGCCCCATGATAATACAGGCCTTTCCTGCAGTGCTGTTTTGTTCTGCCTCCTGAATGTAGCAGAGTCAGCCTTTGCATTTGCTCTGTGGATGATACTGGTGCGTATAGTAGCTTTCCCTGCTGATATTTATATTAATACCTACTGTGGTGATTTCAGCTGGCCAGGCCCTTGGGTGAAGGTTGCAATACACACTCTAGTTTTCCTTGTCCTACAGCTATGCCTTCTTGAGTGGGGCCCAGTGGTGGGGAGATCAAGAGGGTAAATTCTTCCCATATGCACCTTCCACTTCACACCATGAGGGGCATATCAGGGACTCAACTCAGATGCAGTGACTATACTTCTGTCAGTACAGCTCCTTATGGGGCAGTGCTGCCCAGGGATGTGTGTGTAATGGGTAGCAGAGCCTGCAGCTGCAGCTGCTAACAGCACAGCAATGATCAGCAGGTTGTTAATTGGGTCTGCTCACATGTCTATGACATTCTACCCATTGCAGGGCCTGCAGGTGCTGCCACCTCCCCTGCCTTTGATTCACTATCTTCCCTTGCCTGCCACATGTTGGTGCTAGGAGAATGCCACTCAGTGCTCTCTGCTGTATAAGTGGCACTATAACACTATGATATTCTATGTGATGACTTTTGCCAGTGAACGTATTGTGACAAAGTTCCTCCTCTATCTTGGTGGGTCCTGTGTTTATTGGCAGATTTTCTTGCCTCAGAGATTCACCATGTGGGTTGGGGAACAACCCAGACACCTTCCCCTCTGGAAGAAGCCACAGTCCAGGTCAATTGGGAGGTTTGGGGGGAACCCGGGCCCACCCTCTACTCCAGGTTCCAGCCCAGGGCCCTGTGGACTGCAGCTGTCTATAGTGCCTCCTGTAACAGCTGCATGACAGCTACAACTCCCTGGGCTACTTCCCCATAGCCTCCTCCAAACACCTTCCTTATTCTTACCACAGGACCTTCCTCCTGGTGTCTGACAACACTTGTACTCCTCAGTCCTCCAGCAGCACACCCTCTCACTCTCAGCTCCTTGTGCCTCTTGCTCCCAGCTCCTCACACTCACACCACAAACTGAAGTGAGCTCCTTTTAAAACCCAGGTGCCCTGATTAGCCTGCCTTAATTGATTCTAGCAGCTTCTTCTTAATTGGCTTCAGGTGTCCTAATTAGCCTGCCTGCCTTAACTGGTTCTAGCAGGTTCCTGATTACTCTAGTGCAGCCCCTGCTCTGGTCACTCAGGGAACAGAAAACTACTCATCCAGTGACCAGTATATTTGCCCTCTATCAGACTCCTGTACCCCACTTGTCTGGGTCTGTCACAGTATATAGACTGATAGCAGCTCACGTAGTGCTCCGGGGCTCCTGCTTGCCCTGCTGTGGAGAAGCAGTTCACGTTCTTCTTGGCCCTTGCAGCCAGCTGTTCACCCTTCAGTACATTTGGACCACTTATGGGAGGTAGCTGCATGTTTACAGTGCATAAGGTCTGCTCTCTGGCTCTTAGGTAGTCTCACACCTGTCAGTATTTTCCTCCGTATTTGATATAGCTGATACATCTTAGCACACACTATTCATCCAGCTTTCCTAGGGATGGGGTTGTCTCAGACCTTGTTTGGCTAGATACCATCCTTTGCAGTATCACTTGTGATTGGTCATCTTAGTGTCATGTTCTAGAGGAATTGGCCACACCCACCAGCAAGGTCACCTCACTCTGATATCCCGAACTCCTCCTCCTCCAAGATGAGCTACAGGCTGCATAAATGAGCCTCTTCGTAGTGAATGTGTAGTAGGACTTAAACTTCACTGCACACAGCAGAGCTACTCCTTTCTCTTCACAGAAGTATTGAATTGAGCCCCTAAACTTGAAAGGACCCCTGTATCGCCATCAGTTTCCTTCTGTGTTTGTTCCTTATACAGTTTCAGGTGTTCATTTATTAATGTACCTGTAAAACTTCTAGTAAAATAAATAAATACCTACACATGTAACAGATATAGCTGTGAATCTTGGGGCAAATACATTAGTCACTAAACCCCTTACAATCATGTTTTGACCCTTCACCTGCTTATGGTAGTGACCAACTGTGAATTGTTGGCATTATACATGGCTACAGGTGAGAGAAACGTACATTTAAAAAGAGTTCTGCAGCTTTGTCCCCTGTA
Organism: Chrysemys picta bellii; assembly: GCF_011386835.1. Lineage (NCBI taxonomy): Eukaryota > Metazoa > Chordata > Testudines > Emydidae > Chrysemys > Chrysemys picta. Next base: position 234,141,105 of record NC_088791.1, read on the forward strand.
GTAGGAATCTGCTCACTCCACACCTTTTGGAAAACATACAATTTTAGGGGTTACCTATATTTGAGATATCTAGGAAAAAAATTATTCTTATCCACAGTGATTTATAAATGATATTACAGTGAATGGAAGGCCCTCATCCTTGCCCTCTGATGGTTGGCATCTCTATTTTGGAAGTACCTAAGTCTTCCCAGGTGTATCCAAATATCTTTCTCTATGCACACGTACACACACAATCACAACACACAGTAGCTGTTTTGTAGCTAAGTAGCTATTAAAATATCCACCACCGATCTCATTTTGGGGGGCTTAATACTTTGCCATTTCAGACAGCATCTGTCTGGAAACTTGGCATATAAGTTACCAATTGAACACACATTTAGGTGTTTTATTTTGTTCATATAATAAAATGCATGAATTTAGTAACATATCAGTTAGTGAGCAGTAAATAACAAAACTGTCAGAGAAGCAGAGGTTTTTTTTTAAAGTAGCCTTATGAATAAATGTTTTATTTGGAACAATTTATTTGTTCATTAAACAAAATGTTATTGAAATAAATTAGACATTAGAACTGGGACTTTTAGTAAGTCATAAAAGTTTACATCCCTTAATTCGGTGCTGAAAGGTCCTGCTTAGTGTGATTAATGCTATGCCCTATCTCATGTTTAGTAAGGGCTACTGTCCTGGGAATGATTTGAACAGTAGTGTCAAGCAATATATTTTGTATATTGTGTATGATTATTATTTTACTAATGAATTTAATGAACACATGGAAGGAATAATTGGTGTTAAACAGTGCAGGTACTAGTCCACTGGGGGCCCTAAGAAGGAATATTCCCCCCCCCCCCACATACTAATAATTAATAGTGGGCCCCCTTGAGCTGCTTGAGGCCCTAAGCAACTGCTTAATCTGCTTATGCCTAGTGCCAGCTCTGGTGTTAAACAACTTTTGTTTAGTGTTTTTATTACTTACCTACTCTTGAATTTCAGCTATGCAAAGCTAGGTCATGGAAGGAGGGAATTCCATGAGACATAGGCTGGGGGGTTTCCTGAAAATTCTCCTCTGAAGTGGGTTTTGAACTGGAACTAAACTTTCCCAAAGTAGATAAGGATGATTAGTGATAAATAGCATGTTTGGCTATAAAGATGGAGAGGGTTCAGAGCCAGTGTTGTAAATTCAGGTTCATCTCTATTGTAGTAGCAAAAGAATAATGAGCCATTAGCGATCCTTTCAAGATTCTGGCCCAGAGCCCCAGCACAATGTATGGGGGAAATATTGCACCACTGGTGTTATTCAGACTTTCACTAGTAAGAATACTATGGTCCAATTGAAAACAACGGGTATTTTGCAATTGATTTTGTTTGTTTATTATTTTGGTTGGAAAGTCCTGTCTAAGGACTTTGGACAAAATTCTATTTAACGTCAATCTTATGAAGTGCATCTAGTAGAAAATTCATGCATCTCCTTTATGCAGCTCTATGTCATAGCCAGACGAGCTTGAAGCTAGTCCCCAGAGCCAAACACCTTCAAAACTTTGGGCAAGTTTGGCTCTGAACCCAATCTGCTCTTTGTGGCTTTGGTCCAGTCCTACTATCCAGTCTAGGTTTTGTAGTGATCTGATAACTACTCAGAAAACAAATGTCAGTTTTTAAAAGCAAACAAACAAACAAATTAGTTTAAATAATTTGGGAGTGACAGACTGTAGCGAGAGCTCTTGAGAGGGTAAATTGAGGGGTTTAGTGAGGGTTAATTCCATATGTAAGTAAATTAAAGCTTCCTAGTTCAAAAGCTCTATTAGAAACTGCCCTACTGCTACCTCAATATTTGCATCTGTTTCTTTCTACCATTGGCTATCTTGCTATGATTCACAATGGCTGGTGCTGGACAGTTGTCAATGAACCCGCCAGACTCTAGAAAGTTCCATCTCATTTCCCTTTCCATGCAATGTGTATCCAGGACTGCTTGGAGGGCTAGCGGGGAGGTATGGGCTGTGGGGCTTTCACTATTCTGAAGATACCCAGCTGTATACCTCTGTTTTATCTGACCCAGCCAGTACTGTTGAATGTCAGCATCTGATTAAGAGCCAGCTGGTTAAAGCTCAATCTGAATAAGACTGAGGTGGTGCTGTTAAACTGGGGTGAGTAACCACGCATTATGGTGTGGATGGTATCTTGAGCATGTATGTGCATCTTTTCTAACCAGGGTTCACCTCAGAGATATTATTGGATCCTTAGCTGCTTCTAGATGATCATATAGCAACAGTGTCCAGGAAATGATTTTCATCTTTGGCAAAGCAAATGCAATAGTTTGTTTCAGATGCTATCATAATCCATGCCTTCGTCACCTCAAGATTAGATTAGTGTATTGTACACTGCATGAAGGTACACCTGCAATCAACCTGGAAACTGCAGCTAGTGCAGAATTTGGCTTCCCATTTATTAAGTGGTGTATCTCTCCATAAGCACAGGACACTGGCACTGTGTGATCTGCACTGTTTGCATGGTTTCATGGTGGAGTTCAGAGTGTTGGTTTTGACCAATTCGGGTGACCAGATGTCCCGATTTTATAGGGACAGTCTCGCTATTCAGGGCTTTGTCTTATAAAGGTGCCTATTACCTTCCAACCTCTGTCACTTTTTTTCTCACTTGCTATCTGATCACCCTATGACAAATCAAACTCTAAGTGGCTTGAGTCCTGCTTACTTGAGTGATGTTTCTGTCACTGAGCCATAGTGCCACAACTCTGGAGGCACATCAGCTGGGACCTCTTCATTAAAAAGACAGAGATCTGCTGACATGGGTATCTCCCTGTGGGACGTGAGAAATTGGGAATTACTCTGCACCTTGGTCGAAAGTATCCTCAATCGGTTGACCTTCAGGCCATGCTGCAAGGTCTATGAATTTGCCCAGACTTTGTGGAGAGAGTTGAGATTATGGAATGAGGCAGAGCATTATCAGTATTTGAATTCATTTCTGGTTGATTCAGTTTTGGTTTTAGAGGAAGAGGAAGCTGCTGGCTGTATTTCTTATATGACTAGGGTTGCCAACTTTGTAATGTTTATAAACCAGACACTCTAGCAGGAGTGCTGGAACCCCCCCTTTCCCACCCCTTCCTCCTGAGGATCCGCTCTTGCCCTGCCCCTTCCCTTTCTGGATTTCTGGTCAAAAACTGGGCACCTGGCCACCCAGGGCTGGTGCTTCCACTAGGCGACCTTAGGCGGTCGCATAGGGCAGCAGGATTTGGGGGGCGGCATTTTGCCGCCCTCGGCAGAAATTTGGCGGCAGGTCCTTCACTTGCTCCGGGACCCGCCGCCGAAGTGCCCTGAAGACGCAGAGCGGAAGGACCCCCCACCGCCGAATGCTCAGAGGAAGAGCGCTGCCGCCTAGGGCGGCAAAAACTCTGGCGTCGCTCCTGTGGCCACCCTATATGTGGCTGCATTTTTAAGTTCTGTCAAAGATGCTTGTGAGAGGCTCTTAAAATACTTATTAGAAATGGGAATAAAAATTAAAATAAAAACACAGGAAACTTCAGCCAATGTAGGAGGAGACAGAGGCAGAGGTAGAGGTGTGTGCCAATTTCTAATATATCTTTTTAACTATGAAGTATTAATTTACTTAAGTATGGTTATTAACCCTAATTTTTATTTTAATATCTGTCAGTGGCAGTGGATTTTTGTGTGTGGTGTTTTTAATACCTTCTGAATATTCTCCTTGCTTGCAGCCTTATCCACTGCCCATTTCACAGCGTGATTTTACTTTAATTGCATATTCATTTGTCACTGTCTAGTGGGAATTCAGTCACAAATAAGAATTGGAGTGATGAGGGAGGGCAAAAGAGAAAGAAAGATTGCATGGGCCTGATTCTCCAACACTTTGTGCAGTGTTTTACACCTACATAAAGTGGGCAAAGAATGCTACCATATCAGAAGGAGAATTGCATCCCTACTTTTAAATAGTGGGAAGGAGTGTCTTGATCGGTCAGCAGGGTTTCAGTCCTCCAGAATGTCGACAGGAGTAGAAGGAGCATTCCAGTTTACATTCTGGTAGCTAGAGAGAATAGCCACTTTATTGTTTACACCCTGATGAGACAGACGAACGAGCCATTTATACAGGACAAATGACTATGTTTAACAATGCTTAACCAGAGATCTGGCTGAACTGGGGTATTACAACATGTTCTGGCCACTGTATAGGGTCCAATTGTGTTATAAGTTGGGTCAGCCCAGGGGTGAAAGTAACTTAAAGGACTTACCGGTATGCCGGAGTCCTTAGGAGGAGGTGGGGCCTCAATTAGAAGAGGCGTGGCCTCTGCAGGAAGAGGCGGGGCCTTTAAATCCCCACGTGCTTTAAATCAGGATTTAAAGGGCTCGGGCCTGGGGCTGTGGTAGCAGCAGCTGGGAGCCCCGGGCCCTTTAAATCACCCCCGGAGCTACCAGCTGCCGCTACCGCAGCGGATCCCAGGGGGCTCCCGGCTGCCACTGCTACCCCAGGCTCTGGTGGAGCTTTAAAGGGCCCGGGGCTCCGCTGCACTAGCAGCAGCTGGGAGCCCCGGGCCCTTTAAATAGTTCAAAAACCACTGACTGGTTTTTCTGCAGTTCCTTCTCAATTGCATGAAACTAGTCCCTAGATTCCTGGGGGGTGGGAGGAGGGGGGAGGACTCAAACACCTATGAAACATGTAAAATTTTCACTCAGAAATACATCCCTAAAGCTATTGAGAGCAAACACCTTGCACTTTCTAGAGTTCTGAAATTTCCTATATTTCAAATTGCCCTGTGCTGTCCTGCCAGCCGTTCCCCCCACCCCGCACCTCCAGCAGCGCCCTGCCAGCCATTCCTCCTACCCCGCACCTCCAGCAGCGCCCCGCCAGCCGGTCCCCCCACCCCGCACCTCCAGCAGCGCCCCGCCATCCGGTCCCCCCACCCCGCACCTCCAGCAGCGCCCCGCCAGCCGGTCCCCCCACCCCGCACCTCCAGCAGCGCCCCGCCAGCCGGTCCCCCCAACCCGCACCTCCAGCAGTGCCCTGCCAGCCGGTCCCCCCACCCCGCACCTCCAGCAGTGCCCTGCCAGCCGGTCCCCCCACCCCGCACCTCCAGCAGCGCCCCGCCAGCCGGTCCCTGCCCTGTGCCCCCAGCAGCGCCTGCCAGCGGCTGGAGCCCTGGGGAGGCAGCAGCAGGGCTCTGGCAGCTATTTAAAGGGCCAGGGCTCCAGCCGCTGGCAGGGAGCCACTGGAGGCGTGGGGTAGGGGAGAAACAGCTGGTGGGGCACTGCTGGGGGCATGGCGTAGGGGGGACTGGCTGGCGGGGCGCTGCTGGAGGCGCGGGGTAGGGGGACCGGCTGGCGGGGCGCTGCTGGGGGTGCGGGCTAGGGGGGACTGGCTGGTGGGGCGCTGCTGGGGGTGCGGGCTAGGGGGGACTGGCTGGCGGGGCGCTGCTGGGGGTGCGGGCTAGGGGGGACTGGCTGGTGGGGCGCTGCTGGGGGTGCGGGCTAGGGGGGACTGGCTGGTGGGGCGCTGCTGGGGCCACGGGGTAGGGGGAATGGCTGGCAGGGCGCTGCTGGAGGTGCGGGGTGGGGGGAACTGCTGGCAGGGCAGCACAGGGCAATTTGAAATATAGGAAATTTCAGAACTCTAGAAAGTGCAAGGTGTTTGCTCTCAATAGCTATAGGGATGTTTTTTGAGTGAAAATCTTAAATGTTTCATAGGTGTTTGGGTCCTCCCCCTTACTCCCCGCCCCTAGGAATCGAGGGACTAGCTTTATGCAATTGAGAAGAAACTGCAAAAATCTTGCCCAGTCGGTGCTTTTTGAGCAATTTAAAATGCCCGGGGCGATAGCGGCGGCAGGAGCCCCGGGCCCTTTGAATCACCGCTGGAGCCCCACCGTCTCCCCAGGGCTCCGGCAGCAGGGCTCTGGCGGCTATTTAAAGGGCCCAGGGCTCCAGCCACTTCTGGGAGCCCCAAGCCCTTTAAATTGCTGCCTGGGGGAGCTAATCCACCCCGGTAGGGCACACCGGCTCTTGCCGGTACGCCGTACCGGGGTGTACCGGCTTACTTTCATCTCTGGGTCAGCCACACTCATGCTAAACATGGAAGTTGAGTGTAACTGTTTATTCTGAGTAGACAGGTCAACAAAAGCCCCACCTGAAGTAAGAACATAAGAAGGGCCCTACTGGGTCCAAAGGTCCATCTAGCCCAGTATCCTGTCTTCCAACAGTGGCCTGGTGCCCCAGAGGGAATGAACAGAACAGGTAATCATCAAGTGATCCATCCCCTGTCGCCCATTCCCAGCTTCTGGCAAACAAAGGCTAGGGACACCATTCCTGACTATCCTAGCTAATAGCCATTGTTGGACCTATCCTCCATGAATTTATCTAGTTCTTTTTTGAACCCAGTTATGGTCTTGGCCTTCACAATATCCTCTGGCAAAGAGTTCTACAGGTTGACTGTGCGTTGTGTGAAGAAATACTTCCTTTTATTTATTTTAAACCTGCTACCTATTAATTTCATTTGGCGACCCCTAGTTCTTGTGTTATGAGAAGTATTAAATAACACTTCCTTATCTACTGTTTCTACACCAGACATGATTTTATAGACCTCAATCATATCTCCCCTTAGCCATATCTTTCCCAAGCTGAAAAGTCCCAGTCTGATTAATCTCTCCTCATACAGAAGCTGTTCCATACCCATAATAATTTTTGTTGCCGTTTTCTGAACCTTTTCCAATTCCAATATATATTTTTTGAGATGGAGCGACCACATCTGCACACAGTATTCAAGATGTGGGCGTACCATGGATTTATATAGAGGCAACATGATATTTTCTGTCCTATTTTCTATCCCTTTCTTAATTATTCCCAGCATTCTGTTCGCTTTTTTGACTGCCGCTGCACATTGAGTTGATGTTTTCAGAGAACTAGCCACGATAACGCCAAGATCTCTTTCTTGAGTGGTAACAGCTAATTTAGACCCCATCATTTTAAATGTATAGTTGGGATTATGTTTTCCAATGTGCATTACTTTGCATTTATCAACATTAAATTTCATCTGCCATTTTGTTGCCCAGTCATCCAGCTTTGAGATCCTTTTGTAGCTCTTGGCAGTCTGCCTGGGTCTTAACTATCTTCAGTAAATTTGTATCATCAAATTTTGCCACCTCCCTGTTTATCCCCTTTTCCAGATCATTTCCACTCAGGAAACACCTGTGTACTGGGAAAATATTCAGGGAGTTTCCTGGACTCAGTTATCAGTGATCTGACCACTGGACTGCAGCTGAGGCCTGGCCTGAGGCACAAGGGATACCAACAGGTGGAGGCTAGGCATGTTTGCACAGTGTTAAAGCATTCACAAGGGGAATGGATTGGGAAAAAACTGCATTTGAAATTGAAAATGTGAAAGTGGTGCAGTTTTTGGAGGGGAAACAGACAGCTTTGAATGAGCTAGTGACTAAACCAGAGCTGGAAGTTAAAAAAGAAGAGGAAAATCTCTTCTAAAATAATGGGATTAAAGGCAGGAAAATAAAGGAAAAAGCAATAAATAATTTGACAAACCACAAAAAAGAATGTCTTTCTCATACTAAGGGACCAAGAGCAATTCTAGAGGTTTTCTCCACTTGCTCCTTATCAGTTGTAAGCCCAAAGCATTACTTTTGAAATGGAGGCTTGAAATGAAGCAGGGATTTCAGAGCAGCAATTGGTTGATATCTGTGGATTCTGTGGCTGTCGATGTAGAGACAGAGGGAGTCTGGAGTTAAGTTTTAGGTACCAGAATAGAATCTAATTTTTCCCAGGAAATTCAGTAATCCTGTTTAGAGCTTTAGGGAATTTTACTAGTATAATTATAATGGTATATATAGTCTGGAATAAGAGTGTCTGAATGGAGACTCGTACCAGCATAACAATATGTAACTACTAATATAGTTATGCTGGTAAACTTTCCCATGTACACAAAGCCCTAAGAGTTAAATTAAGAAAACAAATTCTTTGGAATTTTGGATGTGGACATCTCTATAAAACCAACATCATATACCATTTAAAAAAATTATTGTACCGCTATATTCAATTCTGTTTATACATCAAAGAGATTGCTTCATATCTTGTGCCACATTACCCTGCTGCTGTTTGTAAAGGATGTGACAGCAGCAGGCTCCATGTTGGATCCATGACAAACTGATCTCTATTTCTTTTCAGCCTACAAATCAATGGTTGTTAAATCTTAATGTTGGAATCCATTTTTTAAGGAATACATGTTTGGTAGCTCCATAAATTCTTCATAAAACATCCTATCACAACGACACAGTTGTCATGGTGCCTCCGTCATCATCTTTGCTTCAGACAGTATTTCAGGGTTTTTTTTAAAAGTTGTTTATTTTGAGAAGAAAGTACAGTCACCAATATATCCACTCAATCCTTGGCATTTTCTGGCAATATGTGCATTTATTTGTATTCAGAAATACAAATGTTGCAATCAAAATACAAATATAAATATTGGTCTAGACGCACAGCCCTACACCTTAACACAAAGTACAGTGGAATGTGTGTGCCTTTAGGGGAAAAGTTGTTTGAGAACTTGAGGGTATGAAGCACAGAGATGTTTGGCTTTTTTTTGATGGGGGTTTCCTAGGATGGATATCTTGACTAGAATGACATACTGGTACTAGTGCTACCTGTATTATCCAAGGCACATTGGGCACAGAAGTTTACTTTCATTTCACTATGACATCACAAGCTGCACTGCTAGCAAAGAAATCACACGTCCGTAAGAAAAACCTAGTAAGTAAGGATAGTAAGAAATCTATGTTTGTTCTTGGGTAAGCAAGGTGTATTTTGGCACTGTTTGTGTGGATTTCACTTAACTCCCCAAACTGCACTGACTAAACTAAAAAAAAAAAAAAAAAAAAAGAGAGAGAGATGCATTTGCTTATGTTGGACTACCTTTTTCTTTTTTTTTTTTTAAGTTACCTATGACCGTAACATGTTGGATACTAACGTCTAGCTAGTATCACGTGGTCCACTGAATGACAACAAAGCCTCATGTCTCCCTAACACAAGTAAATAAGAAACTGAGGGATTGATCCTCCAACCTCTCTACCCCTAAAGTCAATAGGAGTGTTGTATACTTGAGCCAATGGTGAAATTTGATTTTTCCTGTGGAAAGTTCCCACCAGACATGTTATGTACATTCTTCATTTGCACCACAGTAACCAACCCCCCCTCCCCCCCCCCCCCCCCCGAATTCAGGGGCATTTAATAGTTAAATCCTGCAGTAGGGTCCCATGAATTCTACAGCATGTTCAGTTTGAGATGCCTTGTCATTAGTAGTTCCCAAATGAGCTTTTCTCAGGATACTGCATGGAGGACATCTTCAACTGTTATTTTCTTTTAATATATCATTAAGATAGAGATCATGCTATTTGTGTGTTTTTTATAGGACAAATTCAAAAAGTTAAGACTTTCAAACACTGCATCCAATGCAGATAAAAAGAGAGCAGCAGATTTTTCTCTTTCTGGTAGCACGGCTGATTTTACCTTATTCTTTTGCAATTGTGTTTGATGTTTTACATGTATTTTTAGATAATTATATTGAAAGAAAAAGAAAGAGACTTTTTGATCAAGATTCCAATGTTTTTAACTCAGGCACAGAGGCCTAAAAGACTTCTCCTTAGAACTTTTAACCCTAGCACAGGCTCAGTAATAAGTCAGCAGAATAGTGTGCTTTCAATGGTAATGGTTCCTTCTTGGTGTTCTATAGTGTATATATCAGGGAAGAATCCTCTCGCCAGACCATTGCTCTAGGCTAGTAGTTTGCATGAAGGCCCACTAGTACAAACGTTAAACATCATGAAAAAAACCAGGAGTAATCACAAAAGAGAGATGGTCCCTGTCACTCCTATAGGTTCCTCTGTAATAGGCTCTGCAGGTTAGTTTGGTCCTTCAGCTAATCCTGAGTTATTGTGACATGCTACCACTAGAGCTGGGTGAAAACTGCAGATATGGCATGACCAAACAATTTCCTGAATTTGTGTTGATTTTGCCAGATTGCTTTGCTTAAGAAAGAAAGAAAGTAAGAAAAGAAAGAAAGAAAGAAAGAAAGAAAGAAAGAAAGAAAGAAAGAAAGAAAGAAAGAAAGAAAGAAAGAAATCTTATAAAAATTCAAAACAAAACATTTTGTTTGGGCATTTTTCCAAATTAAACATTTTGATGTTTCTATTTAAAATTACTTTTTGTTTTGAAATTTCCTTCAACTTTATTTAAATTAAAAAAAAAACATTAAAAAAAGCTCAATGAAACATTTTGTTTCTGATAGAAGAAAACATTTTGTTCAACCCAAAATGATTTTTTTCTCCAATTTTTTGGCACTGTCAGTGAACCAAAAAACCCTCCAGCTATTCACCTCATTTTTGCTGTTGCTCCTCTGTTGAATGTCTCTGGTTATTATCCAGACAAAAGAATACCTCACAAATAATTGACTGTATCAGTGTCTGGATCTAAACCTGAGAGAGCCCACAAGTCAGACGAATGAACAACACAAATGCCATTGGATCTCCATTTTCTTTCATCCTCTGTAGCTAAGCAAATGATTAGAAGACCAAGATGCACTGTTTAGGCATCATTAAAGAACTCCTGGGTGTCAAATACTGAGGCACTTAACATTATGAGGAATGCCCATGTCTAATTACAGATATCCCTTGTGTACAAAACCACACCACCAACTGAGGCTCACAGTGAAAGAGGAAAAAGAAAATAAATTTAGTAGCAGAAGGGAAAGACATAATTGCAGATCTGGGATATCTATGCTGAGAAATGTCAGGGGTTAGTAGCCAGATGCTGAAAGGCAAATAATACAAGGGAGTAGTCATATTCTAAAGTAATTAGAAAAACAGTTAGAAAAGTTAAATCTAAATTATTTTCAGATGATGTAACTATACTGGTAGCCAACCCCTGGGCATAATACCAAAGATGGGGGTGGAGTAGTATGCTTTTTTCCACCAAACATACTGTGTAGGGGAGGTAGTTGTTTCACTTGTCACATTAGTGTAGCTGAAGAGAGGGTATGTAATCTCAGTGTTAAACACCTTTGTGAGAGAGGAAACACTTCAGACGCCAAGAGTAAAAAGCCAAGAAGCTAGATTGTCTAAGAAATGAGGGCAATAGTTAAAAAAGAGAAGGGGTCACTTCCGTGGGAACAGGCATAAATGCTATGCTGATTGAGTTCTGGAGGATGATCTCCATTTTCCCCCCACAGAAGTACTGGTATTCTTAAAAAAGAAATATGTTTTGAATCTTTAGCAGCCTGTATGCAAGTGGATGTAGGCCCAGGCAAGTGATACTTTGTTGTCTGTAATAAGCAAGCATAAGTAAAATGTCCATGTGATTAGGCTTGAAATAAGAATATAGCAGATGTCAGATACTGTTCTTGGACTGATGTTGCTATTTAACATGGTTTCCAGCAAGCCATTTATAAAATTAATGACAGCTGCTCAATTACCATCTTCTTTCTCTTGTGTTCTTTATTTCTTAAGAATAAAAACTGGCAGCATTGTAATGTGTGAGTTGAAGCAAGCTGTGGAAGGTTGCGCCAGCTCTATGGGTCATTGGCAAAGGGTGAATTACAGGATGGGCACTGTCCATGGATCAATGTTCCAATCTATCAAGTCTTCCCAACCACGCTCCTGCTCCCCACCCTCCCCAAACATGCACTATTGGGGAGCAAAGCTTTTGCAAAAGTAACATACTGGTTGTCTTAGAAGAGGAACCAACCCAAGAATATACTTCACTGGGGGTACAGATCCATATGCATACTTCTTTGACAGAGTTTTTGGCCTAGTGGATGTGGGGAAGCAGTGGATGTGATATATCTTGATTTTAGGAAGGCTTTTGACACAGTCCCACATGACATTCTCATAAGAAAATTAGAGAAATGTTGTCTAGATGAAATTACTGTAAGGTGGGGGCAAAACAGGTTAAAAGACCATAGTCAAAGAGTAGTTATCAATGGTTCACCATCAAACTGGTGGGATGTATCTAGTGGGGTCACACAGAGATCTGTCCTTGGTCTGGTACTATTCAATATTTTCATTAATGACTTGAATACTAGAGAGAAAAGTATGCTTATAAAATCTGTTGCCAAGCTGGGAAGTATTGTTAGCACTTTGGAGGCCAGGATTAGCATTCAAAACAACCTTGACAAACTGGAGAATTAGTCTGAAATCAATCAGAAGAAATTCAATAAAGACAAGTGCAAAGTACTACCCCCAGAAAGGAAAAATCAAATGCACAACTGCAAAATTGGGAATAAGTGGTGAGTTTGTAGTACTGCTGAAAAGGATGTGGGATTTACAGTGGATCACAGATTGAATATGAGTCATCAATGTGATGCAGTTTTGAAAAAGTCTAATATCAATCTGGGGTGTATTAATAGGCATATCATCTGTAAAAGACAGGAGGTAATTGTCCCACTGTACTTGGCACTGGTGAGGCCTCAGCTGGAGTACTGTGTCCAGTTCTGGGTGCCACACTTTAAGAAAGATGTGGACAAACTGAGGAGAGTCCAGCGGAGAGCAACAAAAACAATAAAAGGTTTAAAAAACAGACCTCTAAGGAAAGGTTTAAAAAAACTGGGCATGTTCAATCATGAGAAAAGCAACCTGAGGGGTGGGACCTGATAAATCTTCAAATATGTTAAGGGGTGTTAAAAAGACAATGGGGATCAATTGTTCTCCATGTCCACCAAAGGTAGGACAAGAAGTAATCTGGAGCAAGGAAGGTTTAGGTTAGATATTAGGAAAATTTTCCAATGACACCTCTACCTCGATATAACGCTGTCCTCGGGAGCCAAAAAAGCTTACCGCTTTATAGGTGAAACCGCATTATATTGAACTTGCTTTGAGCTACCGGAGTGCGCAGCCCCGCCCCCCCCTCCTGGAGCACTGCTTTACCATGTTATATCCGAATTCATGTTATATCGGGTCACGTTATATCGAGGTAGCAGTGTATAAGGATAGTTAGGCACTGGAACAAGCATCCAAGAGAGGTTGTGCAATCTCTGTCACTGGAGGTTTCAAGAAGTGGCTAGACAAACATATGTCAGCTATGGTCTAGGTATACTTTGTCCTGCCTCAGTGCAGGGAGCTGGATTAGGTCCCTTCCAGACCTACTTTGCCAGAATTCCACACCCATGACTGCTAATTCACAATAACCTTTGTGCAGCCTCAATTGTCAAGGTGCCTTTGCAGCCCAGACTGTGATTTACAGTTGTCCCTCTCTGTCAGAACACCCAAGGGAGAGTTTTTGGAATAACAGAGATTTGTCTCAGTTGGAGGAAACAAAACCCTAATCCTCACCCTTCCTCCTTTGGAAACGGATTCCTAATTTATTGTTCATCCTCTGCCCATTTTAACTGGCCATTTGGGAAGTCAGCAGTGATGAGATAAACATGAGTTCTGAGGTGGTGTGGCTCTTATTTCATAACTGCACCTCCTAGAGGAGGAAAGAATGCTAAATGAATCTGAAATTATGAAGAAAAGAGGCTGTTTGATTGGTTGAAACACTACTGAAGTTTCGACACTGTTTAAAGATTCAGGAATCTGTGTAATACTTGAAAAAGAAAGATGACGAGTTAGCAAAACTGCTTGAGATACATGTCAAAGCATGTTGAAATACACAACGTATACTATAATGCTCCGGGAATATTTCTCACGGATGGAATGCTGAAGGCCGTGTTATTGTCCATCTTCCCAGCTGCAAGGATGTCCATATATCCTGAAATATCAAGAAACGCAAAAGGCACTGTAACAGGCATGTAGACTTTGCCATAGGCAATAAATTAAATGAAAAATAACTGGTTTTGTGCTTGCACAGTTTCTGAAAGTAATATAACATTATGAATACTGCAGCCTTTTCTCACTAAGACAGGATTGTCCAGGCAAACCCAAGAATTCTACTTTGTTGGCAGAAGAAAAATATTTCTGTAATGCTAGTTGTTGGGGGAACTCTTTAATGTATGCAGAGTGAAGAAGCTAGCTATGACTTGATCTTTGTTGTGCTCTCCACCAGATCCCACTGTAAGGTGTGTAGTAATTTTGATGTTGTATGATTGAGATATGCATTAAAATTACCACTGTTAGACAATTGCAACAAATATTGTACAAAGTATATCATGTAAGGTGTCAACAGAAAATTCATGATTTGCTGAATATGAATATCCTGTTTATATGCATGTATCATTTTTGTATCTGAAGTTATAAATATTGACTAGGTACTGGCATTCTACATATGTTCTGTATTCCTGGGTAACACCCATTAGGTAATTTAAATCCAGTCTGGCCAACACATTGTGAATGAATATTCAAGATGATGGCTCATTAAAGAACATGTAATGCTCACAATGGGCCACTGAAGAAGCTATTCCCTGCCCTGTGAGTCTTCTGTTGGATGCATTAGCCAAAATATGGGTAATGGCTGCTCCTGCGAGTGATAAAGACCTGGACTCTATCTTGTGCCTATACTTTTCCACAAACTGGTGGCCTTTGTTTGGGACAGCAAAATTCCATCTGCATGGGAAAGGGTATAGAAGATCCTGGAAAAAGTTCCATTTTGTCTTCATTTCCTGCTTCACTTCTCTGGACTGGATTTCTAATAAGGAAGCTCAAATAAGGATAGATGACCCCCAAGTTGTTTGGGTAATATTTAGAGAGACTTTTTCTAAACTAGCCAATAAAATTGTTAAGAAAATCATATACATATAATCATTGCAAAACTCTCTATTTCTTTTCTCTTAAAATAAACTTTTAGATTTTAGCTATTAAAAGATTGGCAACAGTGTGATTATTGAGTAAGATTTGAGTTATATCTTGACCTGGCTATGTAGCTGGTTTCTTGAGCTCAGAAGAACCCTTTGTTTGATTAAATTGATTTTCACTAACCACTCATCACAAAGTCTAGTGTCTGGGTGGTGAAATAAGAATTTGGATGCCTAAGAAGACTGTATTTTTTGACTTCTTGCTAACCAGTGTGGCGAGACAGAAGTTTACCTTTGTTACTGGCTTGGTATGTCTATGGTAGAATAACCAAAAGTGTGGGGGTGCCTGCCCCATTTCTCAACTGTTTGTTGTGAATCTGGTATTCTCAGCTGTGACCCACTGAGGCCTGGTGACAGTAACTCAGAAGACTTTGATATTAGTGGTACAGACAGAGTCATTTGACAATGCAGAGGATGAGGGGGGACAATGAGTTTGATGAAATGTACTTCAAGATATAAAGACAAAGGGGATGAATAGGCCAGCAGTTAGGGATGGAGCATGGGACTTGGGAGACCTGGGTTTCAATTCCCTGCTCTACCACACACTTTGTATGTAACCTTGGGAAAGTCACTTAGTCTTTCAGTTCCTCATCTATAAAATGCAAATAATAGTATTTCCCTAACTCACACATTAAAGACTGTGAGGTGCTCAGCTATTACTGTGATTGGGGCTGGGGTGCACATAAATAATTAAGATAGATGTGTTATTTGGTATAATATTTGCATGGATACTTCCTCTCCCCAAAATACAACTTTATGCTAGCTAGTTGCATGCGTTTCCTGCTGCTGCTACTTTTGAAGAAGACAAAATAGGCCAGTTATCTGACTTGCTGTGAGGTGAGATTTTTTTGTTTTGTTCTGAGCTGGAGGGAAGAGAGTATGAAGTAAAGTGAGTGAGACAGAGTCAAGAAATGTACAGCAGTCAAGAATACATTTGTCTATTTTTCTTTTACCTCCGTGTCTCACCACCTTTGTACTGCTGGATGCGTCCTAGTATAATTTCAGGTAATTTTTATTGATCCAACCTACCTCCTGTGGAGGGATGGGAGAAAGGGTTAAGAACATAAGAACATAAGAATGGCCATACTGGGTCAGACCAAAGGTCCATCCAGCGCAGTATCCTGTCTACTGACAGTGGCCAATGCCAGGTGTCCCAGAGGGAGTGAACCTAACAGGTAATGATCAAGTGATCTCTCTCCTGCCATCCATCTCCACTCTCTGACAAACAGAGGCTAGGGACACCATTCCTTACCCATCCTGGCTAATAGCCATTAATGGACTTAACCTCCATGAATTTATCTAGTTCTCTTTTAAACCCTGTTATAGTCCTAGCCTTCACAACCTCCTCAGGCAAGGAGTTCCAGAGGTTAACTGTGTGCTGTGTGAAGAACTTCCTTTTATTTGTTTTAAATCTGCTGCCCATTAATTTTATTTGGTGGCTCCTAGTTCTTATATTATGGGAACAAGTAAATAACTTTTCCTTATTCACTTTCTCCACACCACTCGTGATTTTATATATCTCTATCATATCCCCCCTTAGTCTCCTCTTTTCCAAGCTGAAGAGTCGTAGCCTCTTTAATCTTTAATGTGCTTTAGGTATTTCAGTCGCTATTAATCTACTGCCATATTTATATTGATGTATTAATGTAACTTTGTAATCAAAGGCATCAGCTGTACATTACTGCTATGTGTTCCCAGGGTAAAATAAACTTGTCTGGAAGAATGTATAGAATATAGCTCTTTTTTTAAAGAGGAAACCAAAACCACGGAGCTTTCTGTACATTAGGATTCAAGGTTGGAATAACTGAGAAGTGATAGCTTTTGTATCAAGCAGAGTGTTTTTATAAAGTTCCAAGTGCACTAAAAGCGCTCTCCTTAATGCAATAAAACACTTCTCAACTCCTGATTGAAGTAAATCTATAGTAAATGAAAGGTTTTATTATTGCACATTCTTCTTCTTGGTGTGTTAAATGTATTATCTCACTGGGTAATGAAGCAAAAGGACAAGGGACCTTGGCTGTTACTTCAACAAGCTATCTCAAATAAAACAACAAAGGTTGTCTATTGATTTTCATTTTCATAGAAATGTATATGAATTGCTTTTACTGGCCAGTCATATTTAAAACCTTTTTATTCAGTATGGTAACATAAATGTTATCACTAAGACTGAAACTGGGTAAGTGTGAATCAATACCATTAACTCTCTTGCTTTTCAGATTTTTGCATAACCAAGACATGGATAAGTCTTTTTGTCTTAATGCCTGCAACAAAGCGCATTAGGAATAGAATGTTCTCAAGTATTAAAAAGTAGATTGTTAAATTTGGGTTGTGACACTCCAGAAAAGTGTTGAGCTACTTACTTGCTCATAAAACAGCCAAACAAACCATGGGTGATATATGATTTTCATATCACGTTAACATGGGTATGGATATTCCTTAGTGCATCAAAAGGGTTTAGCACACAGATTTCATATGCAGGACCATTTTCTCTGGGGATATAGGTAGGACAAAGAGATGATGCAAATAATTGTATTTTGAATTATGCCGAGCCCAGTAGACCGATCTTGCCTCAGTCTAACAGTGGCTTAACTGCCACCAGAATATTAAGCAGTGAAGCAGACACAGTAAGCCATGGAAGCTAGCAACAGTTCCAGGGGCAATGACTATAAAAACACACTCCAGAACCTAGTGTCTCACGGCTGCCTACCTTATATACAGTTTACTGCACTGAAGCTCAAATGACCAAAATTAGAGACAGCAGCATAGCCCAGTTAAAGAGGAACATATTTCACACAGCTGACAATAGATAAGAGCAGTAGCAAGTGAAGGTTGCAACTGCAAGCTTCTGTTCAGTGTATATTGAAATTATGTGACTCTTCTCAGTACGTCAGTACTGGAGCTCTTGCTGTGAAACTGCAGTTCTATAAAGCTAAGGAAGATAAACAGAAATTTGTGGCAGGGGTTATTTTGCCACAATCATACTGAACTGGGAGAGAGATGGGTGTGTGGATACATACATGGGGTGGGGTTTGCAGTTGTCCAAGTATAGCAACAGAAGTGCACCTTTAGTTATACAGAGAATTTTGGTCTGGTGCTTTGCTATTGCACAGGATGGTGAAGAGCCGGGTTTTTAATGTTCTCAACATCTGTTTGTGTCGCTACACATAAAACAGAGGCAATATAATCAGACTTCTAGTAGAATTCATCTTCCAAGGAAGGACCTGAGGGTACTGTGTGCTTTTTGCTGAGTTGGGGAGCAATCATAGAAGCATGGGACGGGAAGGGACCTCAAGAGATCTTCTAGTTCAGTCCCCTGCACTCAAGGCAGGACTGAGTATTATCGAAATAATGAGTAGAAGCGCAACCACAGTATGTGCATATAGTCTAAAAATGGAATATTCCATTTCCACAGACACTCTAAGGGAGCTCATCTACATGTATAATTACTTAATAAACAACACTTTATCAATCAATGGTCTAACGATGCAAGCAGCCCTCTTTGTCTAGAACACTCCCACTGAAGTCAATTGGTGTTCCGTGTGCAGAGGGTTTCCAGGATCAGTGCCCAAGAAGATAAATGGATCTGTTTCCTTATTTAGAGTTATAATGGGTGGCTCTTAGCAGAGCATCAACTCACTTCTTTTTAGTCCTGAATATTTAGCTTTACCTCGCTTCATAAGTCTACCACCCAGACGATAACTCCAATCCAATGCAGGGAATCCACAATGAAACATAAACACAGAAGGTTTACAGAGTAATAGTGAGCTACAAAGGAAATGGGGTATCATTACAAATATGGGTTGATATTTTGGGGCAGATGAGTGTTTGTTTTAGTTTATTGCAGAAGATGGGTAGGATAGACGTCACTAATGTGAGGTCCTAATCTGGCCAAAAAACATTTTGTTTTCTCTCCAAAGGAGAGGAATACTTTTTCAGTACTTCTGCTTCACAGGAGCCAAACATGCAAGGATTTTTCTAGATCCAGCTTCCTTTTTCTGTTATCATTTGACTTGGCCATATTTTTATGATACCAGAAATAATATTTTGAAAAGCTACTTTTAGGTGTCTTGTGAGCTATTTGTTTAATTAAAAACACTCTGAAAAGAGATAGAAGCAGCACTGAGATTCATTGGTGTTTCCAAGAACATGACTAAATTACTGTTCCTTGTAATTACCATGGTATTAGTCCTTGTATGTTTGTGGGATTTTACCTTTGTTTCCATTTGAGGACAGGAGGAATTCCTCTTCAATTATATGTACTGTACATTATTTTCAAATATACATGGGCGAGACTCACATTTTAATCTAACAATCTAACATACTCATTACTTTATGTGGCTATTTTTCAACCAAAGAGCACTGAAAATTCATTGCTATTTGGTAGAGAATGTGAGTTCTGTTGGCTTAATAATATTTACCGAGGGTTTGCTGAAAAAGTAAGAGTTTCTTAACACTCTAGAAATATTGAAAATGTTGCAAAATGGACAATTCTCAATAATTTAATTTGTGAAACATGTTCCAAAAATACAAAATGCTTTTCCAAGTTAAAATCTATTTGGTTGTTTTAAAAAAAAATCCCCTAGTCTTTTCTGTATCCAATATCTGTTTTGATTTAAATCCAATGTTGACGCACGCAAACTCCTAGACTGAACTATATAGGTCAAACTTTTTCAGTCCTTAACTCAGACAAGACTCCCATTGACTTCAATGGGAATCTTCTGTAATTAAGGACTTCAAGATTTAGCTCTATAGGAACAGAATACCTTTATTTTTCTCCACTCTGTAAAAACACTTAAAGGGGGAAGGGCGGGGAAGAAAAATGCATGGGTGAACTTTGCATTAAATTGCAATCTGCAGAAAATCACATACCCCTAGTGCTATTAAGTAGTGAATCTTACATATGTCCTATCAACTACAGTCTGCTACAATATCACAAACAAGCAGAAGTCTTGTCCAGTTGCAAGTAAATCTATTCCAGAAATCATGTACCATCCTGCTATGTTTGATCAGTTATTTTTTTTAAAAAAGCTCTGAAATGGTCTACAAGTAATACTTGCAGCTACTTCAGATATAGGCAACGTCTTTGACTTTATCAAACTCTGAGCCTTCTTGTAAATCAGCTTTTTCTCCTCAAATTAAAATTAATGTGTGCAGGAAGGGGGCTAAGCCTATGAATCCCATAGCTTTGCAGCAGAAGAGACCTTACATGGCTTGATGGGACCAGAGCAACTGTCTTTATTTTATGGTGGCTTGGGTTGGTCTGGATTTAGACATCTCCAGTTGCATCATGGCTAACCAGCACCAGTGGGTGTTGCTTTGAGCCCCAGGGAATAGGAGAAACTTTGAAAGGGACCTAAGAATGAAGAACCCATATCAAATGTTTGACCTCTGTTTCTTGCTTGAATGCTGTCTAGCTTTCAATGCCAAGGGAGAACAGTAAAGGTTCCATTATATTAGAATTATTAATAAACATTGCTTACACTACAAATTCAGCTGAATTTAGTAAGAATCTTGTATTTAAAATGAATAGCAGTCAGGGGAATTCTTCAAGGTTTTTCTTTTTCAGGCAACTACATATTAAAATCCTTCATTGATTTCTGTGATGATAAAAGGTAACGTGGCCTCTATAATTTGAGATGAAACTGACCATGTCCTCCTTCACTTTTTCATGTTCACTATCCCAAGAAGTGTGAAAACACAGCAGTCTTCACCACTACCGGCAACACTTAAAGATAGAGGTATCCAACCCAGTAGACCAGGTTAAACAGCAGGAACGATGTTGGAAAAAAGACCCTGGAATAGGAGTCCAGTTCTAAGATGTCTATGTGAATCCGTCCTCTCCTCCATGAGCCAGATTTACATTCTTCATAACAGCAGAAAAAGCTCTGGCAGTCCTTCCCATCCAGACACTCATAGACACAAGTGTCTTCAAATTCTTGCCAGTACATGGCATTGTTCAATGTGATGACTGTAGGCGGCGGTCTTATATCAAGTACAGAATAGTTCTGGGGAGAAGGAAAAAAAAGAGAAAACATTTGAAAAGCTGCCTTGGATTGTGAGGATAGATTCTAGAGATGTGTTGAGCATGTGCAACTGACACGTTTGGATTTTGGATGTCACTGCCTTTGCAAATAGGTTTCCATAGAGTAATTTTGATATATAGTCACCAGTTAAATTAATTCTGGGTGTGTATTCTTCACAGATGTTTCAAGGCCTATTATCCATCTAATTTTCATATTTAAAGTGTGTGTTTAAACTACCAGTATATCACAACATGATCATCAAAATCACCTCTTTCTAAAGTTACAATTAAGAATGGTGTCAAAACTATAATTAGAGCAGGCATATGGGCACATCAGTTATTTTATGGGGCAATCTCATCCTTATCAGCAAATAAAGCTGCATTAATGCCACTATGCTTATCACGAGTGAGAATAATCCCAAAAAATGAAAAAGTCAGCTGAGAGTGACTACAGAAGAAAAGTATTATCAGCACAGACTTCAAATTAACATCACAGGATGCAAACATATTTTAACTCTCTTTATAATAATAATAGTCAAAAATCTTCAAGGCTCTATCTCTCTACCTCTACCTACATGGTAGGGCTCATCTTTCTTCTATCCTGCCTTCTACCCATTCTCTCCTTAACACTTTAACTTCTCCACTGCCATGCCATTTTATTTTCATGCAGCCCTCTCTTGTAACAACCTCCTTTTTCCTAAGCATCAAATTTCTGCAAATCTCATCTCTTCTACTGAAATCAATGGAAATACTCTCATTGACCTCTTTGATCTTTGGATCAGGCCCCAAAAGCACATGCCAAAATTCCCAAGGTATACATGAAATAAGTAAATTGTACAGTTTCTCCTTCCTTTTTCTTTCATCTCTCCCTTTTCCCTGCCCACAACCTCTTTGGATTTATTAATCTTTAATATTAACCCATCTCATTAAGAATGAAAATTCCTTGGCATAGGACCTTGTTGTCTTCACACCACCATGCATATCAATGTCTATAACAATAATAATATGATACAGCATGGTATCACAGGAAATCCATTTTAGCTCTGCATTAACTACCGTGCTACTAAAACACTATCATAACATTTGACTGCAGCTTTATCAGCTTACAAACTATCACTTTGGCCTGGATCCAAAGGAAGTTAAGCATTACAACACTCCGTATCACAATGCCTAGCTTGTAGGTGCCTAGAAAATCACAAGAACAAACTGTGATCCACAAAGACTGAGTTAAGTGATCATGCTCCGTATACAATGAAAAGGGAGAGCTATGTACCTAACAATGTGATCCACAAATGCCAGCACATGAGGTGAGGAGCTCCCGGAGCTAGCCAATGAGAGATGTGGATGAAAGGGGTGTGTTCTAAACCCCACCTCTCTCATGGTGATAGATGCTTAAGTTCAGGCTGCAGGGAGGCACCTATCTCTGCTAGGGATCCATGAACAGCAACCCCTCTCCTGGAATCAGGCAGCTTAGGCACTTGAGTCATTTCTTGTGAGAATGAGGTAGGTGTTTACCTCATTCTACACAAAACAGGGCAAAGGAAGGATGAGAGGTGATGCCCATCTTATAACTCTTAGCCCAGTGATTAAACCATGCATCTGGGAGACCCACATTCAATTCCCTCCTCTGCCAGAGGGGGGAAGGATTTGAAGAGGGGTCTCCTACCTCTCAGGAATATGACAAATCACTGAGCTATGAGATATGTTGATGGGGGAGGGGGTGTGCCACAAATTCTACTGCTGAAGCTGTTCTACTGTGGATAAATACTTAACATCATTGGGCCAGACACAGAGAGTGAGAACATGCACAATAGTGAGAATGACTCTATTCCAGTGTGAGACCCAGAGTCCAGTCTTCTGCTCCAAACACTCCTTAATTATTCAGACTCAATCATTCAAAAATGGCTGAACAAAATAATTTCAGGCATGGGATGTACAAAGTTCTCTAGGAGGAAGAGTAACTTTCCAAAAACAGAACAAAAATAAAAGATCAAAAAAGGAGGGGAAAATTTGAATGCAAAATCTATTTAACAGATTGATAGTCATGAATATATGTCCCATGATAGTTAGTTTCTATGAGAACTGTACATTCCTTGTTTTTTTTTCATTTTTGTTTGTTTAACTTTGTGATATAATTTGTATTCACAGTTTCCATATATTACTTTATAAAGCAGACATGCAAAGTTGCATGGGTAAGAATAGGGCAGCAGGAGATGGCACATTTGGCCATCCTAGATCGTTTCGAAAAAGCTTATAGCCAGAGGCATTTATGTTCCTCTCCCAAAGCCAGAAAATAAACTGACCTTTTACCAAAAAAGAAGAACATTCACAGTCAGGCTCAAGCATGACCTTACATTGCAGCATCTTTTATGAATAATTTCAAACTGATGTCAACAATATGTGCATGCATCCATTTGTTTCTATTGAATAAAATAGTGTACTCACCATCATGTGACCAAAACTGACATCAGGTAGCTCAAATAAAGATAAGAGAATCATTCAGAAGAAAAAAAATCTTTACTGTTTTATATTCATCTGGTTTTTAATAACGTTTCTTAAAATATCCCTTAACAAAGGCATGAAACTCCCACAGAACCTTTCATCCACCCAGAATTCTTCTTCACCCATTGACTTCATTTATTTAGTAAATAATAACAAAGCCAGCCTTCAGTCTCATGTCACTTAGCAAACTGCCATATTTTCGGTCAAGACATCTCCCTAGCATTAGCATTATTTCCTCATCTTGACATATACTCCTTAAACGTGTCCTTCTCATAACTGCCATATTTTCTGCATTCAGACTTTCCACACCATTATCTTTTCCATTTTCTCAAAGCCAGCTCACTTCTAGCATGCTATAGAATTCCTTTCAGTAGCACTCTTCTCATGTTGCCTTTCATATACCCCATACATTTATAAGGACTGTCTTAAAGTTTAATGGAATTTTCACGGAATTGGCTCTTGGCTATCTATTATTCTAGCTTGTACTCATCTTTCCCCATTATTCCTTTCTTTTATTCTCTTTCCACTTCATGACTTATTTGCTGAATCTTGTCTTCTCCTTCCTTCTTCCTCTTTTCCCTTGAGCTCTCTTTAATTCCATTCTTCTCAACCTGTCTCCTGTAATGCTTCACCTCTTTTATTTCAAATGAACATGTTTCCTTCCTCCAGCCTGGAAAAACAAAATTTCCCTCAACCTCTTTGACTCCTATTTTCCACTAAACATTTTCAGCGGGTGAGCTACTTCTACTCCCTCAGTTTCCTCTTCTCTAGTTCTCTCTTTTATCTCTTGCCTTCTGAATTTGCACTTCACTTCACCATAATGTCTCATAAAGTGAACAACGTCGTCATTCTCTTGGGAAAATATTTAAGAACAGTTTATTTTAGACTTTTTGGAGGGGACTATTTTTATGTCCCTCTAGCAGGTGCCTTTGCTGCCATGAGTCCAATTGTACTGGGCTCAGTGGGAAACATACACTCTAAAAATGACCTAAAGCTGTTTTCTGAACCTAAAAATGACCGTTTTAAAGTTTACTATCTCATTTGCTTATAGAGTTAGGAACAAGTGTGGGTTCCCACTGGAGTGGTAGGGACCTGGGAATCAACTTTTCTGAATAGTATAAAGCTCATGTTTCTAGACATGAAGAGCCATCAGATAACAGACTTCATAACTGGTGTTTTTATGTATATGGAAAAGCTGTTAAAGGTGCAGGACTGAACTTTGTCTGGCCTGGGCCATGTACAGGTATAATTTCTTGGTGGGAATTTCAGACTGGGGGGAGAGAAGAGGAAGAAGGAATCATTTCTGTGGCAGGTTGGGGTTAAATAAATCCCGGGGAGATGATTTCTTTTGAGGGGGCAGGTGATGCAATGAAAAGTTCATGATAAATTGGTTTGTTAATAGATTCATACACAGGGATATCACGTCTGCCTCCACGCATGTTCACTTCAGCACCATCTCCATGCAACACTGATGCTCACATTCTTCATACCCACCACTTACTCTCTCTCTGTCACGCCCAACTGGGTACACATCCACCTTTCACTCTCTCCACCCTCTGTACATTCAGACACACACCCTATTCATTTTCTGAAGCCCCACTCTTCACTTTCTGCACTCCCATACATATGTACTCACCCACCATTCATCCCTACTGCAACTTGTCATTCTCTGCTCTTCCTGCGATGTGCCCCAACCCACCCCCCCCATTCACCCCTCACCTTCTGTTCTAGACACCTCTGCTGCACCCCCTCAGTTCCTCATTCCCTCAGCTCGGGGGCATGTCTCTCTCTTTCCGCACTTTCAATCCTTAAGGCCTTATTCAAAAATCCTTGCAACTGGGGCTGGACAAGGAATCTGTGCTACTTAAGTACCTCTAGATTTATTTTCAGTGTGGGAGCCACTTTCCTTTCCATTCACCTGTACAGCTGAAAGGCAGGGAAAGGAATAGAAGGAAGGACTGCTGCTGTGGAATGTATTGCATTTGGCAGCAACACGCTTGATGCCTACAGCAACTACTTTCCCACATTCTTGCTGGAATTGATCAAGAATTGGGGAGGGTCTAGGCAGGGTGGGGTTAGGGTGTTATTTTGCAAAAGCATATGGAGGGACCATTGCCATGACTGGCTGTGTGAAAGATTCCCTCTCAGTATTATGCTCTATGCCCTTCATTAGTAATCTTAAAAAGAAGAACAGGAGTACTTGTGGCACCTTAGAGACTAACAAATTTATTAGAGCATAAGCTTTCGTGGACTACAGCCCACTTCTTCGGATGCATATAGAATGGAACATATATTGAGGAGATATATATACACACATACAGAGAGCATAAACAGGTGGGAGTTGTCTTACCAACTCTGAGAGGCCAATTAATTAAGAGAAAAAAAACTTTTGAAGTGATAATCAAGCTAGCCGAGTACAGACAGTCTGTACTCGGCTAGCTTGATTATCACTTCAAAAGTTTTTTTTCTCTTAATTAATTGGCCTCTCAGAGTTGGTAAGACAACTCCCACCTGTTTATGCTCTCTGTATGTGTGTATATATATCTCCTCAATATATGTTCCATTCTATATGCATCCGAAGAAGTGGGCTGTAGTCCACGAAAGCTTATGCTCTAATAAATTTGTTAGTCTCTAAGGTGCCACAAGTACTCCTGTTCTTCTTTTTGCGGATACAGACTAACACGGCTGTTACTCTGAAATTAGTAATCTTAGGTGACCACATCTTACCGACTTTTTCTTCTTGGTACAGTTTGGCTTCTTGCAGCTTGAGTAGTAGTTGAGGGTTGCATACTCCATCAGAGCAGCAAAGACAAATAAAAAGCATACAGTCACAAACAGATCCATGGCAGTGACGTAGGAGACACGGGGTAAAGACTTTCTTGCAATGGTACTCAATGTTGTCATGGTCAATACAGTGGTAATACCTGCACACAGAAATTGCATTTAAATGTATACATATCATTTCTTAATAGAAAAGCAGAAACTTTGGAAACACACACACAAGATAGGGGACTAACATCCAACCAAGCAGTTACAGGAAACTGATTATCCCCATATGATATCAATGGATCACTGAATAGTGGTTAACATAAAACATTGAGTGAAAAATTAAATCCTCAGTAGAGTGGGTAGACAAATGGTAAATATTTTGCACAAAACATTTCAAAACCAAGGAAACATTTGCCTCTGGTATTTTTAATACCCCCCCCCCCCCCGCGAAATTCTTACATTTTTCTTTTTTCAGTGCCCCTCCCCTGCCTTTCCCTCCCCATTCCCCTTTTCTTTCTCCTGTTTCAGTGGCAGGTGCGGGGTGAAGGGAGGCAGAAAAGGGGGGGGAATACCTAATTCTGGAAAAATTGGGGTTTGGGTTTTTCAATTAAAAACTGAAAAATATTGATGAAAAAATTTCTCACACAAAGTCAAAAAGCCATTGTTTGTCAAAGGAAGTTTTGATTTTTTTGACCAGCTGTAATGGTCAATAAGGATTTAGGCCCTAGTCCTGCAACTGGCTGCTTGCTGGCCAACTGTTGCTTCCACGCACAGCCTCACTGGCTGAAGTCAATATCAATCAACAGCAGCGGCAGTCTGCCCAGATGTTATCAATTTACAGGATCAAGGCCTTAAACCTTAAAATTCTCTCTCTTTCCCCTTGTATGTAGCCTGGATGAAAATTGAGGCTTATATGTAATTTGAAGAAAGTGGCCAGTTTACAGGGGTGAAAGTAACTTAAAGGACTTACCGGAAAGTGGCGGGATCTTTAGAGCCCCAGGCCCTTTGAATCAAGATTTAAAGGGCCCCAGGCTCTGGCTGCAGTAGTGGCGGCTGGGAACCCCAGGCCCTTTAAATCACTGCCAGAGCCCTGGGGGGTCCCGGCAACCTCTGCTACCCGGGGCTCCGTCAGTAGGGCTCTAGCAGCAATTTAAAGGGCCCGGGGCTCCAGCCGCTGCTGGGAACCTCAGGCCCTTTAAATTGCCGCCAGGGGAAGCTGGTCCGGTACGGCGTACCGGCTAACTTTCACCTATGCCAGTTTAGTTCAGAATCCATTCTTTCAAATATAGTATCTTGGATGAACAGACTAATATTTAATCTAATATGAATTATCTTGATGTAAAATATGCTGAAACCACACAATCTGTCATGTACTGGACGTGAAAGCTGTTTGTGTGCATTGGTCATCTGTGGAAGTGGCTCTGCCTGAGAAATAAAGACAATGTTTCCATTTTTGGACTAGTACTGGCAATACTTTTTTGGGGGAATCAAAAGGCTTTTACAGAAAAATTAAAAATAAAAACTCCTGGATGGCTTGGAAGAATTTAAAGCACCGTTTGAACTACACCCCAAAAGACATACTTTAAAACAGCATAGATATAAACAATGTTAACTGTTGTAGGAGCGGCTGTGATCTGTATGCTTTGTGTGACTATGCTATCTATGTATAACCTGTATGCTCAAAAGGTCTATTACACTTCCCCTCCCCCCCCTTTGTCTCCTCTCCCTCTTTGAATACCTGTGAAGTGGCTTTCCCCCCCCCCCCCCCTCCCACCTGGAATGCTTGTGGGATGAATGGGCTGCTTGAGCAGCTGGAAGATCAGAAGAGCTCCCAGGTTGACAAGGTGTCTGGGACTCTTAATTAGGCAGCGATCACACACCCAATGCATGGACACTGCATGGACACTGTCCAAGGTGGAGTGTAACCAACCAGACGCGGCCAAGTCATCTCTAGTCGTAGGCCATGAGGAGCGGGTCCTTAAAAGGGGAATGGCGATGTGCTCAGCAGTGCACTCACGAGCTTGTACCTCCCATAAAGGCCCTTCGCCTGGATCTCCTGCCAGTGGTTCGCCACGTTGCATTTCATCGTGCCTCGGGAAAACTTACCTCCATTGCACCGTCCATCGCTGCGCTGTGGGACACTTACCTTGAAGGATCCTGACATCTCCAGTGCCGTGCCTGTCCTGGGAGCGTGAGTATGAGAGTGTGACACTCCCCCCAACCCCCCCTTTCTTTTGAGCTTAGCTATCAGTATAATAGACGTGCTGCTTTCTGCCAAACTCTGGTGGGTCATTAGTCCTCCATAAGCTTACCAGCTCCCCCAATTTCGGGTAACATTACTGGTGGAGAATGTGGACAGCTTAGTGGAGGATTTAACCCAAGAGTAGGGGTCCCCTGGTGCCCCCCATTGTCTCTTGAGTGGGTCCAGCTCAAGTCTGCATGAAAAAGTGGTAGGTTAGCAACCCACTGCAGGGAGAAAAGGACGCCACTGCTAAGTATGCCACTGTGGGGCAAGGGGAAGAAAAAGGCGAAGCAGCCCGAGGAAGAATACACCCCCCGTTGGGGAGCGGCGCCACCGCTTGGGGTGTTGTTAGAATGGCTCCAAAAGAAAGGGCCAGACCCCTGGATGCCAGGGGCGGTTTCACCTGGGAGTGCAATTCCTGAACTAGAGCTCATGTTGGATAAATATGTATTTATATATGGTCACAATAAGGCGGGACTGGATCGTGCAGCCGCCTGGCTGCTGTGGCAAGCAGGCTGGCAATGGCAGGCGGCAAAGATTCAGCTTGCCACTCAAGGACCGATGTAATGAGTTGGAGAAGGAACGGGATATGTGGAAGGTGCAGATTCTGACTGCTAGCGCTCGGGCGTCTTCCCTCTCGGTAGCTGCAGTACAGGTGGTGGTGGCAGAGGAGGAGCGGGAGCGGGTGGAAGTAGAGAATGCTGCTCTGAGCCAGGCAGTTACCTGCCTGAAGGATCTGGTCCTGGAGGGGTCCACCCGGGAGAATAGGGTCCAGGAGCCTTATTCAGCCCGGGTCGCCACCATTGGGGTGAAAGCGCAGGGGTGTGTGGGACCATATGATGATTGGGACGGGGATATCTGCTGTGATCCGGATCCCCCAGATCCAGACCCAGGATGGCCGGACCCCAGACACCGTGTTGGGTGGTCCAGAGGGTGGTCCAAAACTATGGGCCTGTGCCCGCAGGGGGCGGGGTAGCCCCAAGTACCGGACACACTGTGGCAGAGACCAAGTTGACTCCCACGCAAGCAATAGAGTTAGCAAAAACCCTGGGTGGCCCCTTGCACTCCAGGTTCAGAGGGTGGGTCTGGGATATGGTGACCCTGTGTTTGGATCAGGGACTGAACGTAGCTGAGACCCGACGGGTGTTAAAAGCCACGTCCAGGTTGGGAGGAGATTTAGCAGGGGTGGCTTGGCAGCAAGCCGGTCATGCCACACACAATAGTATCTTTGATATGTTGGCGGGGATGGCGCCTGCCATGGGGGCCGCGTGCGTAGTTGGCAGAGTTTGTCTTGGTGGCTGCTGCGCCCGGGGAAGACCCTGTCCGGTTCGTAGAGAGAACGGTTCTCCTGGCATGTTTGTGTGGCCGGGGTGTGGCTGCCACAGCAGGAGGGCAGGTACCCCCAGTCATAGCTCAAATAGCCCTGCCTCTGGAGGAATTGAGGCTGATCGCCCAGGGTCTCCCAGTCCATGTACAGCAGACGATCGGGAGGTGGAGACCTGGGGAACCCGCAGATGTGGAAGCCCTGCTGGATGCTGCTCTCATCGCTCCGCCACAACCACCAGTGGGCAAGGCTTCTAAGGTGGCAGCAGTAGACCGCAGAAACCTGGGAAACCAGACCCTCGGTCTGGAAATCGCAGGGGGCAGTCCTGCCTGCGGAATAAACTCTGGCGGGTTTTGCTGGAACAGGGGGAGGATACGGACAATTGGCATGGGAAACCCACCGGGGAGCTGATGCTCTGGTGCGTGCAGTTGGGGATACCCCTTCCTGCAGGGGAGCAGAGGGGCATCCCGGCCCCATCAGGAGCAGCACCAGCCGGCTTGGATAGGCCAGTGCAAGTCCCCTAGGGGAGCCCACAGGAGGATGGATGCCCAGAGGACAGGTGGCAATGGGTAGCCACCCTGTCCCCCGATCGGGAGGGGGCATCTAGTAGTCCAAATGAGGGTAGGAATGACATGTACCCCCTGTGTGGCACTGGTGGATACTGGTGCAGCAGTTTCGCTTTTCCCCTTTTTCCCCCCTGAATGTGTGCAAGTTCGGTCAGTTGTGCTGGTTGCTTATGGGGGCCAGGAGGAGAGAGGAACATTGTTGTCAGCAACTAGGTGGGAATTGGCAGATTTGGTGGCTAACCTCCCCTGGGTTCATTCGCAGATGGCAGGTGAAGTTATTTTGGGGATTGATCAGCTCAGAGAGCTCCATTTGGTGGTAGATTGTGCCAATCGCTATGTGTGGCAGGTCCCCACGGTGGATTGGGGAGAAGATCTACAACGAGGGGTCTCTGGAGTGCTAACCCGCTCTATGTTGGGGGTGGCAGCTGTGGAGGTTCCAGAGACAGATGAATGGAAAAAGCAGATTCCTGGAGTCTGGGCTAAGGACAAATACGATTCTGGTCTCTGGAAGGGGGAGCCCATTGTCATTCAGGGTCCCCTGGTGCCGCCTCAGAAACAATACAAGTATTCTCCTGAGGCAGCACAAGCTGTGGGTGAGATATTGGATGCCCTGATAGACCAGGGAGTGGTTTGTTTAACTACCTCTCCTTTCAGCTCCCCCATCTGGCCGGTCCGCAAGGCAGACAGGAAGACCTGGCGAATAACTATATATTATGGCCGGATCAATGCTTGCACCCCACGGCAGGCTCCAGTGGCAGACATGACCGCATTGTTGGAAAGTATTCCGCCCGAGGCACAGTGGTTTTCAGTAATTGTTTTAGCAAACTGCTTCTTCGCCCTGCCCCGGCTCCAGAGAGCCAAGACCGATTTGTGTTTATCTTTCGCAATACCCAGTATACGTTCACCCGGGTTCCCCAGGGATTCCACAGTTTCCCCATGCTAGCTCACCAAGCCGTGACTAGCACCCTAGACCCTCTCTGACTGGCCATGGGACCCCGGAGGGAAAATGGATACACCGCGGACAACTCAAACGAGCAGGGTCTGCCGCAGTGGGAGCACTGTGCTAATTTGTTTCTAAGCTTCTATCTTTCAGCCTCTGAACCGGAACATCAGGAGAGCTGGTACTAGCTGAAGAGTTATAGAAATACCATAGTTATAGTGTCACGACAAAGTCTGTGTTCAGTGTTCTGTGTTGCATGTTCTGTATCTGTCTCTGGTTGGTGTCCTGTTCTAGCATTGGGTCCAGAGCGAGAGGGGATACTACACTAGACAGGGTAAATGCCTTTTCCTCTCTCTACTTCCCCCATCTCCAACCAAATTATCAATCACATCCACCTCTGTCCAAAAGACTTTGGTCCCCAATGCATCAGGTTTATTTTTTGTTAGGTTCTCTAATAATAATTTTGTTGTTGATTTTTTGATACATTTATATTGTTAGTTACATTTTCTTGTATTGTTAATTCCACTTTCCTCTATGCACTCTGGTTCTACTTCCCCAAGCCCTGAAGGATAGCTCATGGGCCCCCATAACCTGTAGAACTAAATGTTAATTTAAGTATCAGCAACTTCACCAAGTTCTCTGTTACTGTGTATCTTCCAAATCAGTTTAACCTTGGATGACAACTGTGGTACTCCTACAAATCTTATTTGTTGTTTGTATTTAAGGGTTAGGATTAACTTTTATTGTTTGATGGCTATTGCAGCATCAAACTTGGGCCTCATTTTGTTTGTCAATATACCCAATTATTGTAACGGTGATGGTTTTATTGTATTCCCAACTATTATAATTGTGATTGTTTGCATTTGTGTTTATATTATATCTGGTGTTTAGTCAATTGTAATGGTTTTAGTTATATTCACCTGGTTATGATTGTTTGGTTTGTTTTCAACAGATCACCTGTGCCCTACAACAACAACAACTACTGTATTGATCATAGATCAAAGAGCGGAGTTTTGTAGGAGCAGCAGTGATCTGTATGCTATGTATGCGTATGCTATGTATAGCCTGTATGCTCAAAAGGTCTGTTACACTTTCCCCCCTCTTTTGTCTCCTCTTCCTCTTTGAATATCTGTGAAGTGGCTTTCCCTCTCCCCTTCCCTCCTGGAATGTTTGTGGGATGAATGGGCTGCGTGAACAGCTGGAAAATCAGAAGAGCTCCCCAGGTTGACAAGGTGTCTGGGACTCTAATTAGGCAGTGCTCACACACCCAATGCATGGACACTGCATGGACACAGTCCAAGGTGGAGTGTGACCAACCAGACGCAGCCAAGTCATCTCTAGTCACAGGCCATGAGGAGCGGGTCCTTAAAAGGGGAAGAGGCCATGTGCTCAGAAGTGCACTCACAAGCTTGTACCTCCCATAAAGGCCCTTCACCCGGACCTCCTGGCCAGTGGTTCGCCACGTTGCATTTCATCGTGCCTCGGGAAAACTTACCTTCATCGCACCGTCCATCACTGCGCTGTGGGACACTTACCTTGAAGGATCCTGACATCTCCAGTGCCGTGCCTGTCCTGGGAGTGTGAGTATGAGAGTGTGAGTGTGACACCCCCCCCCCACATCAGTATAATAGACATGCTGCTTTCTGCCAAATTCTGGTGGGTCATTAGTCCTCCCTAAGCTTACTCGCTGGTCCAATTTCGGGTAACATTAACTACAAAAAGAAGAGTAATGTTTTGCAGCAGCATGCAGCATTTGAAATATCAGTGGGGTGACAAAACCTATGCCTCACAGTCAGCGGCGTATTATTGCCTAGGACGACAAGGACTAGGCCGAGGGTGGCAAATTTTCAGGGCGGAAGCTCCCCTCTGCACCCCGCCCCCCTGCTCCAGCTCACCTCTGCCTCCTCTGCAAGCACGCCGCGGCGTCCTGTTTCTCTCCCCTCCCAGCGCTTGCACTGCGAAACAGCTGTTTCACGGGGCAGGGAGGGAGGGGGGAGGAGGGGGAATGCCACACGCTGGGGGAAGAGGCGGGGCCGGGGGCAGGGATTTGGGGAAGGGATCCAATAGGGGAAGGGAGGGGGCAGAGTTGGGGCGGGGACTTTGGGGAGGGGGTTGGAATGGGGGAGGGAAAAGGGTGGAGTCGGGGCGGGGCCAGGGCGGCAATTATTTCCCAGCCTAGGAGCGGCAAAATTATTAATCTGCCACTGCTCATAGTAAAATTACTGTCCACATATAGTACTCTTTTTGATACCGATACAGCAATGTCTATGGATTACGTTTACCTAACTTTACTCTTCTCTTCATAAAAGATTGCCGGCACTTGATCTGTAGTGTTTGTTATGGACTAAAGTGATTCACAAGGATCCAATCCTCTCCCACAGCATATTTAATAGCTATAAAACCACCCGGGAGAGCTAGCAAGCTGAAGTGCTAGCAAAGTGTTTACACCACGCAGCTCTACATCTCCTTCATGTCAAAGGGTAAATAATGCTATCTGTCAGGGGTCTAAAATGTGCCTCTGACATCGGCATCAGGATAAAGAACACTTTGCTGAAGCTGAACCCAGACAAGCCTGAGGTGATGCTGATGGAAAGAAGGGAGTGCTCTGAAGAATTTTTCTCTTCCATAACAGCCTCTGAAGGCATTGGTTCTCAGGCCTTGGAGATACTTAGATACCCAAATAATCATGGAGGCAAAAAGCTTCCACTTCTAGAAGGTCATGCCTGATCCTATCAGAGACAGATGTGTCCACAGTAATCCATGCACCTGTAATTCAACTACTATGGCTCAACTACTATGCTTCTCTGTATCAAGGTAGGTTTCAGAGTATCAAGGTAGGAAGTCCAATATCCTGAAAGAGCTGCTGCTAGTTTAGAACACAACGACATCCCTGCTCAGCAACACATCATAGCAGAGCTTTGCACTGATTCCCCCATGAACTCACAGCCAGTTCATAGTCTCTGTCTTGATTCACAGAGTTGTTCTTTGCTAACAGGGAGACTGTCTCTCTCTCTCTTATCACAGCCTCCAATGATCGGTATGTTCCACAGGCACAATGAAATTACAGACAAAAGGGGCAACTCGGGACCATGGGAGCTTCACCCAGACCAGGGGTTAGTCACTTTCAGTTCATTTAGCTGAGGAGTTTCATAGTCTGGATCAGGAGTTGGCAACCTCTGGCACACGGCTCGCCAGGGTAAGCACTCTGGCGGGCCGGACCAGTTTGTTTACCTGCCGCCTCTGCAGGTTCGGCCGATCGCAGCTCCCACTGGCCGCGGTTCGCTGCTCCAGGCCAATGGGGGCTGCGGGAAGAGGCGCGGGCCGAGGGGTGTGCTGGCTGCAGCTTCCCGCTGCCCCCATTGGCCTGGAGCAGGGAACCGTGGCCAGTGGGAGCCGCGATCGGCCGCACCTGCGGAGGTGGCAGGTAAACAAACTGGTCCGGCCTCTCAGGGTGCTTACCCTATTGAGCCGCATGCCAGAGGTTTCCGACCCCGATCCAGACTATGAAACTCCTCAGCTAAATGAACTGAAAGTGACTAAGAACCTGGCCACATTCACAATCTCCATGCAAAACCCATCTCTTTGACTGAGTGTTCTGACAACAACACTTTTACACTCCCACTGCTCACTCGATCTTTTATTTTGTAAAAACAAAAACAAAAATCCTAAACTCCACTTCCTGAAAAAGAAGACAGAGATTTTTGTTCTTAGTCTTGGAGGGTACTTTGTCATAGATTCAGGGTAACTGCACCTATATTCCCTGTCCATGGTCCCTCAAGGGGTCCCAGACATCACCTCTCCAGGGCGGAGACTTGTGTCTCCCTCCCTCCTGACACTGCACTGCTCCCTGAACTACACTGCAATATCCCTAGCAAAGCAGTCTGCCTTTGCTTTCTCTCCAAGGGCTATGACTAGTGTATTGCCAGCAGATACAAGTCACCACACAGCTTCTTCTAAGTGAGCACATTTATTCTTAAGGTAAAAGCATTACAGAGAAAACATATAAAAACAATAAACTTTTCTATATGCATGATAAAAGCCTTCCAGAGGTCACCCAGAAAGAAGGCCCCGAGTCAGTTTAAACTCAGGATATTTATCCACAAGTCCTTCCTTTCTCTGTTGTTCTCTGGAGAATCGAGTTTGAACCAGTATATGTGAGCCTCACCCGCTCCCCCGGGAGGGGGACTTCTCTGGGAGGGAGGTTTATAAGCTGGCTGATTTACCTTAATTACCACTCACTGTTTTAAGTTCCTGGAGGAGTCGTGGTAGCCATCCCCCATGGAGTCGAACACAATTATACATAAACCACTCATTTAAAACTATGGACCCCAAAGATAGATGTTGCAACTCCATGCAGTATCACACTTGGATACTACAATGATGGGTGCTAGGATCAGAACCTAGTTAGCTAGAAGACCACAGTGGGAATAGGCAGGAGCTGGGCCAGAGTTGCAGATACAGTAGCATTTGAAAGGGCAGACACAGGGGAAAATGTGTAGCATCTCTTCACCCTGGCTTGGGGCTGGATTTCATCTCCCCAACCACATTTGGAGCTCAAAAATTCAGGCTTTATGCAAATCAGATGCCATTGCTTAGGGTATGTCTGCACTGGAGCTGGCAGGTGTACATTCCAGCTTTCGGAGACATACCGGAGTGAGCTCTGATTGAGCTAGCACACTAAAAATAGAGTGTAACCAGGGTGATGTGAATGGTGGGAGGGGCTACCCTGAGAACAACTACAATAAACAAGCACTGAAAGCTATTTTTGAAGTAATAAAAATTTAGTCCATTGTGTATAAGCAATAGAAACACTGTTTTTGAACATTAAAATCTGTTTTATAGTATCACAAAGTGAGCAGGAATGGAACAAAAGGCATAAAACACTATACATCGAGCGTATATCTAGATGCCATATACATCAATAAGAACCAACACCTATGTTTTCCCCAGAATAGTATCTAGACTCTTTACCCTGGCCTCACTGCTACTCTGTGTGAGATCATTTTGGTGGATGATGTCCAGGAGGTTCTATGATAGATCTCTTATTGTGGGAAGAGCCTTCCACCCTGTTCTAAAATTTGCAGTGCTCCAGAACTGTCTGTCAGTTTTTTAAGACCTACCAAAGATCTGAAATTACTATCAGAGTCATCCTGATCTCATTTCCACAGCTTCAGGTCACAGCTGGCATTAATGCCCTCAGTCAGAGAAGTGTATGTGTTTAAATTTATTTTCTGTCAGTGACATCAATACTAAATTTACTATTTTATAAATCAAATAAGACTTTCCAGCAAACTAAGATAGCTCAGGGGATTCAGAATGGGTGAACAATGTTTTACCTTTAGATCACTGGTATGAATTTAATCGTGATCAATACATTAATATTTTACCATCTGATAGCTGCTTACAGGACTTCACTATGCAAAGACAATTAGTGGTCTGAATCTGGCAGTCTCAGAGGACTCATGGATTACATGGTTAGAGAGGCTCAATTACCCTCTTACATTTAAGGGTATCTTCTGCCAGGCAAGAATAATGGCACGTTGAGGGGGCAGCATGGGGAAGATTGTTGCCCAAGCTGTAGCTAGTTTTTAGGTCGGAATTTCATTTTCTCCATCTTCCAATCTTGGCAACTTTCATGAACACTAAATTCATTTTCAAAATGTAAGTGACTGAAGGATGGAAGTGAAAGGAAAGTGATGTGAGTTTTTATTAAATGCCATCGTCGGGCTTGACGACTGCTGTATATTTGACACTTGCAATTTCAGATGCTATATGGTAACATAACCATAATAGTATCAGATAATGGAATGTGCTAACACCCTACCTATATATGTATATAGATACAGTATATCAAAAGAAGGCAGTTTGCTGAAAACTTCAGTTAAATTAAACGCTCTGAATTTCAATAAAAAACACCCCCATAGTTTACCCAGTGTATTTTTCTTCTCTTTAAACGCCTGCCAACATATCTAGATTGGTAGCTTTGGAAGAAGGTAATTTTCATAGTTAATGAGAAGT
The DNA here is from genome assembly GCF_011386835.1 of Chrysemys picta bellii. Lineage (NCBI taxonomy): Eukaryota > Metazoa > Chordata > Testudines > Emydidae > Chrysemys > Chrysemys picta. Next base: position 234,178,278 of record NC_088791.1, read on the forward strand.
ATAAATATTAGAAAGCAATTCCAGCCCTGTAGATGGAGGCATTTACACAAGGAGGCAGCATAGTCTACTGGTTAGAACACATAACTGGCAGTCAGGACTCGTGCGTTATCTGCCTATCTTTGACACTGACTCAGTGTAATCTGAGGGTAACTTCATCTCTCTGTTCCTCATCCCTTGGTTTGTAAAGCAGGGAAAATGACACCCATCTTTTAAAAAAGAAATGCTTTGAGGTTTTCATATTCAGGTACTAGCGTTTGTGTATGTGCCGTGCCATAATAGGGATTATTTCTACAGTTCTATTGTCCTCTCAGAACTAAATATCCCTTATTTCAGTATATTTCAGTATATATCTGGCTCATTACTGATAGCTGTGCAGAAGGGGGGTAAAGCCTTTATTTCATACAACCCAGAGCAGTTGCCAATAGCTCAGCACATTACTCATTAATTTCAGGGAGTGAAATTTTTTCCCTGATGTAATGCCATTTAAGTCAATGAAGTTACATCAGGGGCAAATTTGCCCCCTTCCCCAAGTCTATAAATCATTTTGACTGATTAGCATTAATGATCTAGAAAACCCAGGATGATTTCAGTGAGTAGCCGTTAGCTGTGTTATACACAAATGCACACTGTACTATTTTTAGAAGCGGGTACAATGTATGCTACTTTTCAATTCAGACAGATTTCTTGTTCAAATTATGTAAGTGCACTAAAGCAAATAAAGAGCACTAATGTGGCTATTCTGAAGATTTACAGTAAACTGACCATTGGGAGACATTTGGGCTCTCATGGTGCACAAGGACATATGTCCCACCTATGCATTACTTTCTAGTTGCTTGATGTAATTTATATTTTTAGACCAGTAACTAAAGGTTTAATTATGTCTCAGAGTGTATCCACATGGACTTCTCTGAACTCTATCTAACCAAAAAGAGTTGGGCACCTAATTCATCTAGACTGCTTGGAAAACTTTAGCTTAGTTTCTAATTTGACACTCACCCATTGCTATCAGAATGTCTTGTTCCTACTGGGTAGAGGTCCTCAGAAACGTTCAAGACAATACATTGGTGTGACTAAAATTCTAACCTTCACTCTTGTCTAATTAGTTTGGAAATGGACCTATGCAATATAAGTACATGAGCTTTCTGAGAGATAGCGCACAAGCAAGCTATTTCTAGTAAGAGAAAGCACTTGACACTTTTTTTTCTCCTGGTTTGTTGTTTTTAATGAAAATCAGGCATTGTGAAACATAATCCAGATGGGTGATTTGTGATTCTTCGGTACACAATATTGTCTCACACGTTTATTGACACACTGTGGTTAATCTTTCCGTGTCTCTATTGATACAGCTAATTTAAGAGAATTGCATTAGTACCATAAGGCCTGATTCTCATTTACAGTAAGGCCTCCTTATACCCCACTGGCAGTTGAAAATGGCCTTAAAATGGGTGTAAATTTTAAAGCCCCTTTCTACTGCTAGAGTAGCAATGTAGAGACACAATACTGGTAATAAGAATCAGGCCTCCAGTCTTTTGTTTCTGGAAAATGGGGTTCAAATTATGCATATCTGGAATTCTGAAGGACATTTATAGTATATAGCTGTTCAATTCAAAGCTTACCAATGCAACACTCAGCAGGATTTGGAGCGTTACACCCAAGCAGAAAATCAGAACACACTTGTCAAAAGGTTTGCTAAGGTTTGTGAATTTCTGGAGTGGAATTGGGACATTTATGATTTTGTGTTGACCTCATGGGAAGTAATTTTTTAGTGTTGCATTATTTGTTTTTAATTAACTAATGTATGCTCTCAGCAGTCTTATTGCAAGTTCTCCCGAGTCTCTTCCCGTTACTGCTCCTGTTGCATACCTCCATCATAACGAACCATCTATGACTTGAAGAGATGTCCCCTGTTATTCACTAAGAATAAAGGCTCATTTAACCCTGTAGCAAGATGGGCTGTGTACTTACAGCAGGAACCGCTGATGTTTGGATTCATTGCTGAAACGAAGTGGTAGCGAGTGGAAAGCCTATACTTAAAACATATTTTTAGTAACATATTTCTGCTGTCATTCATCGTGATGAGCTGGACCATCATTTTAAGATGTTAGTTTTGCTCATTTATGTGATGCAGAATGGTTCAGGCCAGATGCTGACAAACCTTAATACATGGCTGCACAGCAACATGCCTCACTGAGTTACGGACTCTGCTAACATTTTCAAATGTGCTTAAGGGATTTAGGAACCCAAAGCCTTCTGGTGAAGTGTAAGCTCCTAAATCCCTTAATCACATTTGAAATTTTCATCTTTATTGCCTCCAGAGCTCTGTGTTCTGAGCTGGAAGCTACATCACTCAGGAGGTGGGTGGCTGCCCTGATTCACTCATTTGCTGGAAGAAATGATAATGCTAGACTGAGGCACTCTGAACAGCCAATAAACGTTGCAGTCTTGAACTAAATGGCTTCCTCTTGCGACTTTGTGAGAGAACAAACTCGTGGGAATGGGGAATTCCTCTAAGAGTCTAGCTCCCCAGTGTGATCTTAGTAAGCTACCTTGCAGAAACAGGTTTAGATAAGGACTCGTGATCATTTTTGGTTCAATAAGTCATTTTTAAAGATTTTTTCCTATATAGACAAGGGGCAGATGGTGATGACCTGTGCATAGCTGCTAGGAGGGTCAGAAAGCTTTGTGAAAAAGGCCTCCCCCTGTTATAGGGGGTCCTCCCCACCTCCCCTCCGCAACAGCAGTCCCTGTTCATTCCTAGGGAACTACTCAGCCAAAAGGGGGACTACAGGGAGACTATAGCCCTGATCCCCCTCTGTCTGCCATCCCCCACCCCTGGTATTTTCTCTAAAGGGACAGTCTATTTGTGTCAGCATAAGAGTTGTGCAAAGTGAATATCCCATTGGGTGCAGAGCAGCTCTTGGAAAGATTATGCTTCCTTGAGGCAAAATTTCCCATGTGCTATTCCTGGGATGGTGCACTGACCAGGGCTCAGGCATACCAGCCCCAATGGAGCCCCCATGTCTTTCCTTCTGTTTTAATGTGTTCATAGTTAATCTCCTATTATAACCCTGCCCCTGTGTTCCTGATACTTGCACAGCCTGCAGTTTTTGTGTTAGACTTTGAAAATTCTGCCCAATTATTTTTAACATAGCCTACATTTAAGCTCCTAAATCCGCACTTCGGCACTTATATAAGTGGCCTGATTTTCAGAGGTGTTGGAGAGCTGCCAGCACCTCTGAAAAACAGGACTCTTATTTATGTACCTAGCTCTAGGCACTCAAGCATCATCATTTTGGACAAATTTCTTCTTATCCATCAACATTTGTTGTCTATAAATATAACATAAGGAACAGCAGCTTAAGGATGGAAGGAAGGAAGCAGTCTACTGTGCCTATCATTCAAAAATCCTCCTAGAGAAACCACAGAAGGATTAGCGAAGCAATCATTTATTCTGAGCTATTATGCAAACAAAACAGGTGGCAGAGTCATTTATTTTTAATTGTTCCTTTAAAACTCAAATACCAAATTCCCTTGTCACAACTGGCTTTTAGGCCTGTAGGAGCTGGCTGTGACGATGTACAGTACATATCTAATGCCCAGAGACATTGGTCTCCTAATTGGAAAGGAGATGAAATTTTCAAATGGTAAAGCAGGATATTTGTTAATATTCAACACAGTGATAGAACAGAAAGAATTAAGACCTTACCTAGTGCTGTTCTTGCTGGTGTAGCATCTTTTTTAATCCAGAAGGATACCCAGGATAACACAACTGTTAAGATGCAGGGTATGTATGTTTGAATAGTGAAGTATCCCATTCTTCTACTTAAATCAAAGTATATAGTCATGACTATGTAATCACCTGCAACAACAGGAAAGAAGCCAAAAAGGATATTGTGATGAAGTTCAGTTACTCAGTCGCCTCACTGGTAATCTTTAGAGAAAGTATTGTTTCAAATATGCAAAGTGTATGAAATATTTCCTTGTATTCTGAGACCATCTGTGCAAAAAAGCCCAGGCACAATACAGCTGAATTAAAGCTTTCTCACTCAGAATTTCCTTTGTTTTATCCCTTTGATAGAAATTTCAATGTTTCTGGACAGCTGGTGTGAGGCGGGGAGTGGAGATAAGATTCTTCCTCTCACCTGATCTTGACTAATAGGCTTTCCGAAGGCCTCTCTGCTTCCTGAGGCTGGAACTTCAGAATGATTCCATGGTAAGAATCACTACCATAGAATATCAGGGTTGGAAGGGACCTCAGGAGGTCCCCCCTGCTCAAAGGGGGACCAATCCCCAGAGAGATTTTTGCTCCAAATTGCTCCCTCAAGGATTGAATTCACAACCCTGAGTTTAGCAGGCCAATGCTCAAACCACTTGGCTATCCCTCCCCACCACTAGGCTACCATCTTCCCACAAACTTGCAGTGGCCATTTCACCTTCCCTCTGCCTCCCCCCCTATGGGTGCACCTTCCCTGCCAAACACCTGATTTCGGATTTGATTGGCTTCACCGTTTCCACCTCGGACCACAATGCTGCTCTACACAAGCTGCTAGGGGTCCTTATGCAAGATGAAGCACACAAACTTTCTCCATAAACTGAGAACTTGTTCACAGACATTGAAAGCTCAATGCGAGAAAGCCTTAATTAGCCTCAAATCAGGTTTGCTACCACAGAGTAAACATGACAAAGTGCAGCATCTTCTCTTGGGGCCCCTTAACAATATTTTCTATGTTCTTTGTGATTGGTAACATTTCAGTATTCCTTAGTACCAAATGTATTATTGAATAGTTGGCATAAAAGGTTCCCTTGTGTTAGTAAAGTACATAATACCACCATTTGTAAATTTTGTTTTCTGTCTAGCTAGGTTTTTATGTTGTACCCATCAGCACAGTGGTGTCCAAATTGTATCAGAAATACAGCTCTGTAAGCAAGAAGTGGGAAAAAAAATGAGCATACAATAGTATTTTGCACAGTGCTGTCTCTACAGTGCCTATGTGTCCTGTTTTTGAGAAGGTATAAAATTGAGTGGGTTTTCTGATTTATGTATGTAAACCACCCTAGCCTGTGGAGAACTTTTTTGCTCCTACCCTATAAAAGATACAATTCTCTGTGGTTATCAGGCTCTAAGAAGTTCTATGTGAAAGCAATAATGATTGTGTGATCTTATTTGTTATTGAGCTGGGGATCTGTGAGGTATGAGAACAGAATATGATGTAAGCACACTACTGAGTTTATTGATACATGTGCATAACTCTCAATAATTGACATGGGAAGAGTATAACGCTATGTCTACTGCTGCACTTTTAGTATACAGCACTTCGCCTTTTATTTCTGTGTAGCTTTAAGTAGCTTTAAAAGTCCTTTTGTGATTATTATTGCTACAGATGTGGTCAGGGCCGGCTTTAGGAAGTGCAGGACCCAATTCGAACATTTTTGGCGGGACCTCAGCAGGGATGACTAAAAAAAAAAAAAACGTAAAAAAAAAACCTCTTGAATTTCTTAGCAACCGTTTCCCCCAAAAAAGTTCTGATTTAAGGGATATGCCACAGTATGTATTTTTTGTACCAATAGGGTTACCATACGTCCGTATTTTCTCAGGAGGAATTTTTAAATCCGGATGGCGATTTAAGAACCAAAAAGCCTGACATGTCCAGGAAAATACGGATGTATGTTAACCCTACCTAAAGTTCTTTTTTAAAAAGATGGGCCTGAACTAGAAATGAGCTCCGTTTCATATGTGTAGGTCCCCACCACTCCCTGGGGGTGTGCTAGGGTGACCAGATGTCCCGATTATATAGGGACAGTCCCGATTTTTGGGTCTTTTTCTTATATAAGATCCTATTACCCCCCACCCCCTGTCCCGATTTTTCATACTTGCTATCTGGTCCCCCTAGGTGCACATGTGTGCGTCCCAGCTGCTCCCTGCCCCCCTCATTGAAGCAGGTGTGCAGGGTTACTGCCCTGGGAACTGCAGGGCACCAGTGGACATGGGGCTGGCTGGAGGCAGGGCAGGGGCTGACTGGAGGTAGGAGCTGGCTGCAGGCAGAGCAAGGGGTGCGGGGCTGGCTGGAGACAGGGGGTGTGTGGGGTGGGCTGGCTGGCTTCAGGCAGGGCCGCAGGGGGGTGCAGCAGGGGTTGGCTGGAGACAGGGCAGGGGGTGCGGGGCTGGTGCAGGCAGGATGGGGGTGCAGGGCTGGTGCGGGAAGGGCATGGGGTGCGGCAGGGCTGGCTGGAGACTGGCTGGCTGCGGGCAGGGGGTGCGGGGCTGGAGGCAGGGCAGGGGGGTGCGGGGCTGGCTGCAGACAGGGGCTGGCTGGAGACGGGCTGATTGCAGACAGGGCAGGGGGTGCGGGGCTGGTGCGGGCAGGGGGTGCAGGTACAGGGGGTACAGCCCACCCTGTACAGTGAGTGCCCCCTCCTCCTCCGTCCCCCACCGGGGTAGCAGCAGCAGCCTGGGGCTCGGGGGCTATTTAAAGGGCCCGGGGCTCCCCTGGTTCTACTGCCCCAGCCCTTTAAATAGCCGCGGGAGCCCTGGGGAAGCGGCGGGGTTCCAGTGGCTATTTAAAGGGCCGGGGCGGTAGAAGCAACGGGAGCCCTGGACTTTTGAAATAGCCCCCAGAGCCACGCAACCCTTTCCCAGGGCTCCAGCAGTGGGGCTCTGGTGTCAATTTAAAGGGCCTGGGGCTCCAGCCTCCTTCTGGGAGCCCCAGGCCCTTTAAATTGCCCCCTGGGGAAGCCGGGCCACCCCGGTAGAGCGCACCGGCTCTTGCCAGTACGCTGTACTGAGGCTTGGGCGCGGGGCCCTCTTAGGGACGGGGCCCGATTCAGGGGAATTGGTTGAATCAGCCTAAAGCCGGCCCTGGATGTGGTTTGATAAGGTCATTATGTAACACTGACAGAGCTTGGTTGTCGGCGGGTGGTATAGAACCTGGGACCTCTAGTGCTAAATGCATGAGTCTTAAGCCATATGGCTCTTAGCTAAGGCTATAGAGTAGACGCATTAATCTCTCTCACTAAGTGGTCTTGGTGCCACTAGATGGGACAGAGCCCCACACCCAGGAGGTGTGTGTGTTACAATGACAGACAGGGCATAAACTTGCTTGGACCCCTTTTCCAATCACATGGCAGACGATATGTACAGTAATCAGCACCCTGCTTTTCCAGTAGAGAGAACTGTATTTCTACTTTAGGGTTAGAAGAATCTCCAAGCATTTAAACAGCTGCCATTTTTAAGGGCTCCCCCAAAATTGCTCACAAAATCCCTGTCACACACAGAAAAAGAACATTGAGAGCTGCAGTTCCTCTTTAAAATGGATCATTATTGGTTGGGTGCTGTCAGCATTCTTAGTGCTGCACAGAACCATGTAGGGGAGAAAATCTGTATCCTCAAAGGGCTTATAGTCAACAGGGATTGCCGTTAAGTATTTCCACCTTGCCTTGCCAACAGATTCCACAGAGTGATCATACAATTATGTCTTCTAGATACAGAGAAAAAAACCTATAGTGATTTCAGATACTGCTACATAGTAACTTTTCTTAGCTCTCATATACCTATTTTAATTCATAGACCTCAAAGCCTCTTCTAAAGGATGGTAAGTATCATAATTGCATTTTGCAGATCAGCAGCCAGATTTTTAAAGGTATTTAAAGGTGTCTAAAGACCTCAAGGATATTTGAGTGTCACCCAGTATGAAATTCATGAATGGCTGGGAGAGCATTCATGTAACATAGCTGGGAGTAATTTTACATGCTAGTGGCTGTATGTGGGCAGGCCCAGTGTGGTTGCTTTGGCAGCAAAGGAGTGTAAAAGGCACCCCAGGCTAGAGAGTTATGGGGACACCGCTGTTCAGCAGTTCAGATTGTACCCTGGGGAATGTCAGAATATGATGCTATAGACATAGTAAAAGAAAACTCTAATCTAGGTACCAGATTTATTACCACAACATTAGCAGCAGGTCAATTTTCATATCTTCCTCATACCACACAACATTTCTCACAGTGAGGAATGGAGATCAAGCCATGCAGGCAATTGCAGTGGGGAGCCTTTGAAGCCTTCATTGTATGTAAATTTGTGTCCAGGACACATTCTCCCCTGTTTGTTTAATTATAGAAACAATTGACAAACAAATGGTGCATCAAGGGTCTGACTCTCCCCTTGCACAAGTGAGAATCAGGAGTACCGTAGCTTCGCCAAAGTCCGTGGAGTTACGCAAGTGTGAAACTGATGTGAGAAGAGACCTAGCCCCTGAGAGTCTAAAGTAAGGCTAGACAGTGCACTGTTTGGACACTATTAAAGCCGCTGATGGTCTTGGTGGGGGAGGAAATCATCTCAGCATTAAAAAACCTGGAAGCACTTATGTCCCTCATGTTGGCACTACTGTGGTAAGTAAAAGCTGTGTGCTGGCCCAAGGCTTTTAAAAACTACTGTAGATTGCAGTATGCATCTAAATTGCATTTTAGATTTTCTTTTAACCTTGATCAGATCAACTCCTTTTGAGTGACCTCAATTTGTCACTCAGCCTACTGAATAGCTGCATCAGTCCCTAGTTATCTAAAATTTCTTGCTAGGAGTTTTTGTTAGTGCATACAGCAGTAGCATGTACATGCCAAGTTGCACACAGTACAGTTTTACAGCTACTTATTTAAAGTACATGGACAATCCATAATGAAAATCATGCAGCTTCTATTCTAAAAGATTACAGAAACGTCAAAGGAAGAGGTATGAGTCTTAAAGGCATTACACTGCTCTACAGCCAAAATGCTTCTGAAATAAAAGTAGTTAAACTTTACTAATTCTGGGTCACTGAGAACGAAAATGATGCTTAAAATTGTTGATTGGCTCTAGTTTTCAAGATATGCTATTGGGTCAGTATATACGACCCTTGACTTGGGAATGGCGGAGGATAAGTGAGTTATAAAGGGAAGGGATCTCAATTTAAACCAGAAATGACTAAAATACATCTTTGACTGGATCTATGAATAAATCTATGACTGGGTTTGGACAGTACTTGCTTTTTAGGCAAAACAATGAATGATGCAATCTGAAGCTGGTATTGCATCATACATGATATGAATTGCATCATGTTATTCCTAGAAGTCATGGATGATGCAATCATAACGAAGCTTGCATCACTCTGCTGAACAAATTGCCCTATATCAGCTCTAGAAATCATACAGTGTCGTGCTCTCTTATTTGTCAGTGTTTGATTTTGCAAAGGGACACATTTCTGTTTAGCCAAAGTGAGCAGAGATGCCTCGTACTTGTGTGAACAGTGCAGATAACTTCTGCTATGTTTGTGGTGAAGTGTCTTTTGCATCATAAAAGCGCAGTATAACCACTATGGTTAAGAAATATCACCTTTATTTTGTCTGCAAAATTGGAGATCAGGACAAGAGGTGGGCCCCACACATATGCTGCAACACTTGTGCAACAAAACTTCGCCAGTGATTGAACAGGAAAAGGAAATCTATGCCTTTTGCAGTGCCAATGATTTGGAGAGAGCCAACAGATCATACCAGCAATTGTTACTTCTGCATGGTGCCTCCAGTTGGGAAAGGTGTGTCAAAGAAGAAAAAGTGGACTGTGCATTATCCAAACATTCCATCAGCTATACGCCCAGTACCCCCCGCAGAAGGACTGCCGGTTCCTGATGCACCAGAATCATTCTCACTTGAGTCAGACGAGGAAGAGGAAGAGGATGAAACTTCTGGTCTTGAACCATCAATGTCACAGGACCCACATTTTCTCCCATCCTCCTCCTCTGAACCACACCTCATAACACAAGGTGAACTGAATGACCTTGTCAGGGATTTGGAACTACCCAAGAGTAAGGCAGAGCTGTTGGGCTCCAGACTACAGCAGTGGAATCTCCTGGCAGGTGATGTTAGGGTTTCCATGTTCCGTGACCGTCAAAAGGATCTTGTCCCATTCTTCTTCATGGAAGGTGATCTTGTAGCCTGCAACAACATCGATGGTGTGATGGCAGCCCTCAACATCGTTCACGATCCAGATGAGTGGAGACTGTTCATTGATTCATCGAAGACGAGTTTAAAGCTGTTTTACTGCATAATGGCAATGTTTTGCCATCAATTCCAGTTGGTCATGCAGTCCATATGAAGGAAACCTATGACAACATGAAACAACTTTTGAGGTGCATAAACTATGACCAACATCAGTGGCAGCTTTGTGGCGATTTGAAGGTTGTTGCGCTCTTGGTTGGTCTGCAGACTGGATACACAAAGTACTGCTGTTTTCTCTGCGAATGGGATAGTCGTGCAAGGGAGTCCCACTACATCAAGAAAGATTGTCCACTCCGACAGTCATTGGAACCTGGGAGGAAAAGTGTTCAGCATCCACCACTTGTTGAATCAAGGAAGATTTTGTTACCACCCTTACACATCAAGCTGGGTCTGATGAAGAACTTTGTCAAGGCCATTGACAAAACACAAGCAGCTTTCAAGTACCTCCATGGAAAATTTCCAAGGTTAAGTGAAGCTAAGATAAAGGAAGGTGTCTTTGTTGGTCCTCAGATTCGTGAACTTCTGCGAGATGATGCATTTGACCATGCACTGCCTGGCAAGGAAAAGACGGCATGGAAAGCCTTCCAGTTAGTGGCAATAAATTTTCTCGGAAACAACAAGGCAGACAACTACAGGTTGTTGGTGGAAAACCTCCTCAAGGCATACAAAAGCCTTGGTTGCAACATGTCACTAAAGCTACATTTTTTGCACTCTCATCTAGATTTTTTTACACCGAACTGCGGAGCAGTGAGTGACGAGCACGGCGAGCGATTTCACCAGGACATTGCAACAATGGAGAAACGCTATCAGGGCAAATGGAGCCCATCAATGCTTGCAGACTATTGCTGGACAGTGACAAGAGATGCTCCATTTAATGAATACAAGAGACAAGCCAAGAAGCACTGAGTAGACACTGAATAGGACTAAACTATGTGCATAATAGTTTTTTGCCTTTTGTTTCATAATAAATTTTATTTATATAACCCTTTTGCTGATTTTTAAAGTGTTACATAAACAGGACAGGTGAAATATTATCATGTAAAGCAACCATAAACACATGAAAAGACCTAGGTTTACAATTTATGATTAAAACTCTACTATCTACACAATATACATAGACATAAAATGTAAAAACTTAAATATCTTAGAAACAGTAGCCAATCAGTTGTTTTAATTGTCATATTTCAATTCAGCACATCAAAATACATAATAAATAGCACATTTTATTTCTGAAGCAGACGACTTCTCAAAAATTGTAGACCAGTGTTAACAATCCAAAATATAAAATTAAAGTATTCTCTTCATTCTGCATTGTGGGACATTCGTTCTATAGAAATCCAACTGACAATGCGATTTCCAGATGAGGAACAACTGCAGAACATGCAATACAGATCTGCAAGGCAGATTTCAGAGGAAAACCCTGCTTTAAGGTAAAAATAATATATATATATAATGGACTTATAAAAGATAAGTAATCTAATTGCAAAAATGGAAGCCACATGGAAACCAAAGAAATCTCCAATTTGCAACTAAGAAAATAATTTTAGTTATCAACAACTGAAATAATTTCTCAGAAAACTTACCTAAAATTTTAACTAAACAATCAGCCAAGTTATTGAAATAATGAAAATTGCCTGTAGGCAAAATAATCCACTACAGGTTTTATCTAACAAGAAAAAAATGTATCTTAAGGCAACAAATCTTTTAAAGTAATCAAAATAGCGAGGCAACATTTCTCATGAAACCAGGAAGACTGTTGTCTGTGACCTAAAATACCCTTATTCATTTTAGTTTATAATTTGAAAATAGGACCAGTGGTGGAAAAATAATGATTTTCTATGGATTCAGAACCTGGAGTTTTAATGAATGGTGCTAAGCAGCAGCATATTGTCTTTTTCTGCTAAAGACTGAGGAAGGCTTGAGTGAACTGCCAAAACTTTTCCTGTATCACATTAAAACTCAACTCCCTTAAAGATGAAATCTTTGAGTAGCACATATCTGGAAGTTGTATTTTTAAATAAATCTTTTTACAGTATAACCACACTCATGTGCATTGCATAGTAATTCATATCTTCACATTAGACCATATGTTCGATCTACTACAGTTGTTTCACCATCTTCACTCATTCTGCTCTTATGGCTAAAATGGATGGTGATCCCATTTGTCTTACTAAAAGTTAAATGAAGACTGATTTTAGTGATGTGTAATATGAAACTACCAGGGACCAACTTGACAATTTTCTGGTTTACTGTATTTTTAGTATGTGAAAGAAGACAAGACTCTTGTTCTTTCTTCACCTGAAATGGAGAATAATAAAGAGTGTCAGAGTTCACCTGTGACATTAGTGAATGTGATTGTGAGAATACAATCCACTCACTAGAAACATGACTAACAGTATGCTAGGAATATATTACTATAGACTTGTGGGACTCAAAGAGCTCATAGAGGTAACTCATTTAACATGTTTGCTTTTTATAATATTTCATGAAATCTACTTAATACTGGGTGGGTAAATTTCCCCATCCTCCAAGTTTCAATCTCTTTTCCATGTCTGAGCCCAACACCATCCTCCCTCCACCCCACTCCTCTTTTTTCCCTTCCACCCAACCTTGTCTGACACCTTTTGCTTCCAAAGCCTTCCCCTGTCATTTCTTTATGGCTCTCCCACCAAGTCTGCTGTGCTGTCCTAGTAAGTTGAACAACTCTTACTGGCCTGGCTACTCTCTGCCTTCCATAGTCTGAAGCACCCCTGAGTCAGAAGCATCTCAGATTGCAATGCACATCTCTGATCTGAAAACAACCAGCCCAGCTCACAGGACACTCAACAAGTTAGGATTTCTTTAAGTATTGTTTGCCTCTTGATGCGACTTCTGCAGTTGACTTGTCTATCCAATTGCTATGTTGTGCTGAAATGATTTTGCCAGATGCTGCCCTCTTACTCTGTCAGGGAGAGGAAGACCTGCCTTTGGAAGATCCAACAATTGAGCGCAATCGTGGATGAGACAGCCTGGCAGCAGTGACTCTAGAAAGACGTTCTCTTATTTAAAAAAAAAATGATAAAAATAGGACATTGTAAATGCTTCTTGGAGATGCAGAGAAGATGAAAGGCAGGGGAATAAATGTCCCTGTCTCCCTTAAAATCTTGATAACCAAATGAAATATGCTAGGGCTTATGCAGTCTTTTATTCTGACCCCTCCAAAACATGTTTTTCTGTGTGTATCACTAATGCTCATCGCCACAGAACAATCTTTGATCCCAAGCACTCTAGGATGAATGCTCCTAAGGCCTAGAGAAATATAAAATGACTGAGATCACCCTGCTATGTTAGGTGTTTTTCTCAGATGGCTACACATTGCTCTGATGACAGGGTTTCTCCAGTGTGAGTAATGATGCACATGTTCACACAGGTGCACACACACAAGAGCAGACAGGCACATTTGCACACATTCCAACATGTAAACGTACTAATTCTGAACTGTTATATTACAGGTAACTTGTGGGCATGATGTGTTAAATAACCGTCTCTATGGGTCTCCAGGGGTGGCTTTGAGTATTATTTGTATTATCATAGTATTGTAGCCTAAGAGCCTCAATCTTGGAGCAGGATTCCATTGTGGCAGGTGCTATGAAAACACAACAGAAAGACGATGCCAGCCCTTAGGAATATACAATCTAGATTAATAATTGTTCTAGGCATGGACAATGTGTGTGCGTATGTATTGTGCACAGTCCAGAGACCGCTGTCTTAAATAATATCAAGTGTGCATTTTTTTCTTATGAAATACAGTGAGCCCATTAACTGCAAATGGCTAGCAGTAGTAGTAATTGTGTTGTTGTTACATAAATTATAGGTCTTTTTTTTTTTTTTGTATCTCACAGAGCCATGTATAATAATATGGGGGTGGGGGAGACAAGCAAATTCCAAAAGCATGTTTTCATAATAGGAACTTTGAGGGTTGTTTTAAAGAATATAATAAAAAAAAGACACGTGTAAATAAAAGGGATTAATGTAATGAGTGGATATAAGGTCTCATTAATGCCAATGGGAGATTTGTCTTTGACTCAAGTAGGACCAGGATTTGGCCCTAAATTATAACTCATAACTGAACTGTCTCTTATTTAAATGTTTGCCATTGTAAAGATTTTTTTTCTCGTGTAACAACATTAGGAAGTATAACATTTGGGAACATATTTTCACTTGAAGCTATCTGTCGTTTATTTACTGAGTCAGCATCAGGTAATTTACATTTGACGTTATTTGTTCTTCCGTAGGCAATAACCTTTCATTTTCTTTGACGGAACTAGCATTTTCAAGAGCCCAATAAAATGTCAAAGTTTTGTTGAATAACATTGTGTCTGTTTTGAAAATCTGATGACTAGTACGTATTTAAATTTATTTCATCCTATGATTTTGAATGGTAGTGTTAAGCTTGGAAACATTTATGAAATGTGTTAGAGGTCTAAATTATTCATACTGGCAAATTTTTCGAATTATTGACATACGTGTATGAAATAAAATGTTTAAAAATGTATCTTTTTCAATAGTTTAAATAACTGTGAGAAACCGAAAAGACAGTAATTATGGTGTCCTAAAGATCTCATTATGTACTGTACCCCTACATGTTAAAGTAGTTGATTTGAAATTTGGTTGCTCATATTCTACAGTCTTCAGCTACACTACACAACTTCTGTTAAGTCCCCTTTAGCTCTTTGAGAGTACAGAGGAGATAGACCAACATCTGTGTATATAGCTGCATGCAAGAAGGCAACCCCAAAGATATAAACTCCCAAACAATAAAGCCTAAGTTACTACAGTGCTTTGTTTGAGTGATTAAAAAGAGTTTGATCCTTATAATGATAGCTTTATTCTGAAAACCTAAGTGTTCTTTGTTTGCAGCACTACTATAGAGCATAATGTTTCCCCTCAAAATAGGCCATGTGAAGTTATAGCATCCTACTCATCCAAGCACTGCTGCCAGCATCCGAATTGCTTTTAGACCACGTCTAGCCATAATGACATTTTCATTTCAGAGCAGAAAATAGCATTTTATATGCTCTTTCAAATATGGAACTAATGAAAATGATTGATTTTTCATTTTACTATTGCAAGGTACAAATAATATTGAGCAGTCCTCACAAAAAATGCAGGTCCATCAAGCCAAGCAATACGAATAAAAACATATAATACCACAAGCAGAAATTCAGGCCATGATTACAAGTCTAGTTCAATTTCTGACTGAACAATAGAAAAGCTACATGTGTAACCTCTATCACCTAGAATGCATTTAGTGCATCAAGCAGAGAGTAAATCAATGTCCAAATATTGTAGATCATGAATTATCTATCACTCTTTATTCTTAGAGAAATTATCACTAAGTATCACAATTAGGTTCTTCTTTTGCCTAAGGAAAGATTAACAATATCCAATGTAGTTTGAATAATAATAAATTACCATATGCCACTGCTGTGTCTGTGAAGATGGTACTACAAGACCCTAAAATATGAATTATTTTTATAGGGTTATATAGCATTGCAAGGGTTATTGGCTGGGAGCACAGTGATGCTTTTAGAACAAAACATTCTCCACACTCCGTGAAGTACAGAATGCAGCAGGAGTAATGAGCAGACACTAAGCTAATGCTTCTCAAACTCATTTTGCTGTTAATAATTGTCCAAACATGCCTGGAGAGCCACAGTTTAATGTCACCTGTTAGGCAGTGCTGATCACGTCCCACTTATGTATACTACTAAGATTTTTAATGACACGATCCATTGACAATATTGCTTGGGGTAGGGGACTTGGCCTCTTTGTTTTTAATGATGTTTGGCATGAAGTCGCACAGGCTTTAATGTCAACACTTTTATTATTCAGAATTTCATTTAGACTGATACAATTAAGACTGGAAATGGAATCTAAATTACTTTGAATTTTAGAGCAGTTCAGATTTCAATAATTGGACCTAAACCTGCTTTGATAGTGTTTGGTCTGACTCAAAGCCAGGAGACCTATTTTCTAGGACTGTTTCGGAAATGGATTTTTTTTTGACAAAATACCAAGTCATTGAAACTGTAATTTTTCATAGGAAAGGGTCACTTTCAACAAATGTCCCATTTAGAAACTGTTTTTAAAAAATTTCAAAATTGCCAAAACATCCCATTTTGACATTTTCTATATGAAACGGTATGTTTTCTCAGTTCAAAATGACTTTTCATTTCAAAATTTAAGTTAAATAAAAAAAAAGAGGTCAAAATCTAAATGAAATGTTGTAATTGATCCCAAGCATTCCCAACAACCCGTCCCCCATCCTCCCCAGATTTTCAGTTATCCAAATGTTTTGAGATTTGGACTTTTTGTTCTGATCTGGGCAGGACAATTTTTTGAAATCTTGAAAACTTTCATGGGACAGGAAAACAGTTTCCCAGCTGGCTATTTCCTACTACCTACTATTTCCAGGTTCAGATGCCGATGAAATCTCTCTTGTTTCCGCAAAACTTCTTCCCCCAAATGGCAGAACCTTCATGATAATAGCCGTTCTTGTGAGATTACTGTGCATTTCACAAACATCAGTTGACATCACAATCCTTCCACCATCTGTGGCAGAAATCTCATAAGAACATATTACAAGGTTCTGGTGCTGTCAAATCTGAATCCCAACCTCAAGCCCTAAAGCAGCTTTCATTGATTTTAAGACCAGAAGGGACCATTGTGATAACTGAGTCTAATCAGCATAATACAGGCCTTAGGACTTCCCTGAATTAATCACTGCTTCAGATAAAATATATGTTGTTGAACTAAAGCATATCTTTTAGCAAAACATCAAATCTTGACTTAAAGAATTTCAGTTGTAGAGAATCCACCACAATCCTTGGTAAATTGTTCCAATGGTTAATTACCTTCTCTGTTAAAAAAAAAAAAGCACCTTATTTCACATTTGAATTTGTCTAGCTTCAACTTCCAGCAATTGGATCTTGTTCTACCTTTGTCTACTAAATCAAAGGGCCCTCTTGTAGTCTGGTGAACATGATCACCAGTTTGGGAAAAACAATTGGCCATGCCCAGTTCAGTTTGTAACCCTTATCTCAGAGCCCTGTTTATTCACCACAACACCCACATGAAATGTGGAACACCACCACTACGTAACAGCCCTGTTCCCAGCCTAGTTTTTGGGGGGTCTCTGTACTCTTGCAGCTTAATGGTCTAGATCTTTTCTAATCTAACGGAGTCTACAAGGCCTACCTGCCTTCTCATAGCCAACTTCTGCAGCCACAGGAGAATGTGCTCCCAGCCCTCTTCTGGTCCCAGGCACTTTCAGGAACTGGGGTCTTTACTTACATCCCTTAGCTGAGAATCATCCAAAACAGTCACTTGATGCTGTCCAGCTGGGTTTGATGATTCCCAGCACCTACCTGCTGGGCTTCTCTCTAAAACAAGGCTGGTGGCTCCCTCCTCCTCCTTCCCACCCCTTAAAAAGGCAGACTGCCCTGTTACAGGTCTATTATCAAATGTCTGTTCCCCAGGTAGGTTCTTGCAGTTGGTGATCAAGACACCTCTTCACCTCCTGTTAGAATAAACAGATTGCACTCCTTGAATCTGCCACTATAAGGCATGTTTTCTAATCCTTTAAACCTTCTCCCAGCTCTCCTCTGAGCCCTCTCCAATTTATCAACATCTGGACACAGTATTCCAGCAGCAGTCGTACCAGTGCCAAATACAGAGGTAAAGTTACCTCCTACTTCTACTCAATATTCCCCTGTTTATACATCCAAGGATCACATTAGCCCTTTCAGTCATAGCATTGTACTAGGAACTGTTGTTTTACTTTAGAGGGAATACATGGGCCAAAGGTGTTAACATAATTCTGTTATTGACCAACAATAAACAGTGTTAAATGAGGTCTCGGCTTTGGTACAAAGACCTCAGCCTTCTTCAGACCATGGCAAACACACCATTAGAAATCCCTTTAACCTTTTATTAAAGACACAGAAAAGAAGGGGAAAAAATAGCTGAAGTGTTTAAAATGCAAAGTACTAAACAAGATTTTCATTTTAACAACATCCCTTGTTCCCTTTAGCTGTAGACAGTTTTTAGGAGGAAAACCTCCCTGTTCTTTGACAGTCTTTTAGAGGGTATCTAAGAGGACAATAACTGTCCTTTTGTGGGGAAAGAGAAGAAGTTAGTTGAGGTGGGCTGGAGATGTTCTTGCTGCTGCTGCTGTTGTTGTTCAAGCCCAATCCTAGAAGGAAAAGCCCCCTTGTCTGACAGTCTCTTAGATGGTATCCAAGATGGCAATAACTGCCATTGCAGGTCATGTTTGGGATTCACCTGGAGCTGGTAGTGGTGGTGATGCCATCTGGATCCCTCTCTCTTTCTGGCCCATTCTGACCAGGACACCTCTCAGGAGCAGGATGAATGAAGGCCTGTGGTTCCAGGAAATGGTAGGGGTGGCAGCTATGCTGGTGACATTCATTCAAGTAACCTCAGTCTGTTCTTTTCGTCTGGTCTCCCTTGTGTTCTTTTTGGTGCTTTCCCTAAAAAATCTTTTTCTTTTAAGGACCCCAAAAGGGAGTGATGGGTGGAATAGCCCAACCCCTGATTATTTTGCCCACCAAATAGGTCTAGTGTCCAGCATATCAGTTTTGGCTCATTAATTTCCTGCTCTACACCTCCTGTTTTTAACCAGCATAATTTCAACACAGTCCTTTAATCATATCGACTCGGCCATTTTGTTTAGACTAATACAATTATTCTGTGTCCCTTTTATACCCTTTCCTATAAACATAGTATAGGTTTTTGTAACATCTTATGAACATTTACATACTGGTTAACACAATGCAGATACATTTGTAGGCCCAACTGCACAACAGATCTCATGTTATTCTGAGCTCATGAGTTATGTTATTATGAGCTTTCATGGGCCTTTTACTTGCCCTCTAACTCAGGTTGTTGTTTTTTAACCAGTAGAGACTTCTTTATCTATTGTTGGATGTGGCTTTGGGGCATCTAGTAAAATGTTAAACATTCATCAATTGTCATTCACACTTTTCTATTAAAATTATTTCTCCCAGTTGATTTGGCTCATAATTATTTTCAGTTTTGTGAAAATTGGCTCCTTTTAAGCACTAAATATATATGTTACTTGTTGGGATTTTATTCTGTTTGCACATAAGAAATGTAATCAAGTCACAATCACTTGTCACTAAGCAATCACTAATTTTTAGTTCTGTGATCCATTCATTTTTATAGGTCAATATGAGGGCTAAGATCTAATTCCCCTGTGTTGGATGCAACACTTTTTGAAATTGTCATATATAATATTTAGAAATTCCAAGGATGTTTCACTTAGGGGCATAATTTCAGAAATATTCTGTGGGAAGGGGGAAAAGTTATGTCAGCATATAGAACATTATATATGATTATATTAGATCCTGCAAAGTTGGAGATGGGGTTGAGAGGGGGAGGGCAAAAAGGGAAGACATAATGGAGCATAGCAAATAATGTCTCTTGATTTAGTACTGGCAGCATGAGACATCCCTCATATGTCACTCAGATTGAAGTGCACCATGGCAGCACAGGTATTTTTTTCTCTCTACACATTATAGGTAAGTGCTTATGGGTTGGTCATACTGTTTGTAGTGTCATTTGGTGGCCTGTACTTAGTTACAGCCATCAACTAGCACATCCTCTTGCTTTATCTGTTGATCCATAATTGTTCAAGATCATTTTCTTTTGAGTTGTCAGTGACTCGGAAACAGGCAATGCTGTTTTTGACAGAGTGCTACTCCCCCTCCCCTTACCCACTCGATCCTTCCAAAATAAGTTATAATCAGTGAGTTTAACATTCTTATCATGCAACTCTTCCACCAGGTTTCAGAAATGCCAGCTAGGTTGAATTTATGATCATAAAAGAGTAATTCAAATTCCTTTTGTTTATTACCCAGGCTCCTAGCATTGCTGTACAGGCAATAAAACAATTTCTTCTCTTCATGTCCCTTGGTACCTTGATTAATTTTGCTCTCAACAGCATAAGTCTATGCTAAATGAGTGCTCATTTGTCCCTGCTTTTCACCCTCCCGTTTTGTGGTCAGTTCTATGCCCTCCTCACTAGTCTAAACAGTCTGTGCCCTAGAAGATTGAGTCCCCTTCTATTGAGCCTTGAACTTATCTTTAACCCTTCCTAATCCTGCCTGTTCTGCTCGTCTCTTCTTAAAAGTTGTATTTGTACTTCGGAATTCTCAGACCACATACCATTTTTTACATTTTTTTTAATCACAACTATAACTATTTTCTTATCTGGTTCACAGTAACAATTCACTCTTCTTTGACCTGTGATTGCTTTAGTCATGTACAATATCTGCATAAATGCCCTGAATTCACATGTATAACTCCTCACTATCCTTAAAATAGTTTCCTTTACCTGTCCAAAGAATCATCCTCAAATCCTTTGTCAAGATACAATTCTGAGAAGTCTTTCAACAATAATACACCAATTATTGAAAAACCAACAAACTCTCCTCCCCTTCAGATAATTGACTTTGCAGTCCCTGGCCATTCGGTATATTCAGATGATTTGTATCGTCTGTACAGTTTAGACTGTAGACTCCATTGACTGTGTCTGCAGAACAGTAATGTTGGCCTAAAACTGTTAAAGAAACAAAGTCACAAATTTAGATTGAGTTTGTCAATATCTGTCTCCTCATTGTCTCCAGGGCTTTCCTTTGTTTACTGATGGATTCTCTAGGTCTTCTGACATGTAACACAATATAAACTATCTAAAACACAAAAAAGAAACATGCATTGTGTTTCCATTAAGTTTCTCAGATCAATTGTCATATCACTCCAAAATAACCTAGTGCGAGAAAAAAAAGTACAGGCATCTTTCCAAAAGGTCTCTCACCATACAAAAGTCCACTGTTCTCTTCTTCTCTGTGGCCCCTCAAAGTTATTCACCTTCTCCCCATGTTGGAAGAGGGACCCTTATAGATTATACAGAGGAAGAGGATGAGGAATCCCTATCAGAGTTTGTGGGGAAAAGCAAGGGAGAATGCTCCAATAGAATATGACAATTCATACCAAATTCACAGCTGATTATGAAAAGGTGTAACACTAGTGAAGTTGACAGATTTGCACCCACCTATACCAGAAGAATTCGACCTTTCACAAACAAAAATGCAAGTTGCTAGTAATCAACCAGGATGAAAATATGCTGACCTGCCTTAACTAATGTGCACACTGTGCACTTGCACGGGGCAAGCATCTCAGGAACCTCTCTCCGCCCCCAACAACTAGGGAAAAAAACAAAACCAAAATGACTCTCAAAAAACTGAAAGGTGCTGTGACCCCGTGTACCGAATTGGAAAGCCACTTGCTCAAATTTGATCCACTTACTCAGATTTGACCTGGCCGCTCCTCTGTCATGTTTACAGAGGTCCCAATTTCTGTAGTGTGCAGAGCCCCCACATTCTTTAATCCAGATTTGAAAATATGATACATTTTGTATATTGTATCCTTCTAAAGAGCATGTGATGGTATTATTTTTGGTAATTACTTTGAACATTTCAGTTTTCCTTATTTAATTGGTAAAGCACCAATATCTATGTAATTACCAAAATTAGGTCTTATTTTGGAACAAGTTTGTAAATCTTAGCCTTATATTCTTTATTGCTGTAATCCACATGTCTGATCTATTCCAGCGGGACTCTGTGAAAACTTTGAGGAAGGATGGGGGTCAGAAAAGGGGTCTGAATTTTCAATGGCAAAACCACAATATTTTTACTAATTCAGTAAATTTTGGGCTTAGCATTCAGGGTTGAGGAATCAGTATATGCCACCAAAATAGGCTGACTGGCAATTGTGTATGATTGTGTTTAGTATGATTTTTATTTAAATGAGTGTGTTGCTATTATGTTGCCATGGTAACTGAATCTTCAGCGGAACAAAAACCAAGTATAGAACGGAGTGTGATTTAAACAGATTTAAAGTTATTTCTAACTGAAGGTTTGTGGAACATTAATTGCAAACATATCTTTCTTTTACTGAAGCAGCAACTGCCATGCCTGTTTCGTTCATGTGGAAGGGTTCAGTTAAGAATCAAAGTGCTGCACCTGATGGAACAAAATAGCTAAGGAAAGAACTGCAGCGACTATTCCAGTGTAGCAGCAGCTTTAACATCAGACATGGTTTTCAGCAAGAACAGCTATCCTAATTGACCATTATAGGTCTGATCTCAGTTACTGTTACTGTGTCCTATTCACAGTGAAGAACTGGGGGTGAAATTCTGGCCCTACTGAAGCCTGTGGAGGTTTTGCCATTGACTTCAAGCAAACCAGGATGTCATCCTTAAACATAAAGGGTAAAATTTTCAAAAACACCTAAGTCCCATTAAAAGACAATGGGACATAGATTGCTAAATCATTCATCCCAAATATCTCTATTTTATGAACTGTAAGACTTAATCTGTGGGTAGCTGTAGCTTAGGGGAATGGGTGCAGGTCTGGGTTTTTGAATAGCTGGTCTGGCCCTCACAAATATTTGCTACGTCTCCTTACTTTATGCTTCAGTTATCCCATGTGTAAACTGAGGATAATAATGCCTACACCCATTTGCAAAGGGTTTGGAGATAAAACATATAATATGAGTGCCAAAGCTGAAATCAGAGTTTCATTGTAAACTCTATTTTGATCCTCTAATTATTTTTATAGCTACAAAGGGCTTGATTCTCCTTTGCCCTGAATGTCACTTCCACCAGATGGGTGTAAAAACCTAGACCATAAGACTGATTACAGCTGATTAGGAAATGTGTTTTGCTCCTAGGGAAAAATAATGATGACAGTGTAAAAGTTATAAACTCAGGTAATTAAAGTTCAGTTTAAAAGCAATCTGGCCATTTACAATCTAAATACTAAGTACAGCCAATTTGTCCATTCAAGAGCTCCCTGAATAACCATCAATTCTGGGAAAGGAATGCAAGTAAATTTTTCATGATCTCCTCCCCAATAAAATCTGCCAGACTGGAGAATGTAGTACCTTATTTAGCAAATGAACAGGTAAGTCACAGGACTCAGCAATGCAATTTCCCCTACACTGCCTTGTGACGTGCCACAACCTGACTTGAGAGTGTAGTTCAGTCCCCAGTGGCTTCTCTGTTGAGATTGGTAAAAAGAAATAGTCAAGTGTGATGGCTGGTTTGGTGACGTCTACCAAGTACCAGACTCAGACTACTCGATCATTTTTTTCTTAATTTATGAGTGAATTTAGCCTTTCTGAGCATTAAGTTCTAATAACCATGTTCTGAGCCAGGCATAGTATAGACGGGTGCTTCTGTCAACAAGAATCCAGGTCCCCAGAGCATGTCTGTTCTAGTAAAAATTATCCTTTAAAAGGCACAGAAAGGACCAAAGCACCATCTCCCCTTTCTTCTTTTTTCTTTTGCGATTGTTCTTGATAATGAAAGAATATTCTCTTTGTGGCTAGAGTTCTTTTTTATTACCACATGAGTGCTGTGGAACAAAGTTATGCTTGATATCTTACTCTCATGTACTTATTCATGGGCTTGTCTACCTCCAAAGCATCCATATTATGCTTAACACTTTGTTAAATAACTAGTTAAGCATTTTGGGATTAGGTTGGTTTTTCCTACACAGGCTCCATCCCTTTGACAATGCACCTTATTCCTGACTAGCACTCCTGGACCTTCATGGAGCAGAGACTCCCATTGGTACCATATTGCTTAGTAGTTTTGTGATGTGGCTAAGTGGGAACAAACACAAT
This sequence comes from Chrysemys picta bellii, assembly GCF_011386835.1. NCBI lineage: Eukaryota > Metazoa > Chordata > Testudines > Emydidae > Chrysemys > Chrysemys picta. Next base: position 234,202,065 of record NC_088791.1, read on the forward strand.
TGTGGCCTAATGAAATACATAGACTCCAGGTGAAAGGTTCTTGAGCTAACCCACTGCACCACTTAGCCCTGGAACTAGGTTTCTCACACTTGACCCTGAATTGTATACATTCATGAAGTCTAATGTTAGAGCCAAACCCTTAAAGTTAATAAGAAATGAATAGTAGCTGCAGAAGCTCTTGAAGTGCTTGGGAGAGCCAGATTCGGAACATGAAAAATCATTTGTGATGCAAATAGGATTCTTTCCTATCAATATTTAAGCATATTTTTAAGACAGGGACAACAATATTGATGCATTTTAAATGCAAAGTGACAGCTTTCATATAAACACTGCCTCATATTTTTTATTTGTAACCATGTTTATTATTTATATATATATATACATATTTTATAGTGCCTCTAAAGTTCAGGTTATGTCAGCATTTCCGTATTTTTCAAGAGTGTACCAGTCAGCTATGTAAATTCATTCCGAGCTGAAAATTGCCTAACAAGGCACCAGCCTGGGAGATTTTTCCTATGAACTTTCAGAAAAAATTGTCCTAGCCATTTCTGATTTACAAATGCTAAGGAAATAGTTTAATTTGTGTGAGAGGCTATTTTTAGTGCAGCTTAAAAAGGGCTTTGATTTAAATATTACATTGAGCAAGTACAATAATTAATCAGTGACATGATCTAATTGCTTTGGGTATTTTGGAAATACCAATAGATTTGCTTATTAGCAACCCCTCAGAAAACATCCGCTCAATGTGCAGCGACAGTCAAAAAAGCTAACATTCTGTTAGGAGTCATTAGAAAAGGAATAGAGAATAAGGAAAAAAATATCATAATGCCTCTATATAAATCCATGGTATGCCCACATCTTGAATGCCGAGTGCAAATCTGGTCACCCCATCTCAAAAAAGATATATTGGAATTGGAAAAGGTACATAGAAGGGCAACAAAAATGTTTAGGGGCATGGAACAGCTTCCATATGAGGAGAGTTTTAAATGACTGGGACTTTTCAGCTTGGAAAAGAAATGAGTAATGGGTAATATGATAGAGATCTATAAAATCTTGACTGATGTGGAGAAAGTGAATAAGGAAGTGTTATTTACCCCATCACATAACACAAGAATTAGGGGTCCCCCAATGAAATTAATAGGGAGCAGGTTTAAAACAAACAAAAGGCAGTATTTCTTCACACAATGCACAGTCAACCTGTGGAACTCTTTGCCAGGGAATGTTGTGCAGGCCAAAACTGAAACTGGGTTAAAAACAGAACTAGATAGGTTCCTGGAGGATAGGTCCATCAATGATTATTAACCAAGATGGGCAGGGATGCAACTCCATGCTCTGAGTGTCTCTAGCCTCTGTTTGCCAAAAGCTGAGTGTGGAGAGGGAATGGATCACTTTATGATTAACTGTTCTGTTCATTCCTTCTGAAGCACCTGGCATTGGAAGACAGGATATTGGGCTAGATGGACCATTGATCTAACCCAGTATGGCCATTCTTACGTTATGTTCTCAGTTTCTAGCAAAAAGTTGCCATTATCCAGCAGTTGCTAATATGCAGAAGGTAGGTTTGTGAGGCAGCAGCCAGGGAAGGAAATTCTGGGACATGCCTTTCCTGCAAACCTGCCTGCAGGCAGGGCCACAACAAAGCGGGGCTGCAACCTAGATGCCAAGGCTTTCTTTTGGGAGCAGAGGCACTGGGATTTCAGGGGGCTGCACCTTATCTCTCCCTGTGCTCTCCAGGATTTGGGGCTCAGCATATCCCAGTGCTTCTTCCCTGTGTACCCTGACAGGGCACAGCCCGAACACTGCAGGGAGAGGTACTATGCAGCTCCAGCATCCAGGCTGCAGTCCCCATCCCCACTACTGCTCTGTCCACAGTCTCTTGTCCCAGCCCACAGCCCCTTACGTCCTGCCTGGCTCCTGTATTCAGTCAAGTTTGCTGGGCTGCAGCCCCAGAAGGAAGTGCTGGGATGGGCTCAGCTCAATACCTCAGGCAGGTTTGTGGGGCTGCAGCCAGGAAGTCCCAGAACTTCCTTCCCTGGCTGCAGCCTTGGAAATCTGCCTTCTGCTGGGGCCTTTCTTTAAAAAAAAGTTGCTAATAAGTGGCATTCCATTGCCAATATCCAAATCCCACTAACACTCATGCTAATGGGATGGGATCAGTTCCCAGCAAAATGTTGCCATTATCCAGAAGCTGCTAATGTCAAGATTGCTATAAAGCAGAATCTACTATGACACATTTAAGTGGCCAAGCTATTTATCCTCAAAAAATGTCTGTGTTGCAGTAGTTGCTTTTCTTGAATCTAGAGTCAGAATCAGTCTGACTAAGAAATTTCCCTAACCACTCTCTGATTACCTTCCCACTCACTTCTCCCAAAATCCTGCTGCATCCCCAGGTGGCTAACCTCATCTGAAGCTATCCAGGCTCATGTAACTCCCTCTTCTACCCTCTGCTTGCTCCTTCTGACTTCTGCCCTACCCCTATGCAAATACCTTTAAAGAGATATGCGAAAGCTAGCTACATCTGAGCTGGACACAAGAGCTTCGACACTAGTTATTTGTATAGCAGAACCGGGTACACCCCATCATGCACTGGGAATCATCACTTGAACTGTTTGCTCTGTATTGATTTTTGGATTTTAATTGATTAAAATTATATTTTAAAAAAATCTCATTATCCCTTTGATGAATGCAACTGAATATCTGAATAATGTAATGAATAATACATTCAAATGACCTACAGGAAAATCTGCACTCATTCAAGCAAACATATGAGTCTCCCATTGATAATGAGTGGAAATTCAGTTAATGAGTTCTTATGAATACATAGACATTTGTCCCTACTGTTTTTCATGGGTGGCACTGTACCATCTTACAAAAGAGTGGATGAGTTAATCAAAGGCTGGAGGAGACTACATAGAAAACCCTGTAGTTATACAAAAACATTCCCAATGGATTTCATATAGATAGTTGTGTAAAAAAACTGAACATAACAGTTTACTCTTAGGGCTAGAGTGACATTTGAGGTTAGTAGTTCAAGACACAATGAATTCTCCTGAATTTTATGGTTCTCTCATCCTCTCAAACACACCGACCCAGTTTGTTTTGTCCATCTGCTAAGTCCCGTCTGTCATGGAGATTGTGAGCTCTCCAAGGCAGTAACTGGTTTCTTTGTTACATGTATTTATGATGCTTAGCACAATGGGACCTGGATAATTGATTGGGGTCCCTAGGCACTAGCATAACACAAATAACCAATCATTATAATGAATATTAATAAATAATAAGATGTTTCAAAAAGATGAAGTAAGGGCTATTTCAGCTGGATGTATTCCTCCAGAAGGGCAGTGCTACAGGGTGGCTTGCCCTTCAAGAGCTGCAAGGCCTGGGGCTAGCCAATCCTGATTAGTAAAGAGGCACACCTGAGTTGGATCAGGGAATCCCCTATAAAGGCAGCATAGCTGCAGTGAAGGGGGAAGCTCAGGAAACTGTAGGATACTAGAAAAACTTCACCAGAAGAAACCTTGATACCAGGGGGTTTGGAAACCAGAACCAGAACCCTGAGGCTCAAGCTGTAGCCAGATCTATAGATTATATATATCAATTACTTCAAAAATCATCTCCTGCAAGTTCAAGTCATCATGCATCAGAGTGCTGTACCTCCAACTGAACCAGAATAATACCCTCAAGATTATCCAGATCTATGCTTCCACACGCACAAGTGAAGATGATGATGTGGAAGAATTCTATTAAGAGCTTGAGGAAACCCTCACTCTAAAATCCACATATAAGATTCTGATGGGAGACTTCAATGCCAGAGAGAAAGAAGGCAAAAAGTTCATTGGAAGGTATGGTATCAGTGAATGGAATTCATGAGGAGAGCAACTGGTAACTCTGGCAGAGACAAAAGAAATGTTCACTGGTAACACCTGGTTAAAAAAAAGGCCAAGAGAGGTGGAAATGGATCGTGCCCAATGCAAAGAACAAGAACAAGATTGACTGTATTCTGATCAATAAGCAGTGCATCATACAAGACATCTCAATAGTGCCATCATTCAACACTGGTAGTGACCATCACTTGCTCAGAGTGAGGTTTAATGTCAACATAAAGGTGGAGAAGAACATGCTACTGATGGCAAATCAGAGACAGCGTCCAAAAATATTTGATGAGCAGTCCTGAAAGCAAACATTTCCAAGGAAGACTGGAGTCTCATAGATAACAGTGACGAGGACTATAAAAACTTCACGGATAAGTTGAGACAATGCATGAAATTAGCCAAGAAAGAAAGGCTGAAAAGAGCAAAGGGAAGAATCTCCGAGGAAACGAGGAATTTGCTAGAGAAGTGGAGGAATATGAAGCAAAATGATGGCGACAAACTTGAGTACTCCTTCCTCTGCAAGCTGATTAGAAGACTAAAAGAGGACTTTGAGAAGTACTGAAATGAAAGGCTCTTAAAGACTGCTGAAGATCACAGAAGTCTCAAAAAATGCAAATGGGAATTGATGCTGTACAGGTCGACAATAATGGCTCTGAAGAACAAGGATGGAAAAGCAGTAATTGACAGAACTGGGATGGAAGTGGTCTGCCAAGATTTCTACACTGAACTGTTTGCATCTCAAATAAATGTTCCATTACTAACACCTCAACAGACCAGTGAGTGCGTATTCTGGGTCCTCATCAGCGAAGTTCAACATGCAATTTACCAAATGAAGGAAGGAAAAGCTCCAAGAAAAGATGGACTAACAACCAAAATGATAAGAGCTGGAGGCCATGACCTCTGGAAAACTCTTGCTCAGAGGTTTAGCCGTTTCTTGGAAATGCAGAAGATACCATCCAGCTGGAAGGAGTCCAACACCATTTTGCTGTGCAAGAAAGGTGATCATGAAGATCTAAAGAACTACCATCCAATATGCCTGCTCTCACATGTCTACAAGCTATTTACCAAAATAATAACAAACTGACTCCCACAAAATCTGGACGAGCAGCAGCTGAGAGAGCAGGCAGGTTTTCGAATGAATTTCAGTACATTGGACCATATCTTCACTATAAACCAGCTACTGAAGTGCTCAAGGGACTACAAATTCCCTTTATTCATTGCTTTCATTCACTATGAAAAAGAGTTCAACAGCATAGAGATCAATGCAGTGCTGAAAGCTCTCACAGAACAGGGCATCGACACAAACTATATCAAATTACTAAAGGAAGCAAATTCTGACTGCACTACAGATATAACTTTGTTCCATACTCCCCTTCGCATCCTGGTCAAAAAAGGTGTGAAGCAAGAAGACATGGTTTCCCCCCAACTCTTCACCTTGAAATGGTAATGAGGCCGATGAACTGGAAGGGTGGAACCAGCGTCAATGGAGAGCAGTTAAATCACCTCAGATTTGCGGATGACATTGTGTTGATTGCCAAAACCACTATCAAACTACAGAAAATGCTGTGAGAACTCGACACAAAAAGCAGACAAGTTGGACTGAAAATGAACCACTCTAAAATTAAATTTATAAGATCTGATGCCTTGCCAAAAGCCCAAATAATAGTCAAGGGAGAACAAATAGAAAAAGTTGAATAATACAGCTATTTGGGCCAAGAAAATAACATATGCCACAATCAGGAAGGTGAACTCTCATGAAGAAAGAAAGCTGGTTGGCACACATTGAATTCTATCAAGGATGTCCTCCCAGGAAAAATCAACAAGGCAACATGCACCAATCTCTTCAACTCAACAGAACTGCCAGAAATGTTGTTATGGCAATGAAACATGGGCACTGACAAAGATAAAGAAGGAAAAACTGTCTGTCATGGAGAGAGCGATGGAAAGAAGACTTTTGGGGATTTCAATCCACTACTAAGTCTCCAATGAAATGATCAGAAAGCAGAGTGGAGTGCAGGACACTGTTGAAAGCAGGTACAGTAAAATGTGATGGGCCAGGCATATAGCTAGGCTCACTGACAATTGATAGACTACAGCTGTTGCTGAGTGGTACCCATGGCAACTGAAGCGACCACTTGGCTGAGCTCCAAAGAGATGGGAAGATTTTATTGTGAAAAGGCATGGCTGCACATGGAGAAGGAAGGGCAGGATAAGAGAAGAATGGAAGATGTGTTGTGATCAGTGCAATCTATATGAAGGCTGAAGGACTGATCGATTAAAGTGATCAAGGTAACTTAAGAATTCTCAGTTATCACTTTGAGGGTTGACAGGTTCTTGTCCCAAGATCAGGCCCAGTATTATTTAAATTATTATATAGTTGTGAACCCCGATGTGCACAGCTGCAACACTCACACTACAGGAACTCTTCTACTTTTACAAATAGTTTATTAATGCATTTTAATGCACAGTCACAAGCACCTCAGCTCAGTAAGGTAGATAAAGATATTACAGAATGTACATCTGAACATTCATATACTCTCACCATCTCTTGTAGAACAACCTGAACTGTTAGCCATCATCTTTTTTATCACAATCACTGTCCCCCTCATCACCAGTGGCCATCATTCTGGCACCTCCCAAGGACTATATCTCCTTCTCCCACCGCCCGTAGGCTGGGATGCAACTTTTATAATATGTTACGCTGATGCCACTATGTTTGATGCATATTCAGTAGGGGATTTGCCCCTTTTCCTTATTTGTATTTCCTCACCTTACTAATGTTGGAGTGTCTTTCTTCTATAGGTTAGTATATCAATGATCTCAACTTATTATCCATTCATTACCATGGCCCTTTTGTAGTTAGGTATCTGCAGATGTAGCTCATGTACCTGTTATATACTTCAATTCATTGCCATGATACTCTTGTGGTTGGATCATGTACCTGTGGTCAGAACTTCCCTTTAAACACTCTATTTTCAGCTCCCCAGTACTTAGGGTTTCCATTGGCTGTTTATCTGTTCAAAGTATATCTATTCAAATGTCATAGGCCTCAAGCCTTATGCTAACTTGCTGAAGCTAATGTCTTACGGGACACAGGCCTGTAGGTTCTTTGCATTACTACTGATTCAAAGCAGTGAATATACTAAAGGCAAGCTAGCCCACTGGGTTAAACAGCCAGGTAGGGCCTAGGCGGGTATGTCTATATTTGCAAATAAAAACCTGTGGCTGACCCGTGCCAGCTGACTTGGGCTCCTGAGGCTCGGGCTGTGGGGCTGTTTCACTGCAGTGTAGATTTCCAGGCTTGGGCTCTGGGATCCGCCCACCTCGCAGGGTCCTAGAGCCCGGGCTCCGGTCTACACTGCAATTAAAGAGCCCCTTAGCCTGAGCCCCACAAGCCTGAATCAGCTGGCACAGGCCAGCTGCAGATGTCTAATTGCAGAGTAGACATACCCGGAATGGCCTGCCAAAGCAGGAAAAGCTCCAGGCAGGAAGGCCTGGGACTAGGGCAAATTGGAGACTGCAGGGAGTGAGCAGGCCCCAGCAGGAACACCTGGGACATGGGGCTTCCCTATTGAGTCTGCAGGCAAGAAAACCCAGGGAGTGACCTGACAAGAGAGTAAAATCAATGGACTTTGTTTGGGGACTTTGAGCTTTCGTAATGTGAAGAAACTTGTGCCCCTGATAGAGTGGTTGATGTAGAAGAAAAGCCTCTGTGGAGTTTAAGAAGACATTTGAGGGGGAACTATGTAATGACAGTATTCAAACTAACTCCCTCTTGAGTCTTTATCATTTTTTAAGTGCTTAAAAAACACTCTCTACCCCTCCGCACACATATGCTGTTTCATTTTGCCAGTTGTGTAACATTTTCTCTCCTGCAATCTTTCCCTCCTTAGCCTTTCTCATATTGTAGACTGACCAGCTAAATGAGGTTCTTCAAATTCTCCCCACAAGGGATCGTATGCTTTTTTTTTTTTTTTAAGAACTCCTTTCTCTCAAACCCACTGGGGTACAGTGCTGATTTCTCAGATGCTTCCTTTCGTTCTTTAATATTCTGTGCATTTTGTGAGGTCTTTTTCTGCATGGAACAATGTATAGTTAAATCAAGGCAATCTGCATTTCCCTCCTGGAGCCTATCAAGTTTCACAAAAGTTTGAAGCCCTCCCTGCAGGGAATATCAGCTTTATTGCAATTGCCCCCAGATAGGAGTGATTCACAAAAGTAAAGGTGGCTAAAAAATTTCTGACAGCATAGCCTGCCTGTCTGATTTCTGTTTCAACTGAATCAACATCTTCCCATGGAATGTTTTGATTTCCGCAAATCAGCATGTTCTGAGGGAGAACTGTTCTGTTTGACAATTTTTGACCAGCTCTATCACCAGGATATCAAGTCAGGCATCCAGAAATGAGGAACATGCAAGTAGTGACCACTTGTGAAAAGTTTGGTTTGAGTGATTTCCCCAGAAATGCATAAGAACTCTGTAGCAGAGGTAGGAATATAATCCTCAAGGTACCATAATAGGACTTGTGCTGTTTAACACATTTATTAATGATCAGTGAAAAGAGATTTAGAGTGGTGGCAAAATCGCCAGATGAGACAAGAAAAATTAGGTTCTTCAATATTAAAGACTACTATGAGGAACTTTAGAGGGACCTAAGACAATTAAGTGAATGGATAAAACAATGGAGTTGAAATTTAGCCACTACTTAAAAAAAAAATACTGATTTACATTTGTACATGTTTTATGCTGTTAATTCAGCTTCTTCTAGTTTGCTTTATGGCATGAAATCTTTTCCTGCCATATACTTTTCACGTACTACCTCCTTTGGAGTTTAGCTATACAAATGGACAGACATAAGTGCGGGCCATGTCCTTAAAAATGCAGGTGTATAGCATGTTATGTCTTATCTAATTGGCTGCTATGTTTCTGGGGCAGCAGGATCTCTTTTTTGTAAATCTCACTTATCAATAAATCACAATTATTGCTTTTTCCAGCAGCTTACCTAAGCACTGATATCTTTAATAAAACTGTAATAGCTTTTACTGAGGTTTGGATGGTTGAAAGTGTTTGATTTATAAAACTGCTGCCATGTGTTATTAGTACTAAGGATGTGAACCTGCTAAAAATATTGAGATGGCAAATCAAAGCTGGAAATCAGCAAAGACCCAGCAAATCCTAATGCTTGAGGCTGCATTCACACTGAGGTGCACAGGGAGTGTATTGTGCTCTCTTTCATTAACGATATTGGTGCACAGTGAACTCCCCAGGCACTGTTATAAAAATGTATTCCTGGTTTCAGGGTTTATTTCCCTGGAGTCAGATGCTGGTCTAAACAATGAGGAGTCCGGTGGCACCTTAAAGACTAATAGATTTATTTGGGCATAAGCTTTCGTGGGTAAAAAAACCAAAGAAATGGTTTTTTTAGCCACGAAAGCTTCTGCCCAAATAAATCTGTTAGTCTTTAAGGTGCCACCGGACTCCTTGTTGTTTCTGTGAATACAGACTAACACAGCTACCCCTCTGATAGATGCTGATCTAAAGATTTATAAATTGTAGCCCAAAGAGTAAACCCTCTTTTTCCTTTTTCTTAGTTCTAAGATTCCTACCCTTGCTGTTCCCTTCTGTAAAGCACAACACACTCAGTTCCAGTGGTGATGAGCACAGTATAAATACACTTATGATTGCAGATGATTAGATATATTGAATCAGACAGAACCAGCCAAAATATTGAGACTGAACTTCGACTGCCTTACATCTTTCTGAGGTCATTTAAACCTGGGCAAAGTGGATTCAAAGAGCTACCATTCTGATCTGACAGAGTTTTACACCCATTTTGCACTGGCGTAAATGACTACACAAGATGCAAGGCAGTGAAGAATCAGACACGTTGTCTTCTATGTTTGTCTTTATTTCCCTAATTCAGTGGCCTGCCTGTAATACATAGCCATTGTGAAGTTCTCATAAGTCCCTGGAAGGCAGGCTAAAGAGACAAACATAAAAGATAATTATGCCCAATGCACTTTTTTTGTATATAGTCACACTTAGTAACATGCTGTCAGTACAAAAAATGGTGCTAACGGAAAAAGAATGGGACTCTCTAAAAAAAATTAATGCAAACTCCTCAAAAACTGCTTTCCACTGCACTCTGGGATGAAAAGTGATTTAAATAATCAGACACTGAGATCTGGAAGTGTTAAATAAAATGAAGAGAGAACCTACTAGCAGGGTACCCTGAGAAAGGCCAATCAGGTCAATGTATTTTGTTCTTAAATTGGTGCATTACTTGAATCAAGTCTGATTCAAGAGAGAAATAGTTTGTGGGAACTCCCTAATTAGAACTGGTTTCAGAGTGGTAGCTGTATTAGTCTGTATCAGCAAAAGCAACGAGGAGTCCTTGTGGCACCTTAGATACTAACAAATTTATTTGGGCATAAGCATTTGTGGGCTGGAACCCACTTCATCAGATGCATGGAATGAAAAATACAGGAGCAGGTATAAATACATGAACAGATGTGAGTTGCCTTACCAAGTGTGAGGTCAGTCTAATGAGACAATTCAATTGACAGCAGGATACCAAGGGAGGAAAAATAACTTTTGAAGTGGTAATGAGAGTGGCCCATTTCAGACAGTTGACAAGAAGGTGTGAGTAACAGTAGGGGGAAATTAGTATTGGGGAAATTAGGTTTAGGTTTTGTAATGACCCTGCTCCTGTATTCTCCACTCCACGTATCCGATGAAGTGGGTTCTAGCCCACGAAAGCTTATGCCAAAATAAATTTGTTAGTCTCTAAGATGTCACAAGGACTCCTCGTTGCTTTTATAATTAGAACTGTACAGCTAGCTGACGAGGAAAATTGGGGTTGGGGCGGGAGAGCAAAAGCCATCAGAGATGGTCGTGTGGTTACTAGATTGGGGCATACCTTTTCATTATGTGTGTGTACAGTGCCTAGCATCATGTGGCCCTGATCCCTGATTGGGATCGCTGGGTGCTATCATAATACAAATTAATAACAATAATAGTAAGCGTAAAACACATGGCTGGAGCTTAGATCTGGGTTCTGTTCCTGATTCTACCACAGACATCTATATGAATTTGGGGAAGTCACTTCATCTCTGGGCCTTGGTTCCATAATTGGGTTATTGATATTTACTTTCTCCTGCCTTTAATCTGTCTTGTCTATTTAGATTATAAACTCTTTGGGACAGACAGTGTGTTTTATGTGTACAGTACTGAGAACCATGGGACTTTGATCTCTGTTGGTGACTCTAAGGCACTATCATAGTATAAATAATAATTGAGAAACTCCAAAGTAGGTCAGATTCTGCTCTCTATTCACTTCAGCAGATCTAAACTCTGAGATTTAGTTTTCCTTAGAAGGCTCATATTGGGAGTGTGGCTCTAAGAGAAGACTCTTCCCCAAAAGTAGGAGGAACATGTGCCACTTAACCACAAGTTTATTCAGGCACATAAGTCCTTTAAATGCATACAGAATCTTGTAATTCAGTATTGCCTCTACAGTAAAGCTCACTGAACTGTTTGTTTAAAATAGTATTCATTATAAATTAAGGGTGGGATTTTCAAAAGCTCCTATGTAGAGCTGGTCACGAACATTTCAACAGTTGTATTTTTAAAATACCAATGCCTCCATCATGATTAAAATACCAAATGCCTCCATCATGATTAAATTGCTGGTCAAAATATGAGACAGGCCCATACAGCATAGCCAATAACCTGGTGGTTCAGGCATGCTCCTGGGATGTGGGAGACTCAGGTTCATGTCCCTGTGCTGGGTCAGGCAGACTAAGAACTTGGATGTGAATCTCCTTCATTCTAGATGAGTACCCTAAGTAATGGGATAATGGGTCTGCTTTCTTTACAAAAAGGGCTTGGTTTTATTCCACAGCAGAACAGAAACAAAAACCTTTAAATGTTTTGCAAAACTGATTTCTTGTGTTCTGGCCAGCCCTTTTCCTAAATTACTTAGATTTAGATGGGAATACTTCCAGGGTGAAAATTAAGCATGCTTAAGTGCTGTGATGGATAAAGGTATTAGTCATTTTTTCATTTAGTGAATCATACACAAACTCATCCTGAATGCTGCCAATGAATTTGTTATTTGTAAGGTTAGCATTTGCTGAATAGCGTCAATTAATACTTTTCAACCTCTGTCATGTTTTTGAACTGGTCATTGAAATATATGGTTTCACTATTTGCATTGTACAATTGGTTATCTAATTCACATGGTGTTGTTTCTGCTGACTGGATGACAGGCCTTTTAAGCAGAAGAATAATGAATGACCAATGAACATCCAGCAACAAGTTCTGAACAAATAAATACTGATATTAAAATTGATGATCCCATGAATCATCGCAAAGTTAACATAGTGCCTTTATTGCTAAAAATATTCATAATTCTGTTTTTTTTTAAACTTGAATCAGTTCCTCTCTGGAATGGCCTATCATTTTTTATACAGATAGAAATTCAAATGAAATTATATATGACCTCTCAAGGTCCCTTCTAGTCCTACGAGTCTAAGATCAATGCATTTCTGAAATTCTTATGCCACAGTCACCTGCCTGCCACTTTTCAGTACAACTACAGGTTCTGGAGCAGATACTGAAAGCAATAGCAACATTCTAACACACATAGAAAGGGGTCAACTTCAAACCAGTTGATTGTCTAGAAAGAAGCCACAAATACATAAATAAATACCAGAAAGACCAAATTAATGTGGCTCACTTTATTTCTGAGCTACCATCCCTACTAGAAAACATGTTATGCAAACCTCCTATTGACCTCCTTTTGGAGTTCTCCTTATGGAATAAAGGTAGAATATGGTATTAGAAACATTGCTTTTTCAGCATTTGTAGAAATATAAGCACCTATTAGATTTGGGTGAACTATAGTTTTAAATTGAATGGGGGCTATTAGAATGAGCAACAGGCCCAAAGCATTTGACCAAAACAGAATAAAATCATGAGAAGAGTTGTTGTTTTAAACTTGTAGTGACCCTTCAAAATATCGGTGTTACATTATTTAAGGTTTAGGCTGAATAACAGAAAAGAAACACAGTTAATTGGGTACCAGCTGCAGTAAATAATTGGCTATATAAGAAACTGCTTCATCTGGCATCAGCTAAGGTCCAATAATTGGCAATGGCATCACTTGTTTCTTAAAGGGCATACAAAATTAAGCTCTCAAAGGGTTCATTGCTAATACCTACCTGATCACATTGGAGCTGACCAACAGGGGTCTAAGACCCCTGGGTTTAGCCCATTTGTAAATATCTTGATCAAATGCTTATAAATGTTTTGTTACTGTTTGGAGGTAGTAAGTTGCTTATTATTTAGGGTTTTTTTTATTATTATTTAGGCATATTTAGAGCAATTGCATAAATCCCACTCAGCCTTTGTATTTAATAAAGGAATTTATGGTTAAATTGATGTCGTGGTAAAACCCTGCATAAATAATAATAATTCCAAAAGCATTGGAAACATTTTGGTTTATAGACTGTCCTTTACTATGCAATGTCATAATACAGTATTCATCTAGAAATTTATTCTTCTTAAGCAACAGTATCTGAATCCCAACAAGTTTTTTATTAATCAGTCAGATACTTGGGTAAGCACTAGGGGGTATTATGCATTTAGCCATGAATATGGGGACCAGCAATCAGCTACAATATAACATGGATACCAGTGCTCAGCTGTCAGCTTTTCTTCAGCCATAGCTGTACTTACAAGACATCATTAAAAGGGCAGTAGCATGCCTGGAAATGTTTGGATCTCCTGTACCATTCAAGCTGTTAGGCTAAAATGATGAGATAATTTTTTATTTCTTTTGACGGACTGAGCACTGGATGCAGTGGCTAACAATGCTCACCTTTTAGAAGCATCAAGGAATGGGTGGAGAGGGGTTATCTATGTGGCCTATTATTAGAGAGGATCAAAAATAGTGAGAAATGACTGTAAAATCTTTGATGTTTTGGTGGGTTTGGGGCGAAGGTGGTTTGCATGCCCCCAATGCCCCCAAAGTCTGCTTTTCCATGAAATTGGCTATTTTTTGCATAGAGGGATTCAAACATGTAAAAAGCCAGCACTGTTTAAGCATGCAACACTTTTTATTCTGATTTTCTTTAAGGAATTCCTGCACAATTACATTGAATGACGTGTGCAGAGCAGAGGCTGTGGAGAAGCCCGTGTCATCGTGCACTCTGCACATTTCACAGTTGCTCTATTTTCAGAAGCTATGATCCTTAAGGAGAGATTAGATAGTCAGTCACTTACCTACTGATCTCTGCAGCTTGTACACAAAAGTACGTGCAGTATATGATTTTTTCTAAACTGCCACGTGACATCCTGCTGATTGCTACTGTAATACTACTCAACTATCCTCCCCCAAAAGTGATCTAATCCCATATATGGGACCTGGCCTCCACTCAGCAGCTGGTGAGTTGACATCTCCTGCTTATTGTATAAAACGTCTCACTTTACCCTCCCCTCTCCCACCCCTCCCCGTCCCCCTCCCACTCCTCCTGTTTGTCTGTCTTACCCACCTTTTGTGTCTTGTCCTAGATTTTGAGCTCTTAGGAATTAGGAATGTACGTTAAATACTGTGCAGTGTCTAGGACAATGGGGCCCTGTTCCTTGATTGGTGCTGCTCGACACTACTGCAATACAACTACTTGATCCACATATTTATTGTGCGGTGACCTGCTGTGTTTCCTAGACACCCTCGAGGCAGAGGGGATGCCAGTGAATTGAGTGCCAACAGTTCTGTCAGTCTGGCATTAGATAAATTAGGGATGGAGGCTGGGGTAGGCAGACTCTGCATCATTTTAGAACAAACACTAGCAGCAGTAGAATCAAAAGACCTGAAAGTGTATGTGCACAGAAAAGGGACAACTTTAGAATATAAATTAGCAACTGTAGGCCAAAAAGGCATTTTAAAACTATCTACGTCTAACTAGAGGAGTGTGGCCGTTCTGATGCAGATGTGGCTATCATCATCATCCATGCCTTTGTCACCTTAAGACTCCACTCTTGCAATGTATTCTGTGTGGGGCTGTACAATGGGGCTACTCAGAAACCCTGGCTACCGCAGAATGTGGAAGTCTACGTGTGTAGGGCTAGTTTCCAAGCTGGAGTACAAAACTCTGCAGAGAGCACTTGGTATAGGAGGGGCGGGGAAATGGAAAGATGTTAGCTAAGTTGAAAAAAATAAATAAAACGCAAAATGTAGCTGCTCTATAATTAGAGAACTCTGAGAAGTATCTATAAGCCTTTTTTTCTGTTCAGGCTGTAGGCCATGCATTAACTTCTGTATTTCATTACTCTTAGCCAAATTCTACCCTCAACCAATAGTATTACTAGAATCTAACAAAGGCAGAATATGGCCCACTGTTTAGAAAGATATGCCGAAAGTTATATGGTCTGTAAAACAGAAAAATAAACTCTAAGGGTTCTTACCAAGGGAATTCTGCCATTATCTTAGCATGAATTCAAATGTGGAGTTATGTTTTGGCAGTTATTATAAGAAAATATTTAATCTATAGTTTATTTTACTCAATAGAAGCCATTCTGCTTATGTACAAATATAGCGTTTCTTTTTCAGGAATCACGTCCAGGACAGATTTGCAGTATTTAACTTAAAACATTTGTAGGTGATTTTACTACAGCTGCATGACTCATAGACAATCATAACACAGAGCTAGTGTGGATTATTTTTATCGAATGACCATTCTGCTGAAGAAAAATAAGACAGATGATGGGATAGCACACCTCTTTGTTTCAGAGAGGCTCTTTGCACTATGGGGGGGGACTCAGCCACTGACCGAGCAGGCAGTATTTCTGCTGCTGCTGCCCACATCCAGGGATTATGTTAGGGGATGGCAATTTTAATTTCCTTCTGCACAGAGACCAAATGTCAAAAGATATCATTCCAATGGTGGTATTCTGCAATAGGTATAAAGCCTTTGAAAGAGGCAAAATGGTCAACCTGCCCATAACTAGCTTCTAACTCAAAGCCATGCTATATACATAGATGTGGTGTACTGAAAACTGTATTAAAATACAAGTGATCAGCCTTATAAAGGGTTTCCTGGCTCTGCTTACAGGCTAGAGGGTGCTCAGGAAAGCTGTGTGATATGGGACATCTTGTATAGTTTGAAAAAAGACAGGCTGGAGCAAGGTAGGTTGAGTTGTACTTCTCTGCCTTTGGTAGCAGCCTGCTTTGTGTGTGTCTGCTTTTGTTGTTGTTGTGTGTTAGGGTTCTGGATTTAAAAACAAAACAAAACAAACACACAAAGGAGTGTTATGGTGCAGCTTTCCAGAAAGAATATTTATGTTTTTCATTTACTTCTATGTGTGTATGCCATGCACATAACAGTACACCTGGGAATGTATTATATATTATTATGTATAGCTTACTTGTACTAGAGTTTGACTAATATCTGGGCTTAATCTTACACAGACCAAAGATATTTTCAAAAGCACCTAAGTGACTTAGGAACACAAATTCCACTGAATGTCAATAGAACTAGTGCTCCTCGGTCACTTGAACGTTTTTGAAAA
Organism: Chrysemys picta bellii; assembly: GCF_011386835.1. Lineage (NCBI taxonomy): Eukaryota > Metazoa > Chordata > Testudines > Emydidae > Chrysemys > Chrysemys picta. Next base: position 234,218,508 of record NC_088791.1, read on the forward strand.
AACTTGCTCTTAGTGCTTCTGATGTTATAAATTTTCCTTTTCTGAAGCAACGGAAATCCGGTGCATGCCTAATTGTGCCCTGAGTATGCCTCAATTTTACCACAGAGTACTTTTCCTTCATAGGATCCCATGTCACGGCATACTTCCTTCCACCTCATGAAGTTTGTATGGAGCTCTCTCTTGTGAGGAGGAGTCAGAAACTTACTAGATGCTTGCTTACTGCTTACAGGGGTTCCCCTGCCTCTGATATCATAGCCCATCATAACACTCGAGGCCTGATACAAAGCCCAATGAAGTCAATGGAAAGACTCCTATTTATTTCAATTGGCTTTGGATCAAGCCCTTAATCATGCAAGTAGTCTCACTGAGTTCAGATATTAGTACCACTGCAACCAGAAAGCAAGGGGATTGATTGCAGTGGGATTATTTGTGAATAAAAGCTGCATGTTGTCAATAAAGACTGCAGAAATGGGTCCTCCATCAGCACAGCAACAGTGTCTCTGCACCTCTTCAAGCCCTCTCTAGATCAAAGGCTGAATTTGGGGACAGCAGGAAACACTAAGGGTTATATCTATAAAGGGATGCAGGTGTCTAAAGTGGCAGTTAGTCACCTAAATCTAAAATGTGGATCCTCAAAACCCCTGGTCAGCTGCTGTCTCACCCAGGAGCTATCTAAATTCCACAGGTACCTAAGTCTCTGATAATAAAGTCCCCTAAAATTTTGCCAGCAGCCATGCACATTGCCACTTAAATCCTGATGCCTGAAACCTAGCCCACAGATAAGTCCCAGCAGAAGTCACAAACGAGGCACTTCCCACCACTCTCTCCTGTGGGCCCTGATCTGTTAGGCATGTTCAGAGGCCACCTTAGAGAACACCTACTGGACCAGACCCTGCACAAAACCCAGGAGAAGTCTGTATCCCAGGAATTAGAAAGCTCACGCAAAGACACAGAAGCCCTGGGTTCAAATCCTCACTCTGCCCAAGACAAACAGGAACTTGAACCTAGGTATTCTACATCATTAGTGAATACCCTGGGCTACAGGGTATTCTTGGGTGGGATTTTCTCAGTTTATCCTGCTGAAGCTGTTCCCCTTTGTATAAAATACTTGAATAGTCACTGGGCCAAAGAGAGTGAGAATGACTTTATAGTCCAATGGTTAAGCCACTCACCTGGGGTGTGAGGTTCAGGTCCCTGTTCCAATGAATATTGAATAATTTATACAAAATGGACCCATACCAGAATACCTTATAGTCCAGTGGCTAGGGCCTTCACCTGGGAGATCTAGTTTCAAGTCCTTACTCCCTATAGACAGGAGTGGAGGAACTTCATCACTGCCCTAGGTGCCAGAGGCGTAATGGGAACATGATGATGACGATGACACCTCTCAGGCAAAGTTGGTATTTGTACCCGCATCTCCCATATCTGATGTGAACGCTCAAACCACTGGGCTACTGGGTTGCTTCCTTCTACCCTTTTTGTTGTTGTTATTGAGAGAAAGGGCTGACCTGACTTAGGTGCTTAACTCAAGGAGTGGCTTCCCAGCTGTGTAGTGTAGGTAGGTGCCTAACTCTCCTCTCCTTAGAATTTCCTATTGGTTAGCTTAAGTGGCTCCCTGCTCAGCATGCTGGCTTTTGGGTATCCTGTTCTTAGGTGCCTAACTTTCCCCATGTGTAGGGAACCTGGGCACCTACTTGGGGGCTGTTGATTCCACAAGGCAGCAAGGTGCCTGAACACTAGGCATTGCAACACAGCCTAAGTGCCCTTTGTGGATCTAGCCCTAAGTTTAGAGTAACCTTGCCCACCCATACTTTCCTTTAACCTGCATTTCTCTTTTTAATGTTAGTGCAAATTAACTACAAACTATTCAAGACCATTCTGCCACATATGAATAATCACCCGGGTTTGAACCTTTAAAGTCTCGTTAAGATTATAGATTCACTACTGAATGAAAATATAAAGCATCCTTTGAAATAGTTTCAGCTCTAAACTTAGCATAATTACTGCTACTGAAAGGGCTGCGGATGACATTATAACCACCTTGGGTCAAGGCCAAGCCTACAGAGTTTTATTTATTAATATAACAAAGGCTTTTGATAGAGCTGACCATAAATTATCAGTACAATGGCTGGATGACACAGGATTTAGTACAACAATCAGAAACAGATTGGGCAGCAACTGAATAGAAAATAGCTCCCAACTGATTCAATTAAAGCAGTTCCACAAGCTTTTATACTGGCTTACAATCTCAGTTCCTGGTTACAGGGGTATTAATCGCAGGACCATGAATAGTATTGTCAATCCATATTTAAACATATACAAGCAAAACTCTAGATGACTGATGAAAGGGTTCATGTCTCTTGGGTACCCTCTTAGAAATGAATACAACTAATGGGCCCCATTCTGCTCACATCTTGTGCAGTTATTTACAGCTGTGCAATGTGAGTGCCACACAGGTGTAAAACTCTACCATTCTGACTGCAGTTATGGCTCTCCCTATTATGGGAAAAAGTTTCATCCTACCCCTGGGCTCCTGCATAAAGGCCAAGCACATTCTGACCTTTATAACTATAGTCCAATATTTAAAAAGAAAAATAGGAGCCTAAATTTAAGATCTTAAACCCACCTTTAGGGTCCTAAACAAGTGGTCACATTTTCAACAAGAGTATTGAGCATCCAGCAGCTCCCACTGAAAACAATGGCAGTAGCTGGGTGCTCATCACTTCTCCAAGTCATGCCATTAGTTTAGGAGCCTAAATATGGAATTAGGAGTCTAACTTTGGACTCCTGTTTTTAAAAATCTTTGCAAAGCTCACTATTAAAGGGCCCAATTTTCCATCTTGCAGAGTAAAGTATTATTTGACAGGGTGGCAGAATTGAATTCCAAGAGCTACAAAGTGCCTTTGAGCATAGTGCTGAGCAAGGGGTGGTGTGTAAGCTCCAGGAGATGCTCAGTGGTTTGAGCATTGGCCTGCTAAACCCAGGGTTGTGAGTTCAATCCTTGAGGGGCCATTTAGGGATCTGTCTGGGGATTGGTCCTGCTTTGAGGACTAGATGACCTTCTGAGGTCCCTTCCAACCCTGATGTTCTAAGATGCCCAGAGAGGCATTATGCTTCAGAGGTACCCCTTTGAGATACAATTCCTTTCTGGATCCTGTTTTGTTCAAGGGAGGGGAGAATATGTTACTTCCGCCTTTGAAACAGTGCAGCTTACCTCCCACCTTCGTGCTTGGCCACTTAGGGTAGGCCCAGGGTTAGTAGAACTCGAATGAGCAGACCCTGGGTTTGTTAAGCTAGGGCTTGAGCATCTACACTCATTTGCAATCCCGTGTTAGGAATTGTTGAACCCTGGGTCCCCACCCAGGGCTCCAGTGTTTATACTGCATTATGTGGGCCTGAGTCCAACCACACATATCCCAGACTTCCTAGTGCCCTGGGTTTGACTGTCCCACAAACTTGACTAGCCAGAAGACAAAGAAAATCAAACTGTGGGATTATGGGATACTTTTGGCAGAGTCCCTGAGCATGAGTTCAGTGGGGCTGTGTTTACACTGCAAAGCAATAGAGCTTGAACCCTGGGTGCCTATTTGTCTCAGGCTTGAACCTCCCCCGCACCCATGGGGTCCTGGAACCCTAGGTCTGAGCCCTAGGTTAGCGTGAGTTGTGGTTAGACAGAAGGGAGGTTAGGCTTGAGCCTCGGACTGCAGTGTAGATGTATCCTTACACTGCCCATTGAGCACTCGGGCAGATCCAAAGCTCCACCCACTCAGTGACCCCTCGCCATCCACTTTGCTCATTAGGTGGAGTATCCAGTGAGCAGGGGTTCTTGTGCAACACACTAGATGCAAAACTCGATGGGTCTTACACGCCTGCTCACCTAATTAAGACTAGGGCACCATTGAGCCTTAAATACGTAACTGTATCCTAGCCACATAGAGAACCCATTAGTGCATGGCAGCAGGGTCAACACAGACACTTAGCGAGTGGCAGGCTCGTACTAAAAAGTTAGAACTTCAAAAGTAACCTCAAGATTCTTCTTTGGTTAAACAAACAGAATCAAACAGAATCACATGAATTAGGGAGAAATTTGGTATGGCTACTTAATTGTTCACCCACCAGAAAGTTTTAGCACATGAAGTTTTGTACATATGCAAGAGGAAGTTGTCCTACTTCTTGTTCAAATGTTTGGCTTAAGTCAAGCAGCCTGCAATAAAATGTAAATAAATTGCAATAATGTGATGAATGTCTCCAAAATGCTAAAGTCAATGTTACAATATTTATACCAGAGTAGTAACTTCACTGAAGAACTGACTTTAAGTAGCTTAGACAATATTCCCACACAAATAGTGAATATTTATTAATTTGGAAGGACACTGAATCAAGCTTTGCAAACCACATTGTACATTCATCAAAAACACAAGGTACATTTTTCATGTAGAAACAGCTATTTTTCTATGCAGAGCTATTTTATACTTTTCAATGATCAGACCTCAACAGTGATGTTGCCCCTATGAATGAATCTATACAAAAGTCTATTTTAAATGAACAAAGCACTGAAGGGCCAATACATAGAGAAGCAACCATCGTTATCTGAATTCTAACTGGTGCAGTGAACTAATAAATGAATTAATGATCCTCATCAAGCTAGATACATATGTGTCTTTCAAAACACGGACGTGCCAAACTCTTTTCTTAAGATGGTTGTTCATGGAGAATCTCTTCCAGTTATAGCAATCTTCAGTGTTATTTGCAAGAACAGAAGGTAAAACATTTTCAGACAGAAGTGTGATTTTAATTTGATGAACTATTAACAATAAGATGAACTATTTTGCTTAGTTGCCATCTACTGTACAATTATTTACTTAGTGCTGTAATTTAAGTAACCAATTGTAGGGTTTTACGGTATTCTAGGACTAACCACCTGATCCAAAGCCCAGGTCTTTGGAAAGCTTCCATGAGTTGCAACAGGCTTTTTATCAGGCCGTAAGTCGCTGTATTTAGAAGTTAGCTTTCGATGACCTTTGCTTGTCTTCTTCTAGTCAGGCAAATAACTTTTCCTGAAGTACATTTGCTGAGCAATATAAAATCTACACACTAGAATACAATCATTTGCAGTTGGCGTATCAAATGTTGGCCTATCAACTTGTTATTGTTTTCTTTACAAAACCGTCGAGTCAAGCTGTAAAAGCCATTTTGAACATAAAGGGAAATCAATGAGATTTAACTTTTCCCTGGTTTCCATCAAAAGGTACAAAGCGGCCACTATTCATCAATGGCATTCTTCTGTATTTCACTCTCAGCAACAGGCCATTTTCACTGAGTTTAGTTCAGCAAAACATTTTAGCACACATTTTCAAACTAGGCCACTTAAACCGAATGCCATGTCCTTCTCTGGATACTCACTCAACTACTTGGGTACTGCAACTGTTTTAGGTGTCTAGGTTCCTTATTTGAGTGTGCAAATAGGAACTTTGTGCCTAAATCTTGGCATCCAACTTTTAATAGAGCTGTCCGGGTCATAGTGAGAAATAGGAGAGAAGAGAATTTCAACACATTTCATTAACAAGAGGTCATCTGCAAGTATAGCTTTGACACATATTGCACTATAGTATGTGTGCATTCTGAAGGTTCATAGCTCATCCACTTGATTCTCTGCTTTAGAGGAGACAGATATAGTATATGTACATCCTCAAGGACGAGTGCTACACTCTTTCCTCCTATTGCCTACTTTATCCTTAGCAAACAGAGGAATGGAATAAAACATAAGAGCCACTGTCAGCAACATCTGTGATATTTTAGCAAAGCCTAATACAAAGCTACCTAAATTCAACAAAACTTGAGCAGCTTAACCCTTGTCAAGTTTGTGTAAGATTTTCCTAATATATTAATATGTATCCATGTTTACATTTTTATTAAGCAGATCCTTATTATTTAAAACACACATTCAGGATAGGAAAATATCTCTCTAAAATAGAGAGGAGATAGTATCCATAATTTCCTGTTTAATCAAAATGTAAATTCACAAGTTAAATGAATAAGGAGCAGAAATCTCAACACCTTGCATGAGAAGGTCACAAGAGGATCGCAAAATTGGGAGGTTGTTAAAAGAGAAATCGATGTTCCCCCCAGGAGAGCCATGACTTATTGCAGGTATTACACCAGACTGATTATCATTTGATGTGTGGCTTTCTTTTAAAAGGTGATACAGACACTGATTTGTTGATTATGACTGTTAAATAGGTCTTGATTTATTGCAAATATTGTACATAGAGTAATATTCTGACAGCAAAAGATTATTGTCAGACCTCATAAACACCAGACTATTTCTCCACTGATAGGATAAATTACTGTTTACCACCAAGAAAGAAAGCTCAGAATATCCCCTTACTCCAGAGATGATTATTAAAAGAGTTACATTTGTTGATTACAAGGGAAAGGATTTGCAGTCAATTGTTCATGGGCCTTATTCTGTTCACACTGCAGTCAGTGGGGCAATGTGGATAGTGGGGGCGCTGAGAGCCATTGACCCAAACTGTAAATCCTGTATATAATGGAAACCACTTCCAGTCAGGGGATGCGGCAATGCCCCCAGCACCCCTAGTTCCAGCACCTATGCAGTGGGGAAAGTCCCACAGAAGAAATGCATTCATGGAGGCAGGATTGAGCCCTATATATGAACCTCACAAAAACTAATTTTGAAGCTATGCAAAGATTCTGGGTTTAAAAGTGACTCAGATGTTATTGGTTTCACACTTCACTTGAGATTATGATAAATGGAGCAGAGAAGTGGGTCCGGTGAAAAACAATGAGAGGATAACATTCACCCCTATGCAATGGGCCAGCACAAGGCCTACATCATACTTAGGTACTATTTAAGACCTATTTTAAGGTGTTAAATGGTACTTTAAGTGCTGCAAAGTTCTTATGCTGGACCTGCGTGCAAGGGTGAATTTCATAAATAGCAAGACTGATAAAAGTAGCAGAGAGGAGGGAGAAATTTATTGAAAAAATAAAAAAGATATAAATACCATCTAGGTACCAATTTATGCCAAGCTAACTTGTGTATTTGTGTGAGGAAGTGAAGACATCTTCTCCAGGAGCAGCAGCACAGGAAGCTGAGCAGCGGTACATGATCCTGGAGTGAGTACCTGAAAAGAGCTTTGTTTGTATGAAGTGCTGCTTGATAGAGTGATGGAAGAGAAGATCAGAGGCTTGGAGATGCAGGTGGAAACTATGGCTGAGTTTCGAAGGGGGTTCAAGCAGATGATGGAGCAAAGGCAAGAAGAGGATGAAAGGAAAAGTCAAGATTTGCAGATGCAAGCTGGCCTGAAGAACTTGGAGGAGATACTCAGTGGTTTGAGTATTGGCCTGCTAAACCCAGGGTTGTGAGTTCAGTCCTTGAGGGGGCCACTTAGGGATCTGGGGCAAAAATCAGTACTTGGTCCTGCTAGTGAAGACAGGGGGCTGGACTCGATGACCTTTCAGGCTCCCTTCCAGTTCTATGAGATAGGTATATCTCCACATATTATACGGCTGGGTGAGGAAAGTGGTCAGTGGAAGCATGTCACTACAAGAACCAGGAAGAGGAAAGGACCAGCTAGTGAAGGAGAAATAGAGCTCAGGAACAGGTTTGTTGAGTTGGAGCGTGAAGTGGCACTGCAGGCAGTAACTGAAGGAGGGAGGGCAAGGAAGAAGAGAAGAGTGGGTAGTCCTGTAGGAAGAAGAGAAGAGCCAATGGAGATGTTCAGAGCTCTAGGAGGATACAGGGTGACTTTCAGAAGATTGCAAGGGAGAATAAAAGACAAGAGGACTCACAGACAGAAAGAACAGAAGGAGGAAGGCTGGAGAATCACACCATCACCAGGAAAAGGCAGATTTATGTGATTGGTGACTCCCTACTAAGAAGAATGGACAGGACAGGCCTGTCACCAGAGCTGATCCGGAGAACAGAAGGGTGTACTGTCTGCCAGCAGCTAAAATATGGGATGTGAACCTGAGGCTGAAGAGGACCCTTCATCTGGGAACAAATGACACAGCTAGATTCTCACTGGAACATATCAGGTGACATTATGCCACCTGGGGAAGACATTTAAGGAAATGGAGGCTCAGGTGACCTTCAGTGGGATTCTGCCTATCTCTAGAGGAGGAGAACAAAAAGGAGACAAGATTATGATGATCAAGAGATGGCTCTAGCAGTGGTGCTATAAGGAGGGCTTTGGGATGTTTGACCACTGGGAGGCATTCATGGACAGAGGACAGTAGGGAGGGAAATAGACTTCTGGGATGGAGGCTGGCACAACTCAATAAAATAGCTTTAAACTAGGAACTCAGGGAAACTGTCGGGAGATGCTCATGTAATCTCCATACCTGATTTTAACATTGAGAGGGAGGAAAATCAAGTAAGGAAGGATACTGCAATGGAGAAAGGAACAGCAGGAGGAGAATGGACATTGAGAGGAAGGACAGTATTGATAACAGTCAGATAGGTGACACTGGCAGTAGAATGACTGCAACCAATCAGGTGAGGAATGTCAGCAAAGCCAAGCAGCAACAACTTAGATGTTTGTACACCAATGCAAGGACCGTGGGTGACAAAATGGAGGAACTAGAACTGCTGGTGCTGGAAGTGAAACCAGATATTATAGGGATAACAGAAACATGGTGGAATAGTACTCCTAACTGGAGAACAGGTATTGAAGGGTATGTGCTGCTCAGGAAAGACAGAAATAAAGGCAAATGTAGTGGAGTAGCATTGTATATTAATGATGAAGAAGACTATAAAGAAATCAGAAGTGATAGAATGGATAAGACAAAGTCTGTTGGGGCCAAAATCAAATTGGGGAAGAAAGGTACTAGAGGTTCTCCTGGTATAGTGCTTGGGGTGTGTTACAGACCACCAGAATCTGGTTTGAATATGGATAGAGACCCCTTTAATGTTTTTAAATAAATAAATACTACTGGGAATTGTGGGATTATGGGAGATTTTAACTTCCCAGATATAGATTGGAGGACAAGTGCTACTAATAACAGTAGGGCCCAGTATCAGAGGGGTAGCCGTGTTAGTCTGAATCTGTAAAAAGCAACAGAGGGTCCTGTGGCACCTTTAAGACTAACAGAAGTATTGGAGCATAAGCTTTCGTGGGTGAATGCCCACTTCATCAGACACAAGAGTGACTTGCGTCTGATGAAGTAGGCATTCACCCACGAAAGCTTATGCTCCAATACTTCAGTAGGGCCCAGATTTTCCTCGATGTGGTAGCTAACAGATTTCTTCACCAAATAGTTGCTGAATGAACAAGAGGTGATGCCATTTTAGATTTGGTATTGGTGAGTAGTGAGGACCTCATAGAAGAACTGGTTGTAGAGAATAACCTTGGTTCGAGTGATCATGAGTTAATTCAGTTTAAACTAAATGGAAGGATAAACACAAATAGATACGCAACAAGGATCCTTGATTTCAAAAGAGCTAACTTTAAGAAATTAAGGGAACTAGTTAGGGAAGTGAACTGGACCAAAGAACTCAAGTATCTGAATGTGGAAGAGGCTTGATATTACCTTAAATCAAAGTTCCAGAAGCTATCTGAAGCCTGCATCCTAAGCAAGGGAGGAAATCATACAGAAGTGTTGCAGACTAAGCTGGATGAGCAAGTATCTCAAACAGGTGATTAAGAGAAAGCAGAAAGTCTACAACGAATGGAAAATGGGTTGGATCAGCAAGGAACACTACCTCTTGGACGTCAGAAAGTGTAGGGATAAAGTGAGAACTGCCAAAAGCCAAGCAGAGTTGAACCTTGCAAAGGGAATTAAAACCAAAAGGAAAAGATTCTATAGTCATATAAATAAGAGGAAAACAATGCAAGAAGATGTGTGATCGCTAAGCACTGATGATGAGGTGGAGGTTAAAGATAATCTAGGTATGGCCCATCACCTAATGAATACTTTGGCTCAGGTTTTAATGAGGCTAATGAAGATCTTAGAGGTAGTGGCAGAGTGACTTTGGGAATGAGGATATGGAGGTAGAGCTTAATGAGACTAAATTGGAAGGGCTCAGGTAATCTCCATCCAAGAATATTAAAAGAACTGGCATATGAAATTGAAAGCCCAATAGCAAGGATTTTAATGAATCTGTAAACTCTGGGGGTCATACCCTGTGACTGGAGAATTGCTAATATAGTTCCTATTTTTAAGAAAGGGAAAAAAGTGATCCAGGAAACTGCAGGTCTGTTAGTTTGACCTCAATTATATGCAAGGTCTTGGAAATTTTTTTGAAAGAGAAAGTAGTTGAGGACATACAGGTGAACAGTAATTCGGATAAAATACAACATAGTTTTACAAAAGGTAGATCATGACGGACCAACTTGATCTCCTTCTTTGGGAAGATAACTGATTTTCAAGACAAAGGAAATGCAGTAGATCTAATCTACCTGGATTTCAGCCAGGCAATACAGTTCCAAATGGAAATTTATTAGTTAAATTGGAGAAGATGGGGATTAATATGAGAATTGAAAAGTGGATAAGAAACTGGTTAAAGGGGCGACTACAAAGGGTCATACTGAAAGGTGAACTGTGAGGCTGGAGGAAGGTTGCTAGTGGAGTTCCTCAGGGATCTGTCTTGGGACTAATCTTATTTAACATTTTTATTACTGGCCTTGGCACAAAAAGTGGGAGTGTGCTAGAAAAATGACACAAAGGTGGGAGGTATTGCCAATACAGAGTAGGATCGGAATATCATACAAGAAGATCTGGATGATCTTGTAAACTGGATAATAGTAATGAGATAAAATTCAATAGTGCAAAGTGCAAGGTCACGCATTTAGGGACTCACAACAAGAATTTTTGCTATAAGCGGGGAATTTATCAGTTGGAAGAAACAAAAGAGGGTGGGTGTATTGGTTGATCACGGGATGACTATGCGCCGTCAATGTGATGTGGCTGTGAAAAAGGCTAAGGCATTCCTGGGATGCATCAGGCGAGATATTTCCAGTAGAGATGGGGAAGTGTTAGTACCATTATACAAGGCACTGGTAAGACCTCATCTGGAACACTGTGCAATTCTGGTCTCCCATGTTTAAGAAGGATGATTTCAAACTGGAACAGGTGCAGAGAAGGGCTACTAGGAGGATCCAAGGAATGGAAAACTTACCTTATGAGAGGAGACTCAAAGAGCTTGGCTTGTTTAACCTATCCTAAAGAAGGCTGAGGGGAGATATGATTGCTCTTTATAAACACATCAGAGGGATAAATACCAGGGAAGGTGAAGAGTTATTTAAGTTAAGTGCCACTGTGGAGGAGTGCAGTTCTGGAACAACCTTCCAAGAGGAGCAGTGAGGACAAAAAACCTAACTGGCTTCAAGACTGAGGTTAATAAGTTCATGGAGGGGATGATATGACAGGACTGTCTACAATGGCATGTGGCCCATCAGCGACTGCCAGGAGCAAAAATCCCCAACTGCTGGACACTAGATGGGGAGGTCTCTGAGGTACTACGGAGAATTCTTTCCCAGGTATCTGCCTGGTGGGTCTTGCCCACATGCTCAGGATCTAACTGATGACCATATTTGGGGTCAGGAAGGAATATTCCCCCATGATAGATTGGCAGAAACCCTGGGGTTTTTTTCACCTTCCTCTGCAGCACGGTGCACGGGTCACTTGCAGGTTTAAACTAGTGTAAATGATGAATTCTCTGTAATTAGAAATCTTTAAACCATGATTTGAGGACTCCAGTAACTCAGTCAGAGGTTTGGGGTCTATTTCAGGAGTGGGTGAAGTTCTGTGGCCTGCAATATGCAGGAGGTCAGACTAGATGATCCCGATGATCCCTTCTGACCTTAAAGTCTAAATAGCATATTTTCCCATCTAAAGCGATATACAAACTCAGTAAAGAAACACTGTCAGGATAAAAATCATAGCAACCAGCTTAGAGTGAAATAAGTAAAGTTTCTCTATAATCAAAATCATTCTTATTGGTTTTAATTGGAGGGCTAGATTCTCCTGGTGCACCCCACCCTATTAGCAGGTGCTAGATACCAGAGGAAGCTGAAGGTCAATTACTCTAGACTCACTGGAGGAGATACAGGTCATTGGATGCCACACATGGATATTAGGAAGCCAATATAATGCTGTTGTACCCTCCAACTCCCACTGACTGCCCTTCCCCTCCTATGGATCCCTGACCAAATGGAGGGCCCTCTGCAGAGACCAGGTATTGAGGAGTACGAGGTCACAGAATACCTTCCATGTAGCAACATGAGATCTGTGAGGGGAAGACACACACTGTGTATGCAATCCCATGGACCAGAATCTGTCTCGGATGTCCTGAAACCAAAGTTTCCCCAGCAATTTCATTTTAATGCTAAAGGGTTTGGGGTTTCAATATGCCCTGGCTGAAATAGACTGGGCTCCTGCATAGGGTAAAACTGTTAGAAACAGGTGCTGTTTTCGGATGATATGAAACATTTTTGAGACCCCATTTTTCTGCCTCAAATGATCTCGTTATTAGAGGTTAACCCCATGGAATGTTTTGCTGATGTACCCATGCTGGATCTTTTCAAGTCAGGCATTTAAAAGAGAGAACACACCCCACCGCGCCTGTCCTGTGAAGAGCACTCATGTGACAAGCACTCTTTGATGTGCCATCAGGACACAGTTGGGAGCCACCAGTGCTTTGAAAATGTCACTGACATTTAATAAACAATTGAGCTTCATGAATAGTCATTAAGTAAATATCTTTAGAGCTGGCACCTAGCTTTGGAGTGGGCATGGCAAAAAAGACAATTAAAATTATCTAGGCAGTGGTTCTCAAACATTTGTACTGGTGACCCCTTTCACATAGCAAGCCTCTGAGTGTGACCACCCCCCCTTATAAATTAAAAATCACTTTTTTATATATTTAACACCATTATACATGCTGGAGGCAAAGCGGGTTTGGGTTGGAGGCTGACAATTCACAACCCCCATGTAATAAACTCATGACCCCCTGAGGGGTCCCGACCCCCAGTTTGAGAATCCCTGGGCTATAGTGACAAACTGTAGGGTCTTGGACCATGTTTTTCTTTCACTAATAACACAAGCTCTTTTCTTCAATGCAAGACTTTGTAGTTGTGGATGGGAAGTACCTAGCATACAAGCTGCCACACATATACCTGCAAATCCTGGCGACAACACTGCTACAACAACACTGCATGCGAACCTGAACACAGTCACGCCTTACATGTGTGATTTAACTGATTCTAAATGCCTTCAGTTCTGTGGAGTAAGCTCGCTACAAATTCCACACTATCACAATGGCCCACTCCCTCAGGTCTGGGCTGGCAATCTGTTTGCAGACAACATCTAGGGCTATGTTGTTTCCAAATCCCAAGCAGACATTAATCTTCTTAACACAAAAATTTCCCTTCACTGGCGTTCTAAAGAGACAGCACACCCTGTAGTGCAGCTTGAATAAGGCAGCTAAGAAAATGTAGAAATTTAACACAATAGTTTTACTTATTGAATTTCCATGCTTGTATAATTTAAGCTATTTTAATATTTATATTGCCAGCCAATTTCTCTGCCATGCAAATAGTTGAATACAATAGTCGTAAATAAGCACAAATGCATTTCAGGACTTTTTTAGAAAATGTGCCTTTTCATAGTTATTAATATCTTTGTTCCCTAAAACAGAATAACATTTTACTAACAGTGATTAGCACAGAACTACTGTGTATGTGTGTGTCTATATTCCCAAATAAAAATAACAGCTAAGGTTACGAGTTGCCCCCCCAAATACATACAAATACCACATATTATTTTAAAAGACATGAATTTGTGTACTTATAACCTTAGCTGGTGATTGCAATGTTTGGGGATTTTTTTATAATGAGTGCAAAAGTACATGTTGCTCTGAGCAGCACCTCTTGGTTTTAATGATCAGTTAACAAAGTTTTGGTTTGGAGCATTGCTATGCTCTTTGTATTGCTAGTTAATGAGCCCAGTTCTCATTTACGCCGCACAAGTTTGGCAGATTAAAAGGGCCTTAAGTGAGTGCAGATATGATTTATGTGGTGTCAAGGAGCCAATCGCTCTCTCTATTTGGGTTGAATTCATGTCATAAAACCCTGAGTGGAGAAAAAGGATGTAGACCTTGAAGTGAAGGAGAGTAGACCAGGGAGCAATGAAGAACAACACTACAGCGGCAACCAGGATCCCTCAGCAACAGCTCCCCCACAGCTTCCTCTTCCTCTTCAGACCTCTGCTTTCCTTTTGCCCCACTGTGCTTTTAAATGATGATACTCTAAAAGATAACACTTAAGTGAACAATTCACAGCCAGCACACTGAGCCTGGGTTTAAGGATTACACAAACCGCACTGCAACAAGGTTACCCTGATATGAAAGTACAGAAGATTTTTTTCTCATGTGTAGTCTCCCTTTCCCACAGCCCAGTCCTAGAGGGCTAAATAGTATTCCTGCTGTTTTTAACTAGCCTAATCTCTCTCCTGATGGTCTTATACTCACGGCCGGTTCTAGAGGTGGCTGGGCAGAGTGCTTGCCCTACATGCCAACTTCCAGAGAGTACCGTACTTTTCATGGTTTTGGGGTTGTTGTTTTTTTGCTCCCTTCTAATTGGCTGCCCTTTTTTGGCTCTGTTGATTGTCCAGGGTTCATGTTTGGTGTTTTTTTTGCTCAGCTGGTGCAGGGGTGGGAGGTACTGAAAACGTTTTTCACTTGGCAGGCAAAAAGCCGAGGACCACCTCTATTTATAGAGATACAAATCTTCTTTGGCCCGCAGAGGTCATTAAACCCCAGATTACTCTTCCCCCTGAGTGCACACCACCGGGGCTGTGCTTTAAGCCTTTGATGATTTTGGGCATTGATTTGTTGTTGTTGTTATCCTGTTTAGATTCTAGGAATTGTGAAGTCCTTGTAGCAACCATCTTGTTACTTGTAAAACCCTGACCATGTCTACAATTACACAAAATGTATGTAACTCTCTAAAAGAGAAAGGTTTAATGGAATGTTGTCTCTGGGCTCTGCTAAGCTCATGAAGTGGTCACTTGATGGGCTAAATTATATTACAGGGAACGGGTTATACACATATTGGCCACCATGGCAATATGTTCCTGTACAGACTATCAGCACTCATGCTGCAAGTTTGCAGAAGAGAATATAGAGAGACACAGAGAGGTATACCGGTGATACTGACAAAGGTCTCACATTACACACACAATTCTGGAAGGAAGTAACTGTATCATAAAATGTCAGAAACAAACATTAGAAGTGAAAAAGACATTAGGCTAGTGAGTTCATCTCTTGGGAATGCAGGACTGTTTCCTACAGTATATTTTCTAATACTTTGTCTAATTTAGTTTTAAATGTCCCATGTGTGGGAGGTTTTCACAATTTTCCTGGGGAGGAACAGAATATAATTTTTTCCTGATATTCAGACTGCTTTTCTTATCTGAATTTCATCCCATTGTTCTTAATTGTACTCTGTGTATCACCCTCCATAATTCTGTTCTTTCCATGGGTCCTGATCTTGCAAAAAGATCAGGGCTGGTGGGACCCTTACAGTGTCCAGCAGATTTCATTGGACCTGCACAGAGAGAGTTCACCTCAGGCAAGTTCAGAGATTTGGTTTTCACATGCTTCATATATCTGTAGATTCCCAGCACCTCCCCTCCTCATCCATCTGTGAGCCAAAATTCATGAGTGAGATATTCAGCTGGTCTCTCTGCCTAATGACACCAGCTGAATCACTGGCCTATATACATTTCATTTTGTTACTTGTAAATTCATTTCTAAAGCCCCCTTGCAATTTTTGGTGCTCTTTAAAAAAAAAAAAACAACCCAGCGGTTTGGCAATAGTTTCTGCTATCATGATGGCCCAAAGTCATTATTATTATTGTTTCTGTATATTTACTATAACACCTAGAAGCCCAAGTCATGGGCCAGGGCCCCATTATGCTAGGTGCTGTACAAACACAAAACAAAAAGATGGTCCCTGCCCCAAAGAGCTTACAACTGAGGAACTATCATCTCCTTCTTCCCTGATACAATTGCCCCAAATTTCTAGCATATTGTAACTTTTCTGTATCTTAATTTAGTAATTTGTTTTATATTTTATTATTTAGTTGGTAATGATTATATTTTTTTCCTTTGGGCCCATCTACAGCCTAAATGGTGATTTGTTTAATTTTGATGACAACAATATCTTGCAGAACATTAGGACCTTTGGGAATTTGTAGGAAATTTTGACTAATTTGTGGAATACATCATACTGAAAGGTTGCATCATCTAGTGATACAAATCACCCGATAACCCAAATAACTCATTGCTAAGGGATGCTGTGAAGGCCAAAACTATAACTGTGTTCAGAAAAGAATTAGGTAAGTTCATGGAGGATAGGTCCATCAATGGCTATTTGCCAAGATGGTCAGGGATGCAACCCCATGCTCTGGGTGCCCTTAGCCCCTGACTGCCAGATGCTGGGACTGGACAATGGGGGATGGATCACTTGATAATTGCCCTGTTCTGTTCATTCCGTTTGAAGCACCTGGCATTGGCCACTGTTGGAAGACAGGATATTGAGCTAGATGGACCATTCTTATATTCTTATTTTCAAATACTGTACTGAAAAGCCAGTAATACTGATCCACTCAATGAATATCTGAATAGAGAAAACCTCTCTTCCAGGCACCCCTCAGTGTTTTATAAGGAACTCCCTCTACTTCAGATTGACATTTTAAAAATTTGACATAAACACCAGGTTTTAAGCTATCATGCCCACAAAGACCATATCAGAATCTGGATAGACAGGTTTGATCAGCACAATTTTCAAATGTTGGTACCTCACTATGGTATGCAAATCCCACATTTGGAAGCTCAAATCAGTATTTAGTGCATCAGTGCTCATTTTAAGTGCCCATCTGAACATCCAAATGTTAGATCAGTATATCCTATGACAGTGCTGGTGCATGAAAAATTGGCCTACAGTACATATCTAATGGCAGAAAAGAAATTTACTCCAGAGGTTGATTTTTGCTCAGAAGCATGACTGAGAAGTAGCAAGGGTAATGGGGGTAAAAAAGTAACGCCAGCTCAGCCGCTTCTTTAAATTATAACTTGGAGTCTATGAAGAGGAGGATAAAAAAGGAATTTGCCCGGTTACCTAGTTTATTATTTGTGATCTTAAATGACTATGTGAAGCTGGCTTCTGTCTTGTTTAAATAGAGCGGGTACGTGTATTTATTCGGATACCGCCAGCAGCTTCATATTTCAGATGGGGCTGTTCTGTGCATTTAACGAGATTTCTTGATGAAAACTGTCAAGCTGGCATGACTCCTGGTGAGCACAGAGTAGAAGTGGCAGGTCACTCACACTATCTCTAGCTTTCTCACCATCTCTCCTAATTAGTTTCATGCCTCCTGTCATAGATATTGGAACCAAAATGTATCCTGGGCTTGACCTTGATCAACCAACATCCAGATCACAGTTAACTTGCCTGAAGAACTTACACATCCATATTCATTATTCAGAAGCAGAACAAACTTTTACATTTGCTCCATTTGTTAACACTCTCCTTAGCCAGGCCATATACCCAAAAGACTTACTAATACGTTAATTGCATTTCAGTGACAAAACTGTCTGTCAGCCATGAGAATGCATTATTGATGCAAGAGGATGGGCCATAAATTTTCCACATTAAGCCCACAGATCAGTGTGTTTTACTCTTTATCCACAGTGTTCCCCAATAAATAATATAGATGCACTTAAATTCTGCTTTTTAAAAATTCATAATTGGTTAATATTAAAGCAGCAGACTGCTACTAACACCACTCGCCACATGTATTGATGTGTAGCTTACTTCAGTGTCATCTATAACCTTTGGATGGTGATTGACTTTTATGAGTTTTTTAATCTACCAAGTGCTGCGTCTATTGTTTATATTGTGTTACGTTTAACTTTACAATTTTAGCAATCTACGCCATTTAATGCATAGTTCATTTATTATTAATTATTATTATTATTAGACAGAAAAAGGTTCCTGTGGAAATAAAATGGCCATTAAGTTTTAATTAAAATCAATTGATAAGGTCAATGGAAAAAGGCATTCATCAGCTGGAGGTGTACCATGCCTTTGAAACATTAAGAAAAATACTCAAACAGTAGATGAAAGATTAACTTGTCATGAAAACGTTTAATTTTATTAGCTCTACTGCTATGCTCTGGGCTACGATAATAAACAGTCAATGTTCTTGACGCTTGCTATTTAAAAAAAAATCAATGATCAAAACATATGTCTCAATGCAGGGATAATTTAATAACACCTAATTGCAGAATGAGCATATTGTGGCAACTTAAAATGTAGTGTAAACAGCAGCTGCAAGTTAATATTATTCCTAGGTTGGTAATACTAGGAAGAGAGGAGAGGAAGAGAGAAGGGTTTTGTTAGAAATCCAAACAGTCAATTAGATTGAAGTCTGGATTTTGGCACTTTTCAAATGAACACTTGTAAACACTGTAATTCCCTGAATTCAAAGTGTACTTAAATGAAAACAAACTTTCAAAAAATGCCCAGTCTATTCCTCACTGCACATAGTATATTCTTCATCATTTTATTCGGAGTTCATAAATATCAACTGTAATTGAAAAAGGTGATCATTTTAAAAATCAATATTTTCTAGCAGTTTAAGGGCAACATTTTCAAAGTAGGGTCCCTAAAGTTAGACACCTACAGAGTTAGAGTCCTGAACATCTGAAGTTCCCACTGAAATTAATATTTGTGGAAAGCATTAGCCCTTAGTTTACCATGAGAATAACCTGACTGGTAAAAACAAACACAATTAAAGTCAAACATGTACAATAGATTGCAGTGTAGTAGATTAACTGCTGAAACCTGTCAGATTCAAAGCACAGATGAGATCATGTCATACACAGAGTGTAGAAAACTATATATTGAACTTCTTAACCTTGAGAACTGAGCATTCATTCAATTCCTACCTGCAGAGGTTTTCACAATTTCTGAAGTATTTCTGAGACCCATGAAGTCAAACTGATAGAGTCTCCAAGATTTCTGGTCTGCGGCCTCTACTGAGTTTTTCCTCCATCTGTAAATCATTTCTTCTTTAGGATAGCCATCTGTAAATTTTTTAAAAAAGTGTTATCTTTCTTAAAGAGATGTTGGAAAAATATATTTATGATTTTTGACAATTTGAGAATGTTAAAATTCTTGGGGGGCTCTGTTCCAGTTACTTTATTGATACGATTCAGCAGAGGAGAGTTTTATGGCATAGACAAGAAGAGCCAATAGTCCTGGCAACAATATGCTTATTGAAAAAGATGACTTTATTAATTCATTCACATACCCGGTTATATATTTCTACAGAGATAAAAGTTCAGAGGAAGTTGTTGGGAAAGGACAAATTAGGGCTGGTCAAAAACTTTCTGTTGAAAAATTTAAAATTAAAATTGTTTTTTTTTGTGGTAAATATCTGCTTTCCTAGATTTTTAAAATGATTTTTAATTGAAAAAACAAGATTGAAATGTTTTGCCTGAAAACTAAGAAATGGTATTATTTGGCCAAACATTTTTCAGGTTTCAGCAGGTTTCTGGTCAAAAAATGTTTGCGAGTTAAAACAAAAAAGTTGAGATTTTCCACAGAGGAAAAAAAAATTGATTAGCTCTAGAACAAACAGATCTTTCAGTGATGCAGATGTTTATACTAAATGAAGCCTGATCATATATGACATTAGTTTAGTGTGAAAGAGTCTCTGTAGTGGTTTATTTTACAAATAACCTTTCAGAATGCGAGAAGTTTCACAACAAAAAGGAAGATCTTTTTTGTTCAATGATGTATTATTTTTTTAAAAATAAACAGTGTATACCATGATATTTCCAAAATGAATTAAGCACAATGCAACCAAGCAAAGCTTTTGTCAGAACATGATTTCAACCATATTATTTCTAAAGGCCAGGGAATGCAGTAATGCATCACATGATCCATACAGCTGAAAGGACTTAAGCCTTCTTTTACCACTACAATAATAATTAATAATTATTAATTTGGCTGCCCAATATTTACATTTCCTTCTTTATTTACAGAATATTTAATTCTATATCTGAATGAGCAAAGACCTTCCAGAAATTCATTCATACAAACCATAACAATAAGAATGTCTAGAAAAGAACAATACGCCTTCACTAGTTAAGTCTATAGGCTTAGGTTCACAAAAGGGGTTAGGCACCTAAATTCCTATTTTAGGCATCAAAGTTCCAGTTTTGGGACCACTGCCATGCACAACCCCCAACCCCCCGGACCCTGTAGGAAGCTAAGCTCACTCAGCATCTATGTTCAAATAAAAGAAGTAAAGTAAAACAAAACAGTTTGGAGTGGGAGAGGACTTTCCTCATAACTTTCAGCCCATGGGTTAGAGTGCTCACCTGGTATGTGGGAAGACCCCCAGTTCAAGTCCCACCTCTGCTTGAGGGGAAAGAAGAGTTTTGAATTAGGATCTGTCACTTCGCAGGTGAGTGTCCTCACCATAGGACTCTGAGATATTCAGATTTTGTAATCTGAAAATAGGTCATGTACGATTTCTGAGATATCTATGGGAGAATTCTTCATTATTCTTTCAGCCACATTCAAAAAATGACTAGTTCAAACATGATTCAGCTCATAGTTATTTGTCAGTGGCCTGAGCAGTCTGTGGTCAGTCAGTAGTTTAAGAGGATCTAGTCCTCCAGTATTTTGTGAATTTCCAGATGCTTTTACTGCAGTGAAAGAATGTCAATCTGAACATAACAAGTCTCAGCATCAGTCATTGTCCTGGAACCATATGCACCAGAATTCAGTTGACCATCATGCCCTTGCAATAAAACGTACCTTAATCCAGAGTCACAGGCATCGGCTCTGAGAATGGTTGACTTACTTACATCAAAGAAGATAAACACTTATGACTTAGACAGAAGTTGTTTCACTCTATTGAATGACTGCTCTTATGTTCTGCACCAACGCTAGGTGCTTTCACTTTTCACTTAACTCAGAGGGTATCATTTTCTGCCAGGTTGACCACATATCTACCTAGATAGTGAATCGTACTTAGGATTTCTTTCCGTTTCGGAATGGATTGAGGAGGTTGCAAATACTTAATGGTTTCTTACTTTCTCAGCATCTGGGACTTTACATTATTCATTATATGAGGTCCCAAAAATATCTAGTTGTTTCCGGCCCAACAAGCTCTTTCACTTTGTACAACATCAGACTTTTAGACTTTATGTTTTCAAAAGACACTACACAGGTTTTTAAAATCAGATTCCTCTTCAGTACAGCCATGTACACAAAGTATTAGTTTATCTGTATAAATGTCTAGCCTTTCCAGGTGCTTCAGTAGTTCTGCCATTTTCCTGTGAAAGATCTCAGATGCACTAGTAATGCCAGAAAGAGGTCTGTGGTGAGACTACTGTATAAATGGAGTGAAAATTGTGGTTAACCTGACACTCTTTGGCTGTAGTGGAATTTGCCCCAAAACAACTGTGGCATCTAAAAGAGTAAATACTTGGGCAGCTACTTGGGAAAATGTCATCCAGTGTGGGATAGGACACATTTCTCTCTCTAGCCTGATCTTTCATTGAGATTCAGGTCATCAAATAGGCAGAATTTTCCAATTTGATTAAGCATTGGAATCAAAAGTATACACCAGTAATTGGGCTCTGCAATTTCAATAGCCCTCCATCTAATGATTTGGCCTATATGCGCTTTTACTTAATGGAGCACTGGAATTGAAATTCCACTTGTTCTTTGGCTGTGGCATGACCCATGACTTCCTAGAATTATCTGGGCAAAGGATATAAGAAAGATCAGTCTCATTTTCTTGTGACATTGCAACTCCTTCCACTTCTCTAGTGCAACAGATGGCAATGAATTAGCCTATCTTCTTGCCTTTGTGGCATTCAGCCATCCATGCTGAGCAATCAGTGGCATGTGTATTTAAGAACATAAGAATGGCCATACTGGGTCAGACCAAGGGTCCATTCAGCCCAGTATCCTGTCTACCGACAGTGACCAATGCCAGGTGTCCCAGAAGGTGTGAACCTAACAGGTAATGATCAAGTGATCGCTCTCCTGCCATCCATCTCCACTCTCTGACAAACAGAGGCTAGGGACACCATCCCTTACTCATCCTGGCTAATAGCCATTTATGGACTTAACCTCCATGAATTTATCTAGTTCTCTTTTAAACCCTGTTACAGTCCTAGCCTTCACAACCTCCTCAGACAAGGAGTTCCACAGGTTGACTGCACTGTGTGAAGAAGAACTTCCTTTTATTTGTTTTAAACCTGTTGCCCATTAATTTCATTTGGTGGCCCCTAGTTCTTATATTATGAGAACAAGTAAATAACTTTTCCTTATTCACTTTCTCCACACCACTCAATGATTTAGAATCTTTCTTTTTTATTTGGGATGGTTTACTATTCTGTGATAAAACCTTGCCCCAGAAGGAATGAGATTTAAATGCCTTAAAGTCATTTTATGACATCTTGATTGCCAGGCTTTGTATAAGTTCGGAATTATGTGCAGTTGATAAAGTTTTCTTCAAAGTCTGGTCATGTTCTAATGGCAAGATCAGATATTTATTTAAGAGCCCAAAGACACGTTTGTCCCTGATGTCTTCATGATTACTTTTTCCAAACACACAACTGTCTGCTAATCTAATTCATACAAATGCCATGTAAATGCTCTATTTTGTGTATGTGATTCCAAAAATATTTTATAGTGTGTACAGTCATCTTTAATTCTAATAGTAAAGTAAACATTACTAACTACTGAATATACCTTTGCCATATTTGAAGATGAACCAACTGAAAGGAGGAGAGTTTTCCAAGGGAAGATAAGGGCTTTTTTGTTTATTTGTTTGTTTTACTGTACTTCTCTTTTATTATTGTAAAAATTAAGATCATATTCTCACCCTATCTTCCTAAACTGCCTCCACTGTATTTTTAATCAATGTATTTAGAATGTTTTATAGTTATTCTTTGCATTTACACTGCAATGCTTTCCATGGAAACCAGATCATTTGGGCAGAAGCAGAGGTCTAGCTTTGAAAATAACTATGTGAAACAGTAGTCGACTTGCTTCACCTGCCTTGATTTTGCACTGCAGAAAACAGAAAAAACAGCAAAACAATACATGAAAAGTTCAATGGTTATTACAAATGTCTCCAAACAGAGATTAATCTTTCCCTTTTCCTGTTGGATTCCCTGGAGAAGATTAATACCGATTAAAAGCCCCAGCTTCCTGTGGAAAATGTGGTGTATTCTCCACTTAAAGCCAAATACTGCCATTGATCTGAAGTCAATAGAAGTGGTGTGAAAAGCGTGAGGATGGAATATGGCCTTTAATATGTTGGGCACAATGTTTTGCAACATGTGAATGCCCCACTTTGCAGTAGTTTTAGCCTTCTGTAACAATTATCAGGGGAAATGTAATATATATTTAATATAAATCCAGTATATTTTACCTTTGATAGTGAAGGGCTAGAAGCATTGTGACACTGGAAAGTATCAAGAATGGAAATCACACAGGGGCGATTAAATTCAAATTAGATACTCATATTTCACACCACAGGTTTACACACTTCCTCATACGTATTCAGATCTATTAGAGCACAGTTTGCTCATCACTTACATGGGCACAACTCTGTTAACTTCATCAGGACAGATACAGCGGGAGCAATCATTTCTGGAACACTACAGGAGAAATCTAGAATGTTTACCATGTAAAGTTTGACTGATTGTGGCACTGACATGCTGCTTGCCTTTCGGAAGGTTCCTTCTGCTGACATGATCATGATAGAACTGTTGGGAGACTTGGGCTCCAAGTTTGCATCAAATTTCCTACCTGCTCCCACCTTGATTTCCCCAAACAATTACTGTTTGTCTCAGCCTCTCAAGTCAATGCTCACTTCATTTTCCTATCCCTCTCTGCTGCACATATGGGCCTGTTGTGCGAAGTGATTAGAGATGAAAGGAAGATAATAAATTTGACAAGGGTTATGCTAAAGGACACAGTCAACTTGAATATCTTATTACAAGCTGAATATTTTGCTCAAAAAAAGTGTTGCAAGTAACACCAAATAAAATCGTAACTGAAAGAGTGGGGGAGAATCCCTTTTTTGGGGAATTTTTTAGCTTTGTGATGTTGACAGAATTCTTTTATTCTTTTTTACTGATGGTCAGTTCTACTTTATGCTCTTGCATAAGACAGGATAACATCACGCACATATACTGCAACAGGAAAGCTCACAAACCATTCTTCTTCAGACGTCCTCTGGGGAGGAGTCAATTGCATGTTCTTCTCCAGCCCATCATAGAATATCAGGGTTGGAAGGGACCTCAGGAGGTCATCTAGTCCAACCCCCTGCTCAAAGCAGGACCAATTCCCAACTAAATCATCCCAGTCAGGGCTTTGTCAAGCCGGGCCTTAAAAACCTCCAAGGAAGAAGATTCCACCATCTCCCTAGGTAACGCATTCCAGTGCTTCACCACCCTCCTAGTGAAATAGTGTTTCCTAATATCCAACCTAGACCTCCCCCACTGCAACTTGAGACCATTGCTCCTTGTTCTGTCATCTGCCACCACTGAGAACAGCCGAGCTCCATCCTCTTTGGAACCCCCCTTCAGGTAGTTGAAAGCAGCTATCAAATCATTCTTCTCTTCTGGAGACTAAACAATCCCAGTTCCCTCAGCCTCTCCTCAGAAGTCATGTGCTCCAGACCCCTAATAATTTTTGTTGCCCTCCACTTGACTCTTTCCAATTTTTCCACATCCTTGTAGTGTGGGGCCCAAAACTGGACACAGTACTCCAGATGAGGCCTCACCAATGTCAAATAAAGGGGAACAATCACGTTCCTCGATCTGCTGGCAATGCCCCTACTTATACAGCCCAAAATGATGTTAGCCTTCTTGGCAACAAGAGCACACTGTTGACTCATATCCAGCTTCTTGCCTCTGTGACCCCTAGGTCCTTTTCTGCAGAACTGCTATGTAGTCATTCGGTCTGTAGCAGTGCATGGAATTCTTCTTTCCTAAGTGCAGGACTCTGCACTTGTCCTTGTTGAACCTCATCAGGTTTTTTTTGTCTTTCCTAATATCCAACCTAAACCTCCCCCACTGCAACTTGAGACCATTACTCCTTGTTCTGTTATTTGCTACCACTGAGAACAGTCTAGCTCCATCCTCTTTGGAACTCCCTTTCAGGTAGTTGAAAGCAGCTATCAAATCCCCCCTCATTCTGCACTTGTCCTTGTTGAACCTCATCAGGTTTCTTTTGGCGCAATCCTCTAATTTGTCTAGGTCCCTCTGTATCCTATCCCTACCCTCCAGCGTATCTACCACTCCTCCCAGTTTAGTGTCATCTGCAAATTTGCTGAGAGTGCAGTCCACACCATCCTCCAGATCATTAATGAAGATATTGAACAAAACTGGCCCCAAGACCAACCCTTGGGGCACTCCGCTTGAAACTGGCTGCCAACTAGACATGGAGCCATTGATCACTACCCGTTGAGTCCAACGATCTAGCCAGCTTTCTATCCACCTTATAGTCCATTCATCCAACCCATACTTCTTTAACTTGCGGGCAAGAACACTGTGGGAGACCGTATCAAAAGCTTTGCTAAAGTCAAGGAATAACACATCCACTGCTTTCCCGTCATCCACAGACCCAGATATCTCCTCATAGAAGTCAGTTAGGTAGTCAGGCATGACTTGCCCTTGGTGAATCCATGCTGACTGTTCCCGATCACTTTCCTCTCCTCTAAGTGCTTCAGAATGGATTCCTTGAGGACCTGCTCCATGATTTTTCCAGGGACTGAGGTGAAGCTGACTGGCCTGTAGTTCCCTGGACCCTCCTTCTTCCCTTTTTAAAAGATGGGCACTACATTAGCCTTTTTCCAGTCATCCGGGACCTCCCCCGATCGCCATGAATTTCCCAAGATAATGGCCTATGGTTCTGCAATCACATCCGCCAACTTCTTTAGCACCCTCGGATGCTGCGTATCCGGTCGCATGGACTTGTGCTCATCCAGTTTTTCTAAACAGTCCCAAACCACTTCTTTCTTCACAGAGGGCTGGTCACCTCCTCCCCATACTGTGCTGCCCAGTGCAGCAGACTGGGAACTGACCTTGTTCATGAAGACAGAGGCAAAGAAAGCATTGAGTACATTAGCTTTTTCCACATCCTCTGTCACTAGGTTGCCTCCCTCATTCAATAAGGGGCCCACACTTTCCTTGACTTTCTTCTTGTTGCTAACATACCTGAAGAAACCCTTCTTGTTACTCTTAACATCTCTTGCTAGCTGCAACTCCAAGTGTGATTTGGCCTTCCTGATTTCACTCCTGCATGCCTGAGCAATATTTTTATACTCCTCCCTGGTCATTTGTCCAATCTTCCATGTTTTGTAGGCTTCTTTTTTGCGTTTAAGATCAGCAAGGATTTCACTGTTAAGCCAAGCTGGTCGCCTGCCATATTTACTATTCTTTCTACACATCGGGATGTTTTTTTCCTGCAACCTCAATAAGGATTCTTTAAAATACAGCCAGCTCTCCTGGACCCCTTTCCCCCTCATGTTATTCTCCCAGGGGATCCTGCCCATCAATTCCCTGAGGGAGTCAAAGTCTGCTTTTCTGAAGTCCAGGGTTCGTATTCTGCTGGTCTCCTTTCTTCCTTGTGTCAGGATCATGAACTCAACCATCTCATGGTCACTGCCTCCCAGGTTCCCATCCACTTTTGCTTCCCCTACTAATTCTTCCCGGTTTGTGAGCAGCAGATCTAGAAGAGTTCTGCCCCTAGTTGGTTCCTCCAGCACTTGCACCAGGAAATTGTCCCCTACACTTTCCAAAAATTTCCTGGATTGTTTGTGCACCACTGTATTGCTCTCCCAGCAGATATCAGGGTGATTGAAGTCTCCCATGAGAACCAGGGCCTGCGATCTAATAACTTCCGTTCATTGCCGGAAGAAAGCCTCGTCCAACTCATCCCCCTGGTCTGGTGGCCAATAGCAGACTCCCACCACAACATCACCCGTGTTGCTCACACTTCTAAACTTAATCCAGAGACTCTCAGGTTTTTCTGCAGTTTCATACCGGAGCTCTGAGCAGTCATACTCCTCTCTTACATACAATACAACTCCCCCACCTTTTCTGTCCTGCCTGTCCTTCCTGAACAGTTTATATCCATCCATGACAGTACTCCAGTTATGTGAGTTATCCCACCATGTCTCTGCTATTTCAATCACATCATAGTTCCTTGACTGTGCCAGGACTTCCAGTTCTCCCTGCTTGTTTCCCAGGCTTCTTGCATTTGTGTATAGGCACTTAAGATAACTCACTGATTGTCCTGCTTTCTCAGTCTGAGACAGGAGTCCTCCCTTTTTGCACTCTCCTGCTCATGCTTCCTCCCGGTATCCCATTTCCCCACTTACCTCAGGTGTTTCTTAGTAACAGCAGCAGCAAAGCTGAAACTGTCCACAACCTGTCTGCTGCCTCCCCAGAGAGGAAAGGGAAGAAGAGTCAGCTCAGGTACATTTGGTCATGTCATGCTCAGGTCTGCCCTAAAGACCTTCCTAAATATGAGTAGGAGAGCTAATGCCTGTGACAGTGGTAACTGTGTAGGAGACAGGGTGGGGTCAGGGGAAGTTCTGTCATTGAGTGGCAGAAGAGCCAAGTTAAATGTCAGCAGAAGGAACGTTCCGAAAGACAAGCAGCATATCAATGTCACAATCAGTCAAAATGTACATGGTAAATATTCTAGATTTGTTCTTGGGTGTTCCAGAAATGCTTACTGCTGGTGTGTGTGTGTTTTACTGAGTGAGGATGCCCCCGTTATGCAAGCAGAAGCTTACTTTTCAGAGGGGTAATGAACAAGCCTTACTCATGACTGACTGATTGTGGCAGTAACATGCTGTTTGTCTTTCAAAACACTCTTTCTTCTGGCATTCAACTTGGCTCTGATGTCACTCAGTGACAGAAAACCCCCACCTCTGAGCCCAGACAGTGGCTATGTCTGTCACCGCTGTCACAGGCATTAGATAGAGAGGCTGATGAGATCCAGAAATAGACCACTCTGATATGGCCATGCTACTGGCAATCAAGCAGGTTGTTGGCATTGTCTTTTTTTCTTGTTGGGGGAGGAGATGGGTGGTTTATAAATGCTTCTTTCCTTGCCTGCAGCAGCAGCTGCAAAATGAACATTTCTCTATCCAAATTACTAAACATCTTGCAGGGAGGAGAATCCATTTCCAAATCTCTCCAGGGTCTGTTCTTAGAAAAGTTGCATGTCTTAGGTATGCAAGACATGGCAGCTTCTAGTTAGCATGCTTAAAATTATGGTATCTTTGATACCACGATCATAAACTCTTTGAGAAAAATCAGTTAGACGACAGATAGATTAGATCCTCTTTCAATTGTTTGAAATACAAATTTCAGGAGATGTTGCAATTCTGCCAACAGATGCGTGACCAGAAAGGTTTGAATACAAGGACGTCACTAAAAGAAACCATCAGAATAGGCCAGTTCTGAGGGATGAAAACATGGTGTCACTGTGTTTTAGTGAATTACTAGAAACCTTGGCAGGAAACTGAATTAGATCACAACTAAAAGTAGATTGGTGGCATCCATATGTACAAATAAAGAGGATGATTAGTCCCTATTCACCCAGTCACTAGTTTTAAAACGTTTAACTGTGAGGCATTTTATAAGGCAGCTACAATTAAAGACACAGATATGAAAAACTGTAAGGACATTTTAAAAAACTTGAAATGATTTCTGTCAGCAGTTGGAGACAACTGTACTTAAACAATAACTACAGCAATTATGCCAGTTGCTCCTTCTAGTTTTCACTGGCAATTGATAGCTAATTAAACAGCACATTAGCAACACTGAAAAGCATGGGAAAACAAAACAAAAGAAAAAACTCAGTGTAATGGTGACAGGTTTCAGAGTCATAGCCATGTTAGTCTGTATCAGCAAAAAGAATGAGGACTACTTGTGATACCTTAGAGACTAACACATTTATTTGGGCATAAGCTTTCATGGGCTAAAACCCACTTCATCGGATGCATGAGGTGGAAAATATAGTAGGAAGCTATATATACACACAGAGAACATGAAAAAATAGGTGTTGCCATACCAACTCTAATGAGGTCCCACCTTAATTGATTAGTCTCGTTAGAGTTGGTAAGGCAACACCCATTTTTTCATGTTCTCTGTGTATATATATCTTCCTACTGTATTTTCCACTGCATGCATCCGATGAAGTGGGTTTTAGCCCATGAAAGCTTATGCCCAAATACATTTGTTAGTCTCTAAGGTGCCACAAGGACTCCTCATTTTTTTTTAGTGTAATGGGGAGAGGATCAAGTACAGACCTGAGATAAGTAGGAGCAACTCCCACTGAAGTTGATAGTATTATTATAAAATTATTATAAAAATGCCCAAAATATGCTGGTCACATTACAGATATATTATAAATTCAGTACCTTGCCCCAGAGAGTTGTCAATCCATTCTAAACAGATAAGGAACAGGGGAAGGAAAAGAATACATCTTCCCATCCTTCCTCTTTTTCCACTTTCTGTTTAGCCACCTTGCCTATTTTTTGTTTACCCAGGCTCATATTTGAAGTATATAGATGCAAGACCTGGCCATTTGGTCCCTTTCCTGTCATTCCCCAGTAGAAGTTCTGATCACTGCTCTCCAGGGCCACCTGGGGGGGTGGGGGTGGGGGGGCAAGTGGGGCAATTTGCCCCAGGCCCCGGGCCCCGCGGGGGGCCCACGAGAATATTCTATAGTATTGCAACTTTTTTTTATGGAGGGGGCCCCCAAAATTGCTTTGCCCCAGGCCCCCTGAATCCTCTGGGTGGCCCTGCTTCTCTCTGCAATTTGGCACCCGCAGTTTCAGTTTTCTTACCAGATACGACTTACCACAACCCTCCAAAGAGCTCTCAGTACCATTAACAGCTCACTGAAGGTGATTCTGCTGAGGATAGAGGGCTTTGAGCAATCACTGAGACACAGATCCTCAAAGGTATTTAGGGACCTAACTCCCATTGAAATCGATCCCTTTGAGAATCTGGGCCTGAGGCTTTGAGATTGTGCTCTGCACCGATGTTCTGTCTCTCCTATCTATCCAGCTGTTTAATTAGGTTCTTCTTCTAATGGAGCCCATCATGATAGTAAATCTCCCCAGCCCCCCAATAAGTGGAGATTATGAAGTTGACGCCCTTCTTTCCTCAAGGAAGTTGGAAATGTTTCGTTGTTTTTAATTATTTCCTCTCTTTCTCCTCCCTCTACTCCTATTATTTCTTTTCTACACTCACACTCTCTTTTCCCTTCTTGTTTTTATCCTGTTTTCCTCCTCCTTTTTCTGCAGTCTTCAGGGCACAATTTGGCTGCTGTGATACCTTAGGAAGAAGAGGAGAAGGTTTTTTTAGCCTCTATCATGACTGTGCTACAGGATAAGGAAATCTCTCTGTTGGAGTTTATTTATATCCAACCGTGTTCTCTACCAGCTACATTCACTTTGTGTTCCTTCCTTCCTGCTTTGCCTGAAAAGATCAGAGAACGATGGAAATTAGCAATGGTAAAGAGATGAAGGGTGCATTTAAACAATCAGGTTGAAGGTGGTAGCCAAATTGCCCATTCTTTAGTAAGTTTTCCATTAGGGATGCTCTGGAATTTGGCTCATTTGTGCCCAATTGATGAAATAAGTTTAGTTTGCAATTTGACATCAGGCAGTCACTACTCTTTTTGTAGCTGCTTGCACTGATCAATACACATAGCCCCATATCTATCTTGTAAAGTCACTATTTCCAATATCATAAACCAACCTTATTGTGGAACCACGTACTATAAATTTCATAAGAGACCCGACAGAGAACTGTTCCTGCTTCACCATCACAGCTTTGTCCTCTACCTTTATGTTCACAGAACTATTTTGCTTTTGGATTACTTTAGTGTCATGAGTGACACATTTTTGCCAAATGCTTGCTTTTTTTCAAACTTGGCATTGTATCTATTATGTTAGACACTTTTGTATTGGTTTGTAAATGTCTCCACATTTATTAGAAACAAATCTAGACTCATTTATTTATCCTGTATTCTGTCTTTGTTTTGATATACATTTTTAATTAAAGGGTTTGTTTTGGTTTGGTTTGGTTTTTTTTATAGCTTCTTAACAGTTTTGTTTGGGAAGCAATTTTTAGTAGCCCTGCATATACCAATTGTTTTTGCCCATAACCTTGCAGGTTACCAGAAATACCACAAATATTTCTCTCTCCTTTAGTCCATCTATTTACTGTTCAAATTCCCATGACTTAGATTTCTTTCTTAAGTCTTTAACATAATGATATATGACAGGTTTCAGAGTAGCAGCCGTGTTAGTCTGTATCCGCAAAAAGAACCGGAGTACTTGTGGCACCTTAGAGACTAACAAATTTATTAGAGCATAAGCTTTCGTGGACTACAGCCCACTGTGGCTGTAGTCAACGAAAGCTTATGCTCTAATAAATTTGTTAGTCTCTAAGGTGCCACAAGTACTCCTGTTCTTTATAATGATATATGGTATCACCTTGCAGCTGGCTTTTTGTAAATCAAATGTGATTTTCCGAAATGGCAATCTTGTTTGGATCACAGTACTTACGACACGTTTGAATGACTTATCTAGCAGATGTTAGTCCCCTTCATGCTCTCACTGCATGTATTGTAGATTAAAGCCTCTGGTTCTGCCACACACATGTAGCAGTGAGAAGCTTTTACCCTGTCCAGTTTCTGGGAAATATCACTTCAGAAAAAATGTGGAAGTGTTGCAACTACTTCTTCCAGTTCAGGTTTCTTTCCAGACTAGTGCATTCAGGCATTTTCCCCCTCCATTTTATCAGATATTTACTTTTTTCCTTTCATCAGCAAGGTAAGAGGTTGAATTTTATGCTCCCCATCTTTGTTCGGCACAACTAAAATACAAACAAACATAACAATTCACCCCCTGTTTCATAGCAGAGGTCAGTATCCTCTAACACAAAACATTACTGTTAAAGCATCGTCTGCTGTGTGGGAATAGCATGGCTGCTCAACCTTATTTCTGTAGGTTCTGGGAGGTGTGGCATACAGAGTAGCCTAGTAGGATGAGTAGCCAGCAGTGATTTTATAGGGCATGTCTACACTGCATCTGGGAGTAAACCTCCCAGCCTGCGCCAACAGAAACAAGCTAGCACTCTAAAAATAGCTGTATTGATGTTGTGACTTGGGCTGGAGCTTTGGCTATCAAACCCCCCTGGCTTCAGAGCCCAAGCTCCCGCTGGAACACAGCTGTTTTTAGAGTCTGTGGACCCGGACTGGGAGGCTCACTCCTACATGCAATATAGGCATGCCCATAGAGTTATCTTTCCCTGTTTCAATCATACAGGCCAAGGTGGGGGTCTCATTGACTATGAGGCTGTGGATAGAGGCGTTGGGGAAGGAGGACACATGGTATGAAGCAGGACTTTGGGGGCCTGCTGGCACACACTCTCCTTGCTGCTCTGTTCTTCTGCCCAGTGAGGAGTAGAGGTCTTAAGGACTACCCCTTGCTGGTGACCAGTGAGGTTCTAGCCCTGTGTCACTGGAGGCATGGGGAAGACTCAGTTGAGGGCCTGCTGCCCCGTACTCCAAAGTGCAGTGGGGGCACTCAGCTGGCTAATTAGAGCTGGGTGATTTTCTTTCCTCAGATAAGGCCGATTCGGGTCAACCAAAACATTTCACAAATTTATGTAGATTTTGGTGCCTTGTTTCTGTCTGACAAAAACAAAAAAACCCCAAAGCAACAAACAAAGAAACATTTGGAAATGTTGAAATGGTTCATTTTCTTATACCCAAAACATTTCAATTTTCCAGGCTAGAATCAGACACCATTCACAAAGCCACTGGACAAGGTGCCCCCCTTATACCTAATAATCCCGCTCTTAGACACTCATCTGGAATGTGGGACACCCAGATCTGAATCCCCATGCTAGAGCAGGGACTTGATCCCAGGTCTCTCTTGTCCCAAGTGATTGTCGGAGCCATCAGGCTATTGATTATTCTGGGGGGTGAGGGGATGCTCTCATTCTCTCCTGGTGAAACTGTTCCACTTTATATTAAATACCTGAATAGTTACTGCACCAGAGAATGACCAGTAACTCTATAGCCTGATGGTGAGGTTACTCATCTGCATGGGAGGAGACCTGGCCTCAAGTCCATGCTCCAGAGTGTTGATTCAAACAGGGTCTCTCCCATCCCAGATGAGTGATCCAACCACTGAGCTAGTGAGTAACAGGGGAGACCCAAAATGAAATTTTCTGACTTATCCAATTGCAATTTTTTAAAATTAATTTTGTTATGATTCAAACCTCCCCCCCCCCAACTTCCAATGAACGGGGGGGGGGGAATCAATTGTTTGTCCAGCTCCACAGCAAACATTCTCCTCCCTATTTCCTCCAGTTGGATAAACAACTTATTCTGGAGCAGATTTAGACCTGGTATATCTAACATGGCTTATGCTGAAAACACAAGCACTACAGGTCAGAAAAAAGTCTAAGGATTTGATTGTTAAAATATAAATTCAATATTTCTTTAAATAGAAAAGTGTGCCTTTTAGCAAATTAAAGTATGTTTGATCAGTTGCATTAACTAAAATTGAAAGAGAAAATAGACTATATCTTCAGTTTGCTGTTGGTTATCAGAGCACATTGTTCTAAATTATGGATTCTCCCTTTTTTTTTTTTCAGAGATGAATTCTGTATCAGCTTTTCTTTCCACAGCTATCCAGGGTGGATCTTTAGCCACATCACAAGATTTTACCTGAGATCTACAGACTCTGAGCAGCGGCATAACCGAGCATCCCAGGCAGATGTAGCTGATTCCAATCTTTGCATAAATGATGGATGTTAAATCAATTCTGAGAGATGGACTGGAAGCTAACATAATACAGTAAAAGCTGTGTTACCCAGCACTTTACCAACTGGAAAGCTCTATAAACTGACATATCTGATCTTCATTGAAAGTCCGGTATATAGTCCGGTTGGTGCAGGGCCTGCAGGCTCCTTACCTGGCTCCGTGTGGCTCCCCAGAAGTGGTGACATGACCCTGCAGCTCCTAGGCAGAGGAAAAGCCACAAGGTGTTTGGAGTACGGGAGGGGCTGCGGGGCTGGGGGTTGGGGGCAGGAGGGAACCAATGAGAGCTCAGCACAGAGCTGCCTAGAAGCAGCAGGGACATGTCGCTGCTTGTGGGGAGCCGCCGGAGGTGAGCACCACCCGGATCTGGCACCGCAATCCCCCTCCCATTCTGCAACCTCCTGCCCCAAGCCCCCTTCCGCACCCAAACTCCCGCCCTCTTAGTTAACTGGAATTTTTCACTTACCGGCACCCTCCCATTCATTCACTCAACATGCTGGATAAAAAAGCTTTTACTGTAAAACCAGAGAGACAAGGTAGGTGAGAGAATGTCTTTTATTGGACCAACTTCTGTTGGAAGAAAGTACAAGCTTTCGAGCTACACAGAACTCGTCTTCAGACCTGGGGAAGGAAATCAAAATGTCTGAGGGTTGGTCGGCACCTAAAAGTTAGGTCAACCTAGCTACAGCACTTAGGGTTGTGAAAATTTCACCCCCCCCCCCCCAAGAAATGTAGTTAAACCGACCTAAACCCAAGTGTAGACAGTGCTGAGTTGGCAGAATAATATTTCCATCGTCTTAGCTACTACCTCTCAAAGAGGCAGAATTACTACAGTGATGGAAGATCCCCTTCCCCTGTAAGTACATGTTTAGTCAGGATATTCCTGACGCTGTAGTCAGGGTATGTCTACATTAGCTGTGCAGCTCTGATGTTTCTAATGTAGACATACCCTGAGCTAAATATAAGTTGGGAGAGATTGTTAAGCATAAGGGGTAATACATGTTGTATGAGGCCACTTGAAATGGAATGGGCAATAAAGGTTAGATTATTATGCAAATAGAGTATGAAATGGGCAATTAATGGTTAGCAGGAAAGTGTGTGTTACATGAAACTAGTGTCCCTGTTCAAGCCATGAATTTAAGTTCTCAGGCTTTCCTTTTGAAGGTGATGTGGAGGCTTCCTTTGAGGAGGAGGACTGAAAGATCAAACAGGGAGTGATCACTTTGTAAAAAGTGTTTGCCCATGGGTGATATGGTGTTTTTGTCTTTTATAATTTTTCTGGGTCAGTTCATTCAAGAGCTCACTCCAACAATTTGTAACACACACCTGCCTGCTAAGCCTTGGTAGCCCACTTGGAAGCCCACTTACGTATAACAATCTAACCCTTATCGTCCATTCTATTTCAATGAGGCTCCTACAACTTGCATTACCCCTTATGTTTAACAATCTGTCCCAACTTGTGTTTAGCTTAGACACTCTGATTTCCTTCCCCACACCTGAAGAAGAGCTCTGAGTAGCTCGAAAGCTTGGACCTTCTACTAATAGAAGTTGGTCCAATAAAAGATATTGCCTCACCTATCTTGTCTTTCTCATGTCCTGGGACCAACACCAGGACAGCAACACTGCAAATATAATAAAACCAGAACAGACAAAATAAATTCTTGGCTGAATTAGAGCATATCAGCACTCACATCATCAGAGTTTCAAAAAAACTGGTGTTTAGACAAAGTAGTTTTAGGTAAACAAAGCTATGAAAAAGTCAAAGCAGGACACAAACCCCAGAACCTATTATAGGAATAAATTTCAGACTTACAGTTCTTTGGCCTGGTCATATTATGTATATGTTAATAAAAAAATCCCTAACATTTAACATGTATTAAAAATACCTCTCACGGAGTTCAAATGCAATGGAAATTTTTTTTTGCAAAGAAACAATATCATTCTATTTTTAGCCACTTCAATGGCAAGAACTTAACTGTATCTTCAATCTATGTCCCTCAGACAAAATCCCAAAGAGACAAACAAACAGAAAGGCACAGCCAACACTGCTCAATCGATCCATTACTCAGTTAGACATAAGGCAGAGGAAATGTGTTCTTGCTTGCCTGAAATCACATAATCAATGGGAAAAGATTCTGGTGGAAACTCAGAGCTCCAGGAACATAAGCAACTAAAAAGCAAATAGTTTGGGAAGTAAGGAAAATCTTCCTGGGAAGTCCCTCTACTCCATGCCTGCAAATGGATAGTACATCTGCAAAGGAGGTAGTTCATCCTCCCCATATGAGTGATCTTAGTTCCAGGGATTTTAAAATACTTATTTTGTGTCCAGTACATAAAGATAACAGAAACTGATATATTCTCATACAAAATCTTGATTAAGACACAATTAAATATCATATTATACTGTAAAGAACAAATATTAATAGGTTTGAAAGAAAATCGTCAAAAAAAAAATCAGGAAATGTGCAGTGAACCCTTTAACTGTAGTCTTAATATTGCCCCTGTATCCCTGCCCTCTCTCCACCTACAGTCCAGAAATCCTCTTAAAACCTGTCCATCTTTCCCCTTCTACAATTGTTTCCCAAGACTGGGTTTTAGTGGATATTGTATCTAAAGTGATGGCCCAATTTCAAATGAAGTTACACATTTAACTGATATAGCCCACAGAGCTCATAACCAGCATGACCCCTACTTTTCATGCCCAGCAGAAGGTAGAAATCTATAACATATCTTCAAATCATTGTGAAATACATTTCAAACTCCACAGAAGCTCCTTCAGCGTAGCCTGAAGGGCTCACAGAACCCCTTCTAAAATGTGCCATACTCAGCTGACATAGTACTAATAGAGGATATAGCAACTTTCATAAGTTCAGATGAAGACACAAATTGAGGATTAATACATAAAATCAGTAGGCAAACCGTTTTTGATGTACAAGTGGATAACTAATGACAGAGTTGACAAAACTGATTATAACGGCACCTTTTTTCTGAATTCCATCGCTCAGAAAACCAACTCATATAAACTATCCCCAAAATTTCCCTTTGGCCTGAGACTAAATAGCTTTTTTTCACCCCTGAAAATGTTGTTGTTGGTAAAGAAAGTTAAAAGTGGGTCAAAAATTTAGTTTCTATTATCAGACTTGCCTTTCAGTTTCACAACACAGTGTGACCCAGAGAGCAGAATGGAACTGAAGAATCTAATGATAGTTAGTAATAACAAATAATGGTCCAGTGTCTCCTTGCAGTAAGTGCACAACTTACAGTGAAGTAAATGGGAGTTCTGTAGGCACAACTGTGGAAGGATCTAGTCCATAATGCTCATCGGCATTGGTTATTGCTGTTCTGTAAGCAGATTTATATTAGC
This sequence comes from Chrysemys picta bellii, assembly GCF_011386835.1. NCBI lineage: Eukaryota > Metazoa > Chordata > Testudines > Emydidae > Chrysemys > Chrysemys picta. The sequence continues at coordinate 234,255,810 of NC_088791.1, forward strand.
TTGCTAATATGAGGTTGGCAAAATGATAAACAAACCTTTAAAATTGGGCACAACAGGATAGCCAAGAGAATTCTATTTTTATGTAATATTTGGTTAGCTTTCGGTTATATCTATCTAGGACTTGGATGTCCCTCATCAACATAGTACACAAGGCTAAGCAACAGAAGGTAAAGGTAAAATGTGGGTTTTTTTTGTAAATCTTTACATTTAGAAAATGAAAAGCACCTGAAAAAAACCAGCATTAAATATGCAGAGGTAAATACCTAGTCAAAATTTCCTCATAAGTTTCCTTTTATTCTACACTCTTGTTAACCTTCCGATCCTGGAACAAATTTTCTGAAGACTGACTGACCAGTTGTCTCTGCCGCTCTTTAAAAACATGCAAGGCTCTGTCCCTATGCCAGACCCCATATTAAATCACTGTCATTATTAAAGAAAAATTGGAAGATTCAATGTCCTCTTTGACAGTACTTGTTTGAAATATATTTGTGTCAAGTATGATACACAAGTCTTAGAAAGGCTTGCCCCTCACATAATGATCAGGAACCTCTCTGAATGTGCTGCTTACATTATGAATATTGTAAACAGTGTTACAAGGTATTCACTGGTGGACTGGGATGAACTGTTGACCACAGTTGTGGTGGGAAAAAAGGAAAACAAATGGAGCAATTCATAAAATTATGTGGCAAACTCACCCAGTTTTCAGTCCCATTTCTGGAGTCAATATGCCCCAAGTTTGCTTCCCATCCTTGTGACCACTTAGTATACCTTTTTCTTGGTGCTGCCTTTAGCACACCCTTTTCTAGTGGTGCTACTTCCCCCAGCATGCCTTCCAGCACACCTTCCACTTGCATAGGCTATCCTCACACCAACTCAGTTGGCAGGGGTTGTATTTTATAGTGCCATGAGGTATGTCTACACTAGAGCTGGAAGATGTACATTTCAGCTTGAGGAGACATACCTGCACTAGATCTGATTGAGCTAGTGTGCTAAAAATAGAAGTGTAGCTTTGGTGGCATGAGAGGTGGCAGGGGTACAAAAGAATAGCACAAACATGTAGGGACAAAATCATAAACGCCAAGGCATAAAACGAGTTAACCTATCAGGGGACATAAAAGGCAATAAGAGGAGGTTCTTTACATTAGGAGCAAGAGAAAGATGAAGGAAAGTATAGGTCCTCTAATTAGTGGGGAAGAAGACCTAATACTTGTTGACATCAAGAAGGCTGAGGTGTTTAATGACTATTTTGCTTCAGTCTTCACTAAAAAGGTTAATGGTGATTAGGTACTCAACACAATATTAACAGCAAGGGAGGAACACAAGCCAAAATAGGGAATGAACAGGTTAAAGAATATTTAAATAAGTTAGATGTATTCACGTCATCAGGGGCTGATGAAATTCACCCTAGGATACTTAAGGAACTAGCTGAAGCACTCCTGGAACTGTTAGCAATTATCTTTGAGAACTCAGAGGATAGTCATGGTTCCAGAGGACTGGAGAAAGACAAACATAGTACCTTATCTTTAAAGTACCTATCTGCATAAGTACAGACAAGTCAGCCTAACTTTGATACCTGAAAAAATAATGGAACAAATTATTAAAAAATTAATTTTTAAGCACCTATAAGATAATTAGGGATGTAAATAGGGTTTAAAAAAGTAACTGTGTAACCTAGTGGTGGGCAACCTGCGGCCCACGGGCCACACACAGCCCATCAAGGTAAATCGTTGGCGGGCCACGAGACGGTGTTTACGTTGACCGTCCGCAGGCAGATTTGAATTTTGTGAGCAGCTGTTATGAGGTTTAAAAGCAAAATGGCTAAAGATTTGTGAAGTAACCCTCCCATGACATTCCCCCGATCTTGAATTATGGCTAGTTTGGATTTGAGGTTGTGATTCAGGCTCATTTCTAGTAATTGATGTGTTTTTTCTGGGGGAGCCAGCAATATCACCAGCACTTCACCCTTGGGGCTTCTCAATACCCTTACACAAGTCCATTGCAGAAGAGGCTATTTTGGTGACAGCTGAATAAGTACATGCAGGGAGTAAGTATATTGGCTTATCTGTCTTATATAAAAAAGCCTCCTATAGTAAATGAATAATAGTAAATATAACACTCTAGTCTAGGGGTCGGCAACCTCTGGCACGCGGCTGGATGCGAGAAGCGGCGCAGGCCGAGGGATGTGCTGGCTGTCGCTTCCTGCAGCCCTCATTGGCCTGGAGCGGCGAACCACAGCCACTGGGAGTCATGATTGGCCGAATCTGCGGACGCGGCAGGTAAACAAACCGGCCCGGCCCGCCAGGGTGCTTACCCTGGTGAGCCGCGTGCCAGAGGTTGCCGACCCCTGCTCTAGTCAGTAACATAAACACTGAAACAATCACTTTGTTATCAGATTGAAAACCCTGTCACCCAAAATAATGATGAAAAAATGGTAAAAGTAATTCCTTGGACATGTGTGTATTGTGCAGGGAATGAAAAGTCCAAGTCTAAGCTTTTTTACTGGTCAGGCCACACAAACATTTAGTGGCTTCTAGGACAATTGGCATCTCAGACTCATTTGTCACAATTTTTTTTTGCAGCAATATATAACATACCATATTGACTGTCCTGAAGTTCAGTAATGCACACAACTGGCTCAAAGGCACCAGAGAAGTAATTTAACATAGAAGACTAGGTGGATATCTTCTGTTGCTCAGTGGTAAGTGAGGTAGGATATACACTATAATGTTTTCCTTCAGGGAAAACATATTGGACATCACAGCAATCAGGGATTGTGTTGGTTTGTTTGTTTGAAATGCAGGGCAGCAGCCTATCCACCATATAGCATATATATACATACACATTTCACTTGTCCAGACTGGGATTTTTGCTTGTTATAGACTACCAATTAATAGGATTTTTCCTAGTCCGATATTCACTAACCCCAGTGCTGTTTCTAATCTCACTTCCTTTGTCTCCTCTTTTTTCTAATTGCAATATTTTAGTGTGTGTTTATATATAACATTTACTATAATGCACATATCTGGAGGGTCTGAAGGCTGGTTCAGCCTTCAGAAGAGCTATGGAAAATGGCATATCCCAAATCTCAGGGTTATTATCACATTTAATTAAATGATTTTGATGCACAATTGTGCTTTTCCCCTTATTTTCATGCATTTTTGTAATTCAGGCATTTCCGATTGAAACTATATCTGAGCAGGCAACCCTTCAATCTGAATATCAGGACTCCTGCACCTCTTGAATTCTGAATTGATTGGATACTGCAGCAGAGAGACTGAGAGCCAAATTTGACCTCAGTTACACCAGTGTAAGTCTGGAGTAACTCCAGCAAAGTCACATTAGAACTCAGTAACTATGATGGTGGCCATTTTGATTAGCTAGTTTAGCACTAAGAGGAAGACACACAAGATTGTGAACTGAGACTGAAATAGGACTTTTAAAAAAAATGGTTTTGTTTTTTAACCCCTTCCAAAATATTGGAAGAACAGAGACTTGAGTTTCAAACACAAAATAGCACTTTAAACTTTTTAAAACAGGACACTTGCTCACAAAACTGAAACAGAAGAAAAGAGTATGAAGTACATGGAGAGTATGGCTTGTGCCTGAAACTGCCTTTAATAGTGATGCTTTCAGTACCTGACCCATGTAAGTTAATTGAAAGGCTCCCAGTGATGTTAATAAGGCCCCGCAAAACATCCCACTCATTGCAGGTGAACCTTGTGGCTGGGTCTGGGAATTAGCTCTTGCTCCATCTGGTGCCCATTCTGTTGGTTGCCCTCTCTCTCCCTCTGTGCCTCGGGGTGCTCCCTCTTCATGACTCAGCCCTCTGGCCAGGTCACTACATAGTGTCCCCCTTTCTGGGGTAACAAAGTGCCATCAGACACAGTCTCTGACAGTCTTCTGTTACAAGTTTAGGTCCAATGCCACTTTCCCAGAGGCTGACAGGGGAACTGGGCCTGCCTGCTATTCCAGGTTCCAGCCCAGGGACCCTATGAGCCAGCAGTCTAGGTCTACTCAGTTACAGACTCTGTTACTGTTTCTCTGAGCTCCTTCCCACCCCACCTCTCTATCTCCTTGCCTATCTGTGGATTTACCACCCAAGATTCCTTTGCTCTGTAGCTACGTCACCTTTCTTGGCCTCTTGCCAGACACCCTGGTCAGGGACAGGATCCCAGGGCTTACTCTCTCCCTGGGCGTCCTCCTTATCCCTGCCCAACTCTTTCCTTCTAGAGAGTGACTGCAGGCCCCTTACCTGAGCTTCTTCCTGCTCTCACATCCTGTCTTATAATCTTATCTCAGCCTCTTCCCCTCCCCGGCCCCCAGCCTCATTTGCAGTTAGGGCCTATCAATCCCTGTCTTTCCTCCAGGTACAGCATATGAGGTTAATTGGCCCTTTCTGGCCCACAATAATCTGCTATGGGCTTGTGTGGGGGTGAATACCCCATTACAGGGCAGGATCCAAAGCCCTTTTTATCTCATGCTACATGTTAGCTTTGCCCTCTAGGAGTAGTACATGTCATCCGAAAATAGTGCCAATAAATCCTTTAGGGCATATCACCATGTCTGTGTCTTGTCTGTACAGCATGTGCTCATTAATCTGGAATAAAGTTCTGACAATTTTCATTTAAATAATTATATATTGAAAGCCAAACTTGATAGCAAACAGGATGCTGTGAAAAAACAGAGAACTGATTAACCATTTTAAGATTGTAGAATTGGCAGCACCCTTTCTCCTTGGGCAACTGTCCTTGTTTAAGACACAGGTAGAAATGAAATTGTTGGTATGCACTCGTCCTTTACTGAGCATTTAGCCACAACATAAAAATACCATACATTTTGGCACAATTGCCAGTGAGAAGAAGGGGCTGTGGTAAAAAGGGCTAAAATAAGAGGTGGAGGGACAAAGTGATAGTCAGAATGACTTAACTGCTCATTTGCTTTGGTTTTATAGTGCATCTCTCCCACTCATCCACCATTTTGGAGGGTCTTTTTAGATCAGTGGTTCTCAATCTTTTCCATACTGTGACCCCATTTTATAACAAAAACATAAAAGACCCTCCTCCCATCTAGCCACAATGGGAGGGTGGTGTTAACCGATATGAACCTGGTCACAGCTTCTCCTGGGGTCATGACCCCCAGGCTGAGAACTCCTGAGTTAGAGTGTAAGATCTTTAGGGCAGGGGGCTCCTTTCACATACCTGTAAAGTACCAAGAACCATTTTGATACCTCTTAGGCACAGGGCCCTCCACTATCGCTGTGCAGACATTCATATTCACTGTAGATGTTCATCTCTCTAGCTGAGCACCAGCTTTGATTTATTTTCTGATTTTTGTCCTTAATTTTTTTCAGCATAAAAAAACTCAGTTCCTTTTGTTTCCTGTTATCTTACTACACTGACATTCCATTAGAGATATATTTATATCTTGGTGCACTTTAGAGGGATTTTACCCCTTATAAAGCTCCTGGTTACTTGTGAATGCCACCTTTAGCAGTATTACTTTTCTAGTGGTGCACATGCTGTACCTTGATTAGCATGCCAGTCAGTTTCACCTCAGGAAATCATTTCAGCATTTAACAGAGGACACCACATTAAAATTCCTCTATAGAACTACATCATGTAAAAGTTAACACTGACAAATTAGCTATTCTTTTCATAGCAGCCCAGAACTTTTTTGCTGTCCCTTGAGACTAGACTTCTTCTTTGTTGCTCTTCCTTTAGAAAGTGTCTTTAAAATGTTCTTCTGGGAATGATTTTGGGTCTACATTTCTCCTTCCTTATTTGCTCACAAGACTAATAAACAGACTAGAGATATTTTTAAAAAGTACTGATGGTTATGGGTGCTTCAAAGAGACCATTTCATGAGCCATATTTCACTGCTATCTAAGTCATGATCTAGAGAATTTTAGGAGTCAGAAGTCATTGATTGTTTCTATGACTTGATATCTGATAAAAAGACAGAATCTGCTGCTGCTTCAGATCATAATGAAGCCAAGTAATGCACTTTAATATCTGGCTTAATTTTAGACATGAGTTTGGATTTCTACAAATTATTAGGGGCCAGATTCTGTTGCTTTACTCATGTTGGGTAGTATTTACTGCACAAGGTGTTCTATTCACTATCTCTAGACTAAGTACTATTCAGCATTATTAAGGGTATTGGAGTATGGCCTTTAATTGTACAGAGCCAGTAATTAAGCCTGCATATCGAATATGGTGATGGGGATTGGAGGTAGAAACTCTCTCATGTCAAGTATCAGAGGGGTAGCCGTGTTAGTCTGAATCTGTAAAAAGCAACAGAGGGTCCTGTGGCACCTTTAAGACTGACAGAAGTATTGGGAGCATAAGCTTTCGTGGGTAAGAACCTCACTTCTACAGAAGAAGTGAGGTTCTTACCCACTTGCATCTGAAGAAGTGAGGTTCTTACCCACGAAAGCTTATGCTCCCAATACTTCTGTTAGTCTTAAAGGTGCCACAGGACCCTCTGTTGCTTATCTCATGTCAGTTAGCTAAATACAGCCAGATTCTCAATATACAGTCTGTAAAAATGCTCGACACATTAAAAACTGTGATTGACCCGACTGAAGAGGTTTCTTTTAATATCTCCAAAAATGTGGCTGTCATTGCACATGTTTTATTTAAAAATTGATGTTTTGCATTCTTTCCCAAACTTATTAATATAATGGAAGCACCTTTAGGGGAATGCAGCTGCAAAGGGAAGCTGGACATATGATTGGATCACAGTATTTTATGATGTTTCTAATGGCAGAGCTAAGAATCTGGCAGCGATGAAGCAACCACTTCCCTGTCAAATTTCTAAGGGTGCAGTTGTGACTAGAGCAGAGTGAATAGTTAGTGTTTCAATTTGGTGGCTCAGCTGAAAAAAATCAGGAAAAACCCCATCATTTGGGGTCAGCCCAAAATGGAAATGTTTTGGTTTTCTCACTGATATGAACCAAAACCTCCATTTCAGGCCAAAGGAAATGTTTTGTTTGACCTGAAACGTGAAATGTTTTGGATAGTTTTGGGGTGGTTTGTACCCTTTTAAAAATTAAATCTAGCTACATTTCTAAACAAAACACTGTTTTGAAACAAAAAGTTGAAATGTTGTTTTGAAAAGTTTGAAACAAGACATTTTGGGGTTATTTTTTGGAATTTCCTCCTAATTTTTTTGGCTAAAACTATTCACAAGATTCAATCCAAATTGAGAACAAGTTTCGGTGGATCAAAAACTGCATTTTTGCTGAATAAATCATTAGTCAAAAAAAATTCACTCAGCTCTAACTGTGGCTTTATAACAAGGGGAAATGCAGAGTTGCATTATTCCAGGGCCCAGACAGGGAAGGGAATTGTGACATTGAGAGTTACACTCTGGTTCTTACTTCCACACCTGGCTCCAGGGGGCTCTTGGTGTTGGGGAGTAATCTGCACCACCCTGATACCTGTCATAGATTACTCCCTGTGGAATGTTGGCTCAATTATGCTGCTGGCATGATGGAAGGCGAAGGGAAGACTTAATCCAATCCCCACCCACATGTGTGGGACCAACAGTGGCCCATAGTTGCTCTCCTCCACATGCAGATACCTGCCATACAGGCAGTTCACACAGGGCAATAAGGGGCCACTGAACACAAACTTTTGTAAAAATTCAGGTTTGGTAGCCTAGAATGTGCCCAGTAAAGATAACCATGCAAATTGTATGCTTAACCCTTGTTTTCAGAAGCTCTTACAGGACTCCCACTAAGAAACTCACTGTCAATGCTTGGAGAATCTCTCACACCATTAAATAAAACACTACGCAGTGATTACTAGATCCAAAACTATAAATTAGAGAGATCCCTCTGATCACTTAAATACAAGCAAGTTTAAATAAGGTTAAATGAAGCAAAGACTTTCTCAGGTGAAAATGTCTGTCCTTGTAGGGAGCACACACTGCAGTCTGATTCAGTCTTATTCAACTCCAGTCTACTTTTAAATGCCATAAAGGCTTGTTTAGCTGTTCTGCCATAGGGAATTACATGCATGGTTTACTCTTTTGCCTCTGGTAGGTTTAGAGGTGCAATAGAAAGGGAAGGCATTTGAAATTTGTCGTCAAGCATCCTGATTTTATTTTCCATTTCACATCAAACCTCATAGTCAAAGGTGATAGTCGATTAAATGTTTTATTTCCCATCAGCTTATTTGACATCTGTGATCCTCTGCCATATTTGCTGAGAGATTCCTTTTCCATCTTCAATACTGACCAATACAATGTAATGGATATTGGATGGAACAATTTGAACTACTCAAACTACTCAGACAATTTACCAGGTTCTAAATTAACCATAACACCATCAGAAAAAGATCTAGTGAAAGCTGTGGACAGCTCAGATCTCTGTTCAACGTGCAGCAGCAGTCAAAAAATCAAACAAAATGTTTAAAAGAATGAGAATTGTACTGAAAATCTTATAATGCTATTATATAAATCAATGGTAAACCTTTAACCGGAATACTATATTCATATCTGATCATCCTAACAAAAGAAATTAGAAATAGGAGTTCAGAGATGAGTGACAAGGATGATTGGATGCACAGAAACCCTCTACATGAAGAGAAATTGAAAGGTTTGGGAGTGTTTACTTTAGAGAGGAGATGAATAAAATGGACCTGATAAAGGCACATGAAATAATCAATGATATAAAGAAGAGTACTTCTATTCACCCTCTCTCGAAATACAAGAATCAGGGGCCATCTGATGACAATCAAAAGCATCAATCAAAAAATGATAAAAAATATTTTTTGTGCAACACACAATCAGTCTGTGGAATTCATTGCCATAATTTTGAAAGCAAAAAGCATAATGGGATTCAAAAGAGGATTTGACATGTATATGGGTAACAGGGACATCCAGAGGTACATAGTAGGAATTAAACAAAAGTTATGGAAGAGGGAGAAACCATCATGCTTCAATGTATAGACTGATCTCTCATTGATGGCATTTAGGGAGAAAATTTCCCTATGGGTCGGTTAGTCCATCACTGTCTATTGCAGATTTTCTTGCACGTTCCTCTGAAGCATCTGGTAATGCCTGCTGCTGGAGATGGGATACTGGACTAGATGAATCATCATCTGGTCTGGTCTAGTCTGGCTATTACCATGTTCTTTTCCTGCATAGAATTTGTTTTATTTGAGTCCTATACTTTGTCCTATCATTAGGAATGAGTCAGACTAATTTCCTTCCTTAGTTTAATAAGTAGAGTTAGAGGGCTGAGTGAACTCAGTGGAAGTTAGCACTTGAAATAGAAGTGTGGAGACTAGCTCCTTTTGAGCATTCAGCCCTATGTCCTTTTCCAATATAGCTTGGAGACAGAATTCTTTCAGCATTCTTCAAACTTTGCTGCTAACGCATTTCTTGGTTTTGCCCAACTGTCCAATAAGGTCACCAATTATATTAATATTAAATGAAAAAAGTTTATTTAGAATGAACTCCTTATGGCTGATCCTGAGCTGTAATTTTGACTCTTCTCAGGTCATTTAAACCAGTATCCTCTTAATACACATTTTCTTACTAGTTCTCTAGTTGGAGCCAAGTTCTTAATTCTTCAGCTTTAACTGTAGGGATGAATGGCCTTCATAAAGTGAAATCACGAGGATTTAAAAATTTTGCACAGTCTCAGTGATCATATCCTGTCCAAAGCACTGGCGTCAACTATTCACGTAATTCTTGTTACCATACTGTACTGTACAGCATATAGCTCCAGGATGTAGTGGTGCAACAGATGCAATTACAGTTCCTCACATTTCGGATGGGAAGCCACCCTGGCATCTATCCTGGATTATAGAACTTATGTCAACACTGGGAACATGTATCATGTAAGAAAACATGTTAACTGGTACACTTTTAACTCTATAATGATAAACATAATTTTGCCCTTAGTGTGGACAAGGAAACTCATGTTTAAAAATGTATTAGCTGGTCATGATTAACTCTGTAGAGAAGGCTAAAGGTAGAATACTAATAATATGAAAGTGGTTAATATGAAAGTAGCACATGGGGGCCTCAGCTGACCTCTCACTATCATATAACAGATGTAGAAGAGAGATTTACAAAGGGCAGTTAAGTGCTCATCTGAATCCAACTTGTGCCTTTGAAAATCTTACCTATAGAAACTCCAGAATCCCACTATTCCTTGGAATGGAAGCTATAATATGGTTATGACAATGCCTAAATAATACAAAATCAAAACCTGTAAAAGTGAGGATATCCAAGAAGTGAGTTGTAATGAGAGGAAAAAATATCAGACCCATCAAGCCTGGGCTGAAGTGACATTTCAAACACAGTAAATCCTGTTACATGCAGAGCGGTTTCTGGAAATGCAGATGGAGCATGGCTGGGTAGTGGGCTGGGAAAAGGTGGTGATGGCAAGGGACAAAGAGTTTATGGCATCCACTGATATTCTCATGTTCTAAAACTCTGCTTGCATAAACTTGTCGCTTTGCTTACTACATAACATTTTGTAATATCCAGGTTGCAATTGTTACTGCAGGATTCATTAATTCTGGCCTTGGAATCTATGAAGCTATCTACTTGACAGCTTTTCTCTTCTGTTGTTGGCAGAACAGCACTTTGGGTGCCTAGGAGGTCTCCAGATTTAATGGGTATTTCAATTGGGGTAATTCACCTACAGTATTTGACTTCCATCATGAGTATTAATTTTGAGCTATTTCTATGGTGGTAACATAGTTAATTAAATTTCACTCATGAAAAATGAAAAGTTAAGCGCATCACATGCTCTGTACAAAGTAATAAAAATTTAAGTGATGTTATTATCCATCTTTTCTCACAAAACATAGCAAACCTAATATTTCTGTTTGAGCTGAATGCGTAGGTTAACATCTTCCATAACTCTTCATTTCCTGATCCCATATCTTTTTTGCCTTAAGGTACAACATTATTAAAACGATATGAGCCAATTTTTCATCATGTTTTATAAATATTTCACCAAGGGAATAATCCTGACGTTTTTGCTCACTCTGGGCTCTATCCTGCTGGGTGCTGAGCCATCTGGCCCTGATCCAATAGAGCACTGCGCACGTGAGTAGCCCCACTGACTTGAACAGGATTACTCATGTACTGAAAGATAAGCTTGGGCTTAAGTGCTTTGATGGATCAGGGTCAGAGTGCTTGGAACCTTGCAGGATGAAGCCCCTCTGTGTTCAGGAAAAACACCCAGAGAGGTCAGTGGAAGTTTTGCATTAGCATAGAGGGTCTGTTTGCGAGCTCAGGTGTACAGTAGCAGAGGGGCACACAAGAAACCTCCTTTCTACCCTTGGCAGCTGCTCAAGGACAGCACAAAATACCCTCTGAAGAGCACAGGGACTTCTCCCTCCTGTTCCTCATCCCCCAATCCTATGGGGATCAGGGCAGACAAAAAAGGGTGGGGTCACACCCGTTTCCCCATACCAGAGCAAAGAGTGTGGCTGTTGCATAAAGGAGAGCATTCTCCATAATGACTGGTGCAAAATCTACATGCCTCATGTCCTGGCAGCAGTGCCAGGGGGATTGAGACTTAGGCAGCCACAATCTCCCCCAGTGCTCCTTCTGGGGTGATGCAATTATGCACCACTCCCTATATCAGGATTGTGGCTAAATGCCACAGTCTAGCCCAGAATGACTAAAGACTTCAGGGCAGAGCCCAGTATAAAAGATGAAGTTCTTATAGATTTCAAATAATAGAGCCTGGTCTGATTATGTAGCATGTTGGCAGATGTTGTTTATAGTGTGCTTTGACTTGCTATGGTGATAGAGACTTCAATTTCTACTTTCTTTATGGAATACACCTTATAGTTTCCACTCTGAGAATAGACATCCTGCAGCTTTCTTGTTATACTAAAAACTCTGCACCTGTGTTAGACATTTGAACTCCCCCATTTATTAAGAAGGTCTGAGGCTGCCATAGGATGTTGCAACAGCTACCACCCTGGAGCCTTTTGAAAATATAGGACAACAATAAAAAGGATGATGTGCCACTTCCATCAAATGCTGCTCCCTATTATAACTTCTGGGCAAATGGATACTCTAAAAACGTAGGAGAGTATTGATAGTGTTCAGTATGTAATAAATTCAGAGTTTACAGAACGCAGCAGGGACTCTGGAGTGGAACTGTTCACTTGCTTGAGAAACATGGACATTACAAATGTATTAAATTATTTTTCAATAACATATTTCATAAATAGAAAAACAGCAGCTGGGAAGCAATATTTGATTCCACGCCTCCTTTAGAACTCTAGCGGCAGACCCTAATGATAAATGTGCACTTGCAGGCTCCAGCTGATAAATATAAAGACAAGCCTGCAAGCAGTCTCTTGCCCCCTCCCCCCTCTCTCGGTGTGAGATAGTTGAGTAGGATTTAGAAAGGCCATACTGAGCAGACTGTGCAGCTGTTTTTTGAGGGTGGGGAAGGTGGTTGACACTCCAGGAATTAATAATGGTATACAGAGCCTTTCACATCTAGGGCATTATTTCAAGGTCAGATTGTGACTGTTGTTACCATCTGATGGCTGTTTGGTGCCCTCCAAAATGAGCAAAATCACCCTTAGTACCTCCTCAGGTGTCCACATCACAAGGCCGTCATTACACTTGGCACTAACCAGTACCCTTCTTCTGCCAATCACTTTAGTGCTGATGCTGGCACTCTCAAGAGAGAGGCCAAGAACTAAATGAGGATGGAAATGGGACACGTTGTGACTGTTAATGGTTACACACCGGAACAGGGCTGAGGTAGATGGCTGAGGCAGCAGAAGGAAGCTTGCACTGCTGATGCCCATGCTACAATTGTTATATGGTTAACAGAGGATTCCTTCAGGGCTGACAGGCCTGCAGCTTTCACGAGAACTAACATTTAAAAAGAAAACCCAAAAAACCTCCCCTAAAACCAAGCAATGTTTTATATTCACAACAAAACATAGCTGCTCTCTTTTGAGTCACTATGAGTCCCTCCAGTAAAGAGCTGGATACTTAAAGTATCTCTCTAATGGTCAATATTGACAATATGTGCAATGCTTGGCATGGGGGAGGGGAAAATAAGTCTATTCTTTGTATGGAGCATTGAAAAATAAAAGGTACTTGGTGCTGCTGATATATATATATATAGGGTGTGTGATGGAAGATGAGGAGACACTGAATGCCTACACTAGCCAGAAATTGAATTATGCCTGATGACAGCTCTTCTTCAGAGGCTATTAATCCACCTGCCCCTCCTGCTAATGTGCATGCTGAAGAAGGTTTGCTCAGAACAGAATCACTACTTCGGGTTCATGCCGTGCTTCCTTTTAGTGATTGACAGATGGGGGTGATATGTTCAGCAAAGCAGTGCGGATGCATCGGTTGAACATCAATGCAGACTAATAACTGCAGAAGGGAAGTAATTATACACATTACTTTTTCTGAAGCAGGAAAAACGCCTGCTTCACAGGGTTGGAAGGGACCTCAGGAAATCATCTAGTCCAACCTCCTGCTCAAAGGAGGATCAATCCCCAACTAAATCCCCAAATGGCCCCTCAAGGATTGAACTCACAACCCTGGGTTTAGCAGGGCAATACTCAAACCACTGACCTCCCCCCTTCTGTGGCCCTCACAGAAGATCCATGTTTGTGTATAGAGACAGGAACTTCTCTATATGATATAGATGTGATATAGAATATGATATTTAAAAGATACAACAAAACAATTATTCCTTATATGTTTCTTCCAGGGCTCTCTTGGTTTGTTTTCTTGGAAATATCCTTATATAATGGGACAGAACAACAAAGGCCAAACAGATATAGGAGTGAGGATCCCTGTGACAGATTGAGATTGGCTAGTGATGGGAAAGGCAGAAAGAAACCAAGTGGAAGAAGATGTTAAGCTTCCTCTTTTCACCCAGTCTTCCATGCCATCAGGCTTAATACAGGGGTAACTGGGTGCAATTTAATGGCGTGTGATATAATGGAGATCAAACTAGATGATCCAACAGTCCCTTTTGGCTTTAAACTCTATTAATTGCAATCTGAATCTGCTATTGTACAGTGCCTGCCACCTGTGGGTTTATCCCACTGGATCTGCATGAATAAAAGACATGAAACTAACTTGATGTGGGATACCGTCCCCATCTTGCATATTCCCTCTATGATACTTCTGAGATAACTGGGCCCTATTTTTCTGTGGAATTGTAATGGAACAAAATGAAATTGAAATTAGACCAGTATGACCTAGTTCCCAGTTGTCAATAATACTAATTAAATCAGTGCTTTGCAGGAGGCCTCCTTTACCCCCATACCAACATCTTCAATCTGCTTGTGCTGCTCCCTTTATCAAATTCATCAAGTATGTTAAGACAGTATTAGAATCAGATCTCCATCAGCACAAGCAATCCAGAAGGAAGCAAGATTATACAGTGTTAAGTTTTCTGCTAGACACGAGTATAAAACTTCCACTCTGCTCAATACAAAAATTTCAGAGGGAAGTTTGGGGAAGTTGAAGGTGTTTCCTACCTCACAATAGCAAGCCTTCTTTGGTATGGAAAAATCTATTGTAATGATTCTTAATAACAGCTGTCAGTCACATCATATTAATTAGTTGACCAGCTGTCTGTGTCAGTTCAGGAAAAAGATCTCAATCAATGGTGAATGTATGGATTCTAACTGGAGCTGGGAGAAAAATGCCTTTTTTCATAGATTTTTCTTTTTTTAAATTGTTTACATCAATATTTCCTGTGCAAAACATTTAGTGTTTCAATTAAAAGAAAATTGAAAAAAAATCTGTATAAAAAGGTTTAGTTTTCCTTTGAAAAATGGAAAATTTAATTGAAAATTAACAAAAATTGCTTTAGATAAAAAGCCATTTGTAATCAAAGCTACTTTTCAACTTAACAATTTTGACCAACTCTAATTGTAACTCTATATCCCAGATTATATTTTTTTAAAAAGCCCCAGTCCTGTACATATTTATATACAAGCTTAACTTTGAATAATCACATTGAGAGTAAAAGTTAAATATATGCATCACTTTTTGCAGGACCATGGAATATTCTCTGGCTAAACTGATGTCAAAGATTTTGGGACACATTGGCTTGAGTCACAATGGAAAATCCAAAGTGGAGAGAGCTCACCACATTCTTCAAGTGAAGCAGGATCCTTTCTTTAAAAATGTAAAGACAAGTTTTGAAGGGACTTGGTTCTTCCTTTCTACCACACACAATACAATGGGATGGTTGTATTACTACGGTGTGGTTATTGGAAAACATGATCACTCTAGCAAAATTTCCTTCATATAATCAGTTGTAAAAAGACTTATACATTAATTAATGATGGATAAGTCAACTTACAGATCTACTTAAGATACCTGCTAATGCTTCTCACTTATTGTGATTAAATGGGTTATTCTTCACATAAATCAATAAGTCAACCAAATTTAAGCATAGTATTATCAGTATGATCAGCTACAATCAATGCACATTTAAAAAAAAACAGTTTATTGTAACAGGTGGCCTCAATTTTTAGAACTGCATTAAATACCGCCAAAAAAAAATATTTGCCTCAATTAATTTGCTTCAGTGGTATTCCAAACCAAGTTCTTATCTGCATCCATAAATATTAATCAGAGTGATTTCCAGTTAAAAGAATGTTCATGGGAAACAAAAGGCTAGTGCAGGAAGGGTTTGCCCAGCTAACTTGAAACTTCCAGTTTCCCTCCTTTTTATAAAAAGTTTCAGTTATCCAACTGGGAATGCAGAAGCAATGCCAAATAACTTAGGTGACTGTGGATAGCTAACGATATGCCAAGTCAGTTATAATTAATAGGCTAAAGAGTTCAAACTATTTCATACAACACATTTATGAAAATCAAAATATATTCACAAATCATTTGTGACTGGAGAAAAGGGCTAAACGAACGGAATAAATTATACATGAGTCATAGTTTGACCAGCTCGCTTCATGTTATATGACAGTAATACACTATAAAACAAAAACTATCCTCTTACAGAGCTCAAGGGACCAAAAATACGGATTTAGACCTATGTTCTTGACTTTACATTTTCTGACAAATACTTGAAATGAATTTGGTTAGGGAACATTATCAACTGATGGTGCTTGCAGATTGGTGGCTTTCTTAATGTATGCTTCCCACAATATACATGAGTATCAACAGTTGCTCTATCATAGCGAGATCTGTTACACTGGTATAAATCCAGAGTAACTAGACATAAACAGAGTTATACAATTTACATTGTCATAATTGGGATCCAAATATGGCCCATCCTTAATGATAGGGAAAAGACTGATTAACAATCTATTATCCTTTTATGGAATAACATCACATTCTGGGGGACACATTCATTCAATATACTTAGATGTCCAAATTCTATCCTGAACTACACCTTACGCAATTCCATTTCCATTCCTGAATCAATGGAGTTCCATGGGATGTAGGTGAAGGCAAATTTTGGCCTTAAACTAGTGAGAACACTAATACTTCAAAACGTAGTGCCAGATCTTCTTACCCAACTCATATTGAGTAGTACTTCACCTTGCAAATACTTCTATTGGTTTCAACCAATAAGTGAGGGTAACAAACTCTGACCTATAATGTTCTACCTGCTTCACAAGTGGGATTTGTTTGACTGATCATTTGTGGAAAAGGAAACAAATGTTTCACTCTTTCCTTACAATGGAGGAGCTCATCACCATTACAAATTAGCTTATTAAATACATTGCACAATGGCCATATTTATTTTCCTTTACCTTCCAATAACTATTACCCTACCACGGATAAATAGAAGTTGATTTTCCGGTGTTTTTATTTTTAAACTGTATTCCTGTATGTGACTAATTGTTTTGTCCTAATGGTTAGTGACTTGCTGAAAGCTATGTCCTGAGTACTAAATAAAATTAATGAAATCACTATAGTATTGAATATGCATATTCATCTTCAAAAGCACTGATATTCACATAAGCATACATATGCTTGCTGATTGCATGACCTTTTGAAAAGAAAAGAAAAGAAAAGAAAAGAAAAGAAAAGAAAAGAAAAGAAAAGGTCTTAGTAAAGCTAAAATAAATCTACTGTTTTCTTGTAAAAGAGACTGTGATTTTATGGAGATAATAGAACTTCAGCTTTTCTTGCAGGGACTTGTCATCTAATAAAAACACATCTCCTTACCACTATCCTTTCCCTGTTCCCTATTTTCCTTGTACTGTATCTCAGAAGACATGCTTTCCCCCCAACATTAAGGGCTGGTTGAGAAGGCAGCAACGTATCTTCCAAAGCAGGCAGCCTATTTATGAAGGTAAGCAGGTACCTCCAATATCTCTTCATATTTGGAGTTGCCCTAAACAACCTAAGTGTGCTTAAGACACAGTTAAATTTATAGTTTCTATGAAATTCTTGGCATTCTCTGTTGGTGTCATAACTGTGCTATTTATTAGATAAACCTATAAATAGACATCTCCCAGTCCACGAGAACATTAATTATACATACAGCTTCTCACAGATCTATGTACTGGGTGTTTATGGAACTTATTTGTGTATGTAGGACACAGACTGTAAAACACAAAGCTAGTCATTACCTCAAATAAATTGAAAATATTAGTAGATGTGCCAGAAAGGCACAATCAATTAGAGTTCCCTTCTGTGAGATGAATGATTTCAGTGGGAGTTGAGTGCTCAGCTGTCTGTTTCCCTCTTTTCTCCATCTCCCTCACTATTCCCCAGACTGATGTCCTTATATTGTATATTAAGGCTTCAGTTCTGTGAAACACTTATGTGCATGAATAAATGTATGCATGTGAGTTTTCCATTAAATCTAAATTATAGATGTACAGTGTATTAGTACTATCACTTGTAATTCACCTTATAATACAATTAGCTGTCAGCTCAAATGTCCAGCTTCTTTCTAGAGTTGGGCCACAAAGGGTTTGCATGTCAGCACAGATCTCAGTGCCGCAGCTGACAGGAAAAACAAACTCATTCAGATAAAATGAGGAACCTCCCTAAATCTCACCCACAAGTTGCACTCAACTGAAATCTTTGAGGATCTAGAAACTGTCATTAACTTTCTCATAATTTTTTATTTTTGCTCCCCACAATGCTTTTGGATACCAACTGGGGCCAGAAGCAGAAGTATTAAAACACAGTAAAAAAGGCGGTTCTACTGACTGACCAGCTGCAGAAGTAACAATGCTCACCCGCAAGCCTGTGCCTATGAAATTTCTGGTATTGTTTTGCCAATCAAGATAATACAGACGATGAGCTTCTAAAAATATACAAATTGAGTTTATCTATCACTACTATCTGAAATTCCATATATTTTTTAAGGCCAAAATGGACAGTGATAATAATTTAGCTGGGCCTTCAGCATAACACCAGCCATCTCACCCAGTTATTCATTCTTGCAACGGAAAGAAATATTCTCAAATAGTATGTAAGCAAACACGAAAGAGTCCAATGACTTGTGATAGAACTGTACCATAACTTTTGGACTGAATATCTTTCTAGATTTAAAGAATCCAAGTGATGAAGACAGACTCTTATACCAAGCTTTCCTTCCTCATTCTCTCCCCAGTTCCACACACAATTGGCTCATAGACTTGCATTCCAGTTCTCAATTACCTCAATACACCGATGAAATAAGGTACGTGATTTGCAGTGCTGGAAATCCTTGAATGCCCCCCTACGCTAGTCATGTTGCAGGACGTTTCATAGGCAGTGACACTAGGAAGTTCGGGGAGCTGTAGTGTTCCAATACAGGTATATACTTGCAGAGCTCTGTTTGAAAGACTACAACTCCCAGAATATTCCACTCTTTCACATACTGCTGCAGAGACTTTTTAAAGATGATACCTGTTACAGGAGAAAATTTGGGCAATCATGAATTATTAGGGAAAAAAAACTAGAAAACTTTTCTTTACAATTTACAAATTTACATTCTGGAGTCCATATTGGGTTAATTTTAGGCAGCATGGGAAACTGAAATACAGAGGATTTTCACACAGGAAAAACAAATCAACAAGATGGATTGTACATCACAAAAACATTTTTTCAGTGCTCGTTTTAGCACTGAAAGGAGTGGGACACCATCAGATCATTTTCCATGAAAACAGGGGCTAATGTTTGACTGGCATAACTAGAAAGTGGGATGCTACTATAGCAGATTCAATAATTTATTCCTTCAAGCTTTACATGACTTGGATAACAATGGCCTAGGAAGTGGATTTGAAGGTTATAGTCTATTTACAGCCCTTCCAACCACTCTACCTCCCTTTGTACTAGAGAGAGTATGATCTAATTTATGTTTGAAATCCTCTTTGCTATCTTGACTAGAAGAGATCTTGTGTAGAAGACATTTTTGTTCACGTGCTTGATGTGAACTGGCCATAGTCAGTAGACTCAAGGATGTTACAGAATGACTGCCAACCAAATAGCAAATAGAGAGCTTATTGATGGATATTGTTTTCCCTCTCCCCTCAAAAGTATTAATAGGTGAACAGTGAACATGAAAGAGAAGTTCTGAGAACAATTAATAGAATCAAGTTTAATGCTGGCAGGATTTATGTAAACTTCTAGAACACTGGTCAGAAGATACCCCTCACTCTCTATTCCCAGTATTCCTGCAAGATTATTTTTGTGACTGCCAACTGTTCAGTGGTTTTGATACAAGGATTGTCCATAGGGACTAGGCTGGAGCCCACTGAAAGTCTGTTTTCACTTCTGCCCTAAATCAGGTTTTGAACTTAGACTGTATCAAAGGGGGAAATCTAGTACGTCATCCACTGTACACTAGTCTTAATTATTTTGTAGCATAAATACTGTAAAGGTTATGAAAATATTTTTACAGTACCAAACAGTTGTGGGGAAGTGTTCCATAAATATCTCTGATGCCCAAGAACATTCCAAAGAGTTTAATGAAAATAGAACTCCAAAAGAAAATAGAAGTAGTCTCACTGCACATTCTCAGACTGGAGAGTCAGGTGTACAAAATGAAACACCTCAAATTCCTACATGTATCATCATCTCCTTTGAACAGCACTTTTAAACCAGGGTTGGTGGCAGTTGCTCAATATTTATGCCATGCCCATGCACACATTTTTTTTAACATGCTTTATAGAATGAACAACTGTTTGGATCTGTCCCAGAGTTTGTGGATAACAGTGGTTATACTGAAGGTCAGGTTCCCTTCTTTTCTACCAACATAGCATACAACTTTTCTTTTTCAGTGTTTTTGAATTTTGTAATCAATGCAGTCAACATTATAGTTTTCCTGGAAAGTGCAGAGATTATATGTCTTGATGAGCTAAACCCATTTTCTCTCTCTCTCTGTCTCCTAAGTATTTTAATTCACAGCTTTTGGTCATTATTGACTTCGAAGCTGCAAAGGCAGCACAATATTTTTCTTGGCTGATTTAACAATCTGTTATCTGAGGTCTCCAAGTTCACTTAGCATGATCCTCATCTTTTGGGTCTCAAACAGTGTGGACACACATTCTGTCAAAGAGCAGTGACTTTTTTTATAATGGCCATAGCCAATCTGAAAACTGTTCATTTACTTGACCTCAACTGATCCTTGACCTTGGGAGACTGACACAATGTTAGATGCCAAGATCTTCATGATAATTGGCATTTGGATAAAAAGACTTTGTGTATTTTATTTTTACTAGCAGTTTGGAGGAACAGTTACAAAGTCAGAGCAAATGTTCTCTTTTTCATGAAATGGAGTAACATGTTCCATATGGAGATGTTTAAAGTCTGTAAAACTGAAAGGCCAAATCCTGAGGGTCTTAACCACAGTTTTAATTCAGCGCACAAATGTGCTTTAAACACAGAAGCTGTAGTAAGGGTCTATGTAGAGACTCCCAAAGCTATCAGAAGTGCAGAGGATATAGGCTTGCAGCCCCCCACCAACCAGTATATGGGGTGCAGCTTACTACCTACTCTGTGCCCCTATGTGCTTTGCTGACCATTTGTGAGTGGGGAGTGAAGCAGCCATGGTTCTATTTACTTTCTACCTCCTTTGGAGTTCTACAAACCCTAGGAAAATAAGAATGGGGCAGACCACATTTCCCACTGAAGAGCAAGGACTTGAATCCCACATAATAGCCAGGTATTGTTCAACTTGTGGCTGTTTGAACCTGCATAAAGGCAAGGCAGAATGTGGCCTTCTGTTTCTCCCATGTCTGTAATCAGGCCAACTCCAGTAGGATCCAATTGGAGTTGACGTGAGTGAAAACTGAATAAAAATCTCAACATTTGACCCTTATCGTATATTATCTTTTTAACCCAGGGACAGGGAAAAATGGAGGAGTCTTTGGACTTCACAGTGGGAGCACAAGGTACTAGTCACATTCTAATACTCTTCTTACACTACAGTATTGTCTTTTAAGTCCAGAAAAAAATGGAGAGCAGCAGTGGGGAGGAAGGAATTTGTTATAAATCACTAGGCTACTGCAAGATTTCCTGTCTGTTCATGAAAACCAAGGAGAACACATCACCCCCTTAGAGAATTGAGTGCTGCCAGCTAGAAGGATTCACAGAAGAGAATTTTCTTTGTGGATTAGACAGGTAGACATTGTAGGTGTTATTCTAGTTTGGCTTAGACATCTGAAGATATCAGGCAACATGGTACATTTTAGGACATACAAACTAAGAAATAGCATAAGAGCGTAAGAGGATAAAAAGGGTATGTCTGTCTATATATAGGCAGCAAGAAGATTCTGTGAAATTCTTTATAAAGTATGGATACACTAATAGCCTTAGGTAGGGTGACCAGATAGCAAATGTGAAAAATCGGGACGGGGGTGGGGGGTAATAGGTGACTATATAAGAAAAAGCCCCGCACATCGGGACTTCTGGTCACCTTAATCTTAGGGTATGTCTACACTTTGAGCTGGAGGTATCAATTGCACCTCAAGGAGACATATCTGCATTAGCTCTGATCAAGCTATCGAACTAAAATAAGTGGGTAACTGCGGTGGAGTGAGGAGCTAGCCACCCTGAGTATTATCCCATCCAAGATGATAGGTATGTATCTGGGGCAGCAAGCCCCTTAC
This sequence comes from Chrysemys picta bellii, assembly GCF_011386835.1. NCBI lineage: Eukaryota > Metazoa > Chordata > Testudines > Emydidae > Chrysemys > Chrysemys picta. The sequence goes on from NC_088791.1 coordinate 234,277,871, forward strand.
ATCACTGCAGCTACAGACTCTTTTTAGTGTGCTAGCTCAGTCAGAGCTGGCATAGGTATGTCTCTTCAAGCTGGAAATTACACCTTCTAGTTCAAAGTGTAGACATACCCTGAGTTACTAACTATACACCATTTGTCTCACCCCAGTAGCTTTTGTTTAAAAGTTTAGGAGTACAGTAATGGCTGCTTAAGATACTTATTTGTTTGCAGTATCTGTGTACTAAGCAATTTGTGTGCCATCCTCTCCTTGAAGGTGACTGGGAGCTATTAATAAGATTTAAAATGCAGCCATGGATTTAGCTCTGCGTAATGCTTTCTAAAAAGACTGAAGATGACAAAATGCTAGCTTGGGCTTCAGCAAAGAGATAAGGCAAGTGCAGGAAGAGGAATGTGAATCCTAATTTGCCCTGATATCCCAGTTATTGATAGTTCTGGCAGAACGATGTTTAACCCCTGTTTTAGATCACAGTTGTATCTTGCTTAGGCCCTGTCTACATGCAAAATAACCAACTTCAACAATATTAGCTAGGCTCTGTTGCAGCTCTGTAAATTACCATGCACACGAATAGGACCAGAGAGATAATATATAACACCAGCCTTCAGTTCTGTTCATACAGGTTGCAGCGGTTAGCCAAAATTTGGTAACAAAGGAAATAGGTGAGTTCTCCCTGCCATCATCAGAGCCAGCCTTAGTACTGTTGCGTGAGCCTGTGATTTTTTAAAATCTTTATCTTACCCTTTTTACTGCAATCACATCACTATGCACAAAGATGGCATAAGGATTTTGAGGGAGATCAATGAGATGATTCTTCAATATCCTCCCGGACAACTAAACAGACAGACTTAGCTTTAAAATGGAGACTCTTTGTGTCCCTCAGCTTCCTGTTGTAGAAATTGAGGCCAGCTCTATGTGCTTGGGTCTGTTCCTTGCTGCACACATTTAAAAAATATCTTTCAATCCACAATCGTTTTTTTATACCTGAGTACAAAATGCAGCGTGTGCAGAGCATTTTACAAACATTAGGTATTTAATCATCACAACCAATGCTTACCAACACGGCAGGAATATTTTGTTTCCATTTCAGGGATGGGGAAACTAAGGCGTTTAGACCGCTGACTACGGCTCATGGGGCCCAGGCTGTGGGGCTATAAAATTGCAGTGTAGACATTAGGGCTCAGGCTACAATACAATTGTGTAGCTCCACAGCCCGAGCCTGCAGACTCAGGCTCTGAGGCTCAGTGATGAGGGTTTCTTACCACAGTGTAGACCAGTGATCCCAAAACTTTTGAGGGCTGCACCCCCCAGCTCTCTCAGAGCTATGGTCAAGAGCGAGGCCACAGCTCCAGGCGGAGGGGATGCAGGCAGGGTAAGGGGGCCTAGGCTGGGGCTGCAGCTGGGGGTGAGGCAAAGGCTGGGAGCAGGGCCGGGGCCAGAGCCATGGGCAGGGGCCGAGGCTGGAGGCAGGTGCGGGAGCAGAGCCGCATCTGGGCTGCAGTGGGGGTCAGTAGCCAGGCCCCAGCTTGGTGTGGATCTGCACTGAGGCTGGGGACAGGGCCAGGTGAGGACCAGGTGCTGTGGCTCCCCCCAAAACATGCACACCCCACAGTTTGGGGACCTCTGTAGACATACCCAAAATGACATGACTAAGGCCATAGAGGGAGTTCAATGTCAGTCAGGGTTAGAATGCAGGATTTATTTGCTTAAACCAGTAGAGAAGGCTGAGACTCATGCTACTGAGGTAACCTATTTAGCAGAGGAGCAGAGTGAGTTGCAGGCAACTGGCTGCGAAGAAGGAAGCTTGCAGTGGACTAAGTGCCATCAGCAAATGCCCAAATGACACTGAACTGTAAATTGGTTTGGCATTCCCCCAAAACATGTGGACCTACAAGCAGCTTTGGGAGGATGTGGTATGGGAAAAGGTATTAATTCATGTTCTTGAGGGGGAAAAAATCAGAATAAAAATTTCACTCCGACAAATTCAAGGCTATCATCATAAGGAGATTTTTATTTTAAATAAAAAGCACAGAATGGCCTTGACCACCTGGAGGACCTCTGTCCATATGGTGGGGAATGATGAAGTTTCAGAGGCCTCAAAGGTTGATCTCCCCTTGTTGCATGCAAATAATGTTTAATATAGACCCTGAACATAGCCATATGATGGCAAGTGCACTGATTATACAATTAATCATAGAATCATAGAACTGGAAGGGCCCTCAAGAGGTCATCTAGTCCAGGCCCCTTCACTCAAGGCAGGAATAAGTATTATCTAGACCATCCCTGACAGGTGTTTGTTCAACTTTCTCTTAAAAATCCCCAATGATGGAGATTCCATAACCTCCTTAAGGCAATTTATTTCAGTGCTTAACCACTCTGACAGTTAGTTAGGAAGTTTTTCCTAATGTCCAACCTAAACCACCCTTTCTGCAATTTAAGCCCATTGCTTCTTGTCCTATCCTCAGAGGTTAAGAAGAACATTTTTTCTCCCTCCTCCTTGTAACAACCTTTTATGTACTTGAAAACTGTTATCATGTCCCCTCTCAGTCTTCTCTTCTCCAGACTAAACAAACCAATTTTTTTCAATCTTCCCTCATAGGTCATGTTTTCTAGACCTTTATTCATTTTTGTTGCTCTTCTCTGGACTTTCTCCAATTTGTCCACATCCTTCCTGAAATGTGGACACAGTACTCCAGTTGAGGCCTAATCAGCGCGGAGTAGAGTGGAAGAATTACTTCTCATGTTATGCTTACAATACTCCTGCTAATACATCCCAGAATGATGTTTGCTTTTTTTGCAACAGCATTACACTGCTGACTCATATTTAGCTTGTGATCCACTATGACCCCCAGGTCCCTTTCCACTGTACTCCTTCCTAGGCAGTCATTTCCCATTTTGTATTTGTGCAAAAGATTGTTCCTTCCTAAGTGGAGTACTTTGCATTTGTCCTTAGTGAATTTCATCCTATTTACTTCAGACCATTTCTCCAGTTTGTCCAGATCATTTTGAATTTTAATCCTATCTTCCAAAGCAATTGCAACCCCTCCCAGTTTGGTATCGTCCACAAACTTTATAAGTGTACTCTCTATGCCATTATCTAAATCATTGATGAAGACATTGAACAGAACTGGACTCCGAACCAATCCCTGTGGGACCCCACTTATGCTCTTCCAGCATGATTATGAACCACTGATAACTACTTTCTGGGAACGATTTTCCAACCAGTTATGCACCTACCTTATAATAGCTCCATCTAGGTTGTATTTCCCTAGTTTGTTTATGAGAAGGTCATGCGAGACAGTATCAAAAGCCTTACTAAAGTCAAGATATACCACATCTACCACTTCCCCCCCATCAACAAGGCTTGTTACCCTGTCAAAGAAAGCTAGCAGGTTGGTTTGACATGATTTGTTCTTGACAAATCCATGCTGACTGTTATTTATCACCTTATTATCTTCTAGGTGTTTGCAAATTGATTGCTTAATTATTTGCTCCATTATCTTTCCAGCTACAGAAATTAAGCTGACTGGTCTGTAATTCCCTGGGTTGTCCTTATTTCCCTTTTTATAGATGAGCACTATATTTGCCCTTTCCCAGTCTTCTGCAATGTCTCCAGTCTTCCGTGATTTTCAAAGATAATTGCTAATGGCTCAGATAGCTCTTCAGTCAGCTCCCTTGAGTATTCTAGGATGCATTTAATCAGGCCCTGGTGATTTGAAGACATCTAACTTGTCTAAGTAATTTTTCCCTATTTTAGACTCTGATACTACCTCATTTTCACTGGCATTCACTATGTTAGATGTCCAATCGCCACCAAGCTTCGTGGTGAAAACCGAAACAAAGAAGTCATTAAGCACCTCTGCCATTTCCACATTTTCTGTTATTGTCTTTCCCCACTCATTGAGTAATGGGTCTACTCTGTCCTTGGTTTTCCTCTTGCTTCTAATGTATTTGTAGAATGTTTTCTTGTTTCCTTTTATGTCCCTATCTAGTTTATCTCATTTTGTGTCTTGGCTTTTCTAATTTTGTCCCTACATACTTGTGTTATTTGTTTATATTCATCCTTTGTAATTTGTCCGAGTTTCCACTTTTTGTAGGACTCTTTTTTGAGTTTTAGATCATTGAAGATCTCCTGATTAAGCGAGGGTGGTCTCTTGCCATATATACTTCCTATCTTTCCTACGCAGTGGGATAATTTGCTCTTGTGCCCTTAATAATGTCTCTTTGATAAACTGCCAACTGTCTTCAATTGTTTTTCCCCTTAGACTTGCTTCCCATGGGAAGTCTAGTGATGCATGTTAAAATAACCCATTGGTAAGTGTGCATGTTACAGGTCCTCTTTTGGGCCCAGTCCACTGAGAATATGAGTCTGTTACAAATCCTGTTAAGATAGACTTGCGTTCTTTAGCTCAAACTGAAGCAGCTAATTCTTTTAGCTTTGGAGGTCCCCAGTTCAATTCACAGTGTGTTACCCTAGATGATACCCTTCATAGTAACTTGCTAGAACAAGAATTTCTTTTGTTTTCTTTTTTTTTTTTTGTAATTTTGTGGAGAAATTATGTAAAGTGATCAACTTTTTAATAAGACTCCCAAATTTAACTCTAAAATTAAAACAAAAAATTAACTAGGGGAAACACCAAACTGTTGTACTATTTCACCTAAGTTGTAGAAAAAAAATAAATTCCTGGAAAATTGCTTCCCTACCTATAGTACATATAATATTATAAAACCATTGGGCACCTACATTTTGCAGCTAACCCTTCCCTCAGCTTTATGTTAACATGCCCAGTTGACCTAGGTAAGTACTAAAGTTGCACAAAACATAATGCAAATCAACCACAGCTCACTTTGACTTTCTTCATTTCATATTCATTACCCATGTACACATTACAAATATGACACAGCAAGACTAATATTCATCCACATATCTGCTTTCAGAATGTGCTCTGCTGAAAGGAACAACACATATTCAACCAAACTTTTCTGCCATGTTGAGAAAAAGAATCAATCTAGAAAAGAATAGCATCTAGAGTCTCCCAATATAATATTGCTCTAAATAGTCATTTTCTAATTCCACTGCTGCTCTCTAGCAGTGGGGATTAAATCTTCCAAATATCATTCATATGAAGCTCCTGTACATTTCCTACAAGCCTTAGAAGTAGTCCCAGATCTTCAATTTTGAACATATAATCCAGTATTGTCAATCGCAACAGTCAAAAATCATGAGTCAGGGTCCAAAAATCAGATTGGCTTAAAAATCATGAGATTTAAAAAATTATAAATGTTGGGGTGGTTCTAATTTGCTTTGTATTTTTTAGCCTCTACAGTTCACATGTTCCAGCTTTTCTGAATAACCATGAGGGCTAGAAACCGGTTAAAATGAAAGCTAAGATATTCATGTAATCACTAGACTCTAGGAGCTGGGGCTTTAAGAAAAACACTGAACATCATGAGGTGCATGATAAAATAACATGAGTTGGTAACAATGGAATCCAGGAAGGCCTAATAGCGCATCAAAATGCCACCTAAACATATGTTGTTGGGTTTTTTTGTTTTGTTTTGTTTTGTTACAGAGAAGTATAAAATATCTGATCTCAGAGAACTTCAAGTAATAGAGACTTTGTAACTTCCATTTCTTTGTTGTGTTGCTCCTGTTTCTCCCTCTTACTTAGCGAGGACAAGATGGCGAGAGGATGCACATTCTGCCACACCTTCTACTGTATCTTTACCCTTGTCTCTCTTTACCCTTGTTTCTATTATTTTGTTTAACAAGTATCTGTCTCTGACTGCTTTCTTACTTAGTGCTGTGTCTGATTTTGACAGAAGATCCATAACAGAGGATAATTCATGCACAGAACTAGTCCACTTCCATGCTCAGGACTATCCTATATTGGGTAGGGCCCTATATAGTGTTTGTACTGTCCTGGTCAGCTTTGGCAGAAAACCAAGCAGGAGAAAGCCAGGCTGCTGCCTCTAAACTGCTCAAAGCTATTTGTCTTTGTGGATATATATTGTTACAGTGGGAACAGTAGTGTTATAGTACAATAGCTAATGCTGAAATGCCCCTTTCATTGCATTAATAGGAGCATTGCCAGCAGGTCGAGGGCTGGGGAATGAAGACTGTTTGGCAGAAGCTTTTTCTGCTGAAAGAGAAGCAGATTTTAAATAATAAGTAAGATGTACACATGGTAACCACAGGCAACACTTTGATGGAGGGGATGGCTTGATGGTTGAACATCAATATTTAGCTTCCTTGTAGCTATTGGAGCATTGGCTCTTCTAGCCCTCACTGTAGATATATTCCATTCCTTGCTGTTAACTGCAGATGATTTCCAACAGGACTTTAAAACTTTAAGCTCTGTCTGCTCTTTGTGGACATTAAAGGGCCTATGGACCAACTGTAGCTTAGTAATGCTATGTGTAGATACATTTCATTTTAAACTGCACTCAGGATGCAAAGAGATATATAAAGATACAATTATTCAGGTGTATTATTATTATAGGGACATACTGAATGGACCTCTTCCAAGATGGAAATTGAGCCTTATACTCAACAGTAATGGTTGCTGTTTGATGGGACTAACATTAGCATAAATTTTGCTTACTGAAAATGTATTTAGCTAGTGCCAAGTAGTCAGGTGTAAAATTCTAAGGTCTGTTTTTTTGATACTCAAGTTGCCAAAGAAAGATCAAGGGTTGTGTGTGTGTGTGTGTGTGTGTGTGTATATGACTACTCAGAGTGTCTGAGCAAATGGTGTCAGGGTTGAGGAAGCAAGAAGCAAAGTAATTCCAGAACATGAAATGTACAAATTTCATAGGCACTTTTTCTTTTCTTTTCTTTTTTTAAAAGCAAGAAAATAATAATAAAAAACACACAGAGACTAAACCCAAGGGAATTCATGGCAAAAAGAAAAAGTGTTAATAACACGTTCACAATGACAAATTAAGCAAGTCAAGAAAAGCAGAATTGAAGTTGAAGCTCAAATTGAATTTATGCTCAGAATTTCTCTGTTTATCATTTGGCAATTCATGATAAATACGATAATCCAAACTGAAGTTTTTTATACGTCTGCAAATTACTATATTGTACAGCACAATACATGAGTACATAGATATTGATGTCCTCCCCCCAACCCCCCACACTAATAGAGTGCAAGCAAAAACACAGTGAAATGTTTAAAATGTATATAGCTTTTTAAAGACATGCACTGCTTAAAAGATTTTTTTTAAAATTAAATAAACCAATTTATGGAATATTAACCAAATTGAATCTATCAGTGCTGCTGCCTACATCTAGCATTTTCATTATCTCTAATTCCATTCTCTAAAGCTAAAAACAAATAGAGATAAAAATAAAATATTTGTCTTGTGAATAGGTGCCTTTGAATTATAGGTTAAATACAGCCCAAATCCCCTGAGACTATGCTAATCCTATGGCTGCTCCTCCTCCTTTGGCCTTAACTCCCCCCCCACACACATATTAACCTAAATGCTTCTTCTCTAGGCAATCACTCTCCTTTAGATCCAGGTTGGGTAACAAGCCATCTACGTCAATGACTCACCAGAATCCACTTAATATTTCCTAGCAAGATCAATATCTGCTAACAGAATAGGGAGTTTCAGGGAAATGACACCAACCTCTAAGACCACCCTTCATTCAAATGTCCACTGAAATGCATGTGTGTTTTAGGTGTGGAATGACATTATGACAGGGTTTCCACAATTGATAACTGGCAAAACTTGTGCCTCTACAGCTGTTTTTTGAAAGCTAAACGTGTGGATTCAAAGGAATGCTTGCCGTTTTGTATGTACTCAACTTCTTCAGGTAGGAGGTGAATTCAAAGAGCAAATGGAACCATGAGCATCTGTTCCAATGACTGATGAGATTTAGAAGTGGGTCAGTCCACTGAAATCTAAAAGCAAGACTCCTTTGAAGTATCCAAGGTTGATGTGGTAGGGTTTCCAAAGCCATACTCATGATTTATCTTCAGCAGTGGTGAATCAGAGCCTTTGCTTGCATGAAGTGCATAGTCTTCTCTGGCAGACAATGCAACTATACTTTACAGAAGAGAGAATAGCACTATGCATTAGTATTGAAGTGTGGTGCCACACTGGAAACAGAATAGATAAAGACAGCTCTTTACTGTTATCACTCTGCTCCTTGTGTGTTCAGTCTTATCTGCTGACTTTACCAACAAATACATTTTTACTAATTTATATTCCTGATTGCTCTGTAGACCCAGCACAAATATGAAAGAAGGAACTGGATTCTCTACCTTCTGCATTATTGGTAAAATGATTTACCAACTTTCAACTTCGGAGCTGAATTCTTCCCATCAGTTACATCTGAGGACAGAACCTCTATTACTATTACTATTATTACTGGTGATAATGTGAAAATCCGAAGGGATCCAGAAGCTGAACCGTGTCCTAAGTTGAATTATCCAGGTTTTACATTCAAATAAAAATATGTCTTTCTTGTGAAATTAAGTGTCTTTTATATGGGATCACTGAGCTACAATAGACCTGGAACTCCATGACACCGTTTTTGCACAGAGTAGAACCACACTGAATATCCTTTATGACTAATGACATTGAAAGCACAGTGTTCTGTCAAACTGTATTCTGTCAAACTGTCCTAGTCTACTCAGTATTTTTGGAAGCACTCATATCTGTACAGACCATAACTATCTAATTTGAATTTGGAATGGAAAAGACAATGTTTTGGTTTTGTCTCCTATATTCAAAGAGTTATGTGACACCCTGACCCCAGGAGCACCCCAAGGCCAAAGGGCTAGTGATACCTAGTGTGACGGGTTGGATCACAGAAACCCCCTTGGGAGCTGCCACCTAATGTGCAAAGACTACCCCTCTGCTTCTGTTTTCCCTGCCAGCTCAGGACTCCAGCACCCTGTCTTGCTGAGCCAGACACTCCCATCTGCTCCAACACGGACCCAGGGTCTGAATCACTTGTCCCAAAGCTGCAAGTTTATCTGAAAACAGCTCACAAAAGTGTGCTTGTCCTTAGCACTCAGATGCCCAACTCCCAATGGGGTCTAAACCCAAATAAATCCGTTTTACCCTGCATAAAGCTTATGCAGGGCAAACTCATAAATTGTTCGCCCTCTATAACACTGATAGAGAGATATGCACAGTTGTTTGCTCCCCCAGGTATTAATACATACTCTGAGTAAATTACTAAGTAAAAAGTGATTTTATTAAATACGGAAAATAGGATTTAAGTGGCTCCAAGTAGTAACAGACAGAACAAAGTAAGTCACCAAGCAAAATAAAATAAAATGCGCAAATCTATGGCTATGTCCTCACTACCGGGGGGGGGGGGGGAGGGGGGATCGATTTAAGATACGCAAATTCAGCTACGCAGCTGAATTCGACGTATCGGAGCCGACTTACCCCGCTGTGAGGAGGGCAGCAAATTGACCTCCGCGGCTCCCCCGTCGACGGCGCTTACTCCTACCTCCGCTGGTGGAGTAGAAGCGTCGATTCGGGGATCGATTGTCGCATCCCGACGAGACGCGATAATTCGATCCCCGAGAGATCGATTTCTACCCACCGATTCAGGCGGGTAGTGTAGACCTGCCCTATGTCTAATCAAAGTGAATACAGATCAACTCACCCTCAGAGATGCTGCAGTAAGCTTTTTCTCAGACTGGGCACAATTCTTTCCCCTGGTACAGCTCTTGCTGCAGCTCAGGTGATACCTAGGGGATTCTTCATGATGGCTCCTCTCTCCCCTTTTTTCTGTTCCACCCCTTTATATATCTTTTGCATAAGGCGGGAACCCTTTGTCCCTCTGGGTTTCCACCCCCCCTCGCCCACTGGAAAAGCACCAGGTTAAAGATGGCTTCCAGTTCAGGTGACATGATCACATGTCACTGCAAGACTTCATTGCCCACTTGCAAGCACACACATATAGAGGAAGACATACAGGTAAACAAAGCCATCTGCAGATAATGGTCCTTGTTAATGGGAGTCATCAAGATTCCAAACCATCATTAATAGCCCACACTTTACATAATTACAATAGGCCCTCAGAGTTATATTTTATATTTCTAGTTTTAGATACAAGAGTGGTACATTTATACAAATTGGATGATCACACTCAGTAGATTATAAGCTTTGTAATGATACCTTACAAGAGACCTTTTGCATGAAGCATATCCCAGTTACATTATATTCACTTATTACCATATTTTTCTAAAACTATCCCAGTTACGTTATATATTCACTTATTATCATATTTTTATAAAACCATATAGACTGCCCAACGTCACACCTGGTACTGAGTAGTGAGTCTCAACTGGCCTGATCAGCAATTATCTTCAGTTCAAAACAAATATCAGTATAATATCAGAAATTCAAAACACCCTCCAAGAACAGCCCAAGTGATGACTTCTAGTTCAGTTTGCTAATAGTTCATATAGAGATCCTACAAATATGAACTGCTGACTACAATACAGCACTGAAAATAGTATGGGAATAGGAATCCCAAATTTCTAGGTCTCAAACGATTTGGAAGAATACTCCCAAAACTGTAAATGACTTATGACCGAAAGATACATGAAATTCAAGATTCTTCACAGATTGTACTGACACAGCTCCAAAGGATTTGTTACTTAAACTCAGCTATTTAGCTTGTTCAGCCATAACACACATGCCAAGGGAGCGCCCTGTAGCAACCCTATTCTTCAGTAAGGTCCTTAAGTGAATGGATTTTGCTGTTCTATTCACTTGTATTTTCATGTGCATCTCGGATTACACTAGATACCTGTTCTAGCTTTGAGTGGAAATGATTTTTTAAGAGCAATGTTGATATAAAAAAATGTTCATTATAGCAAAATTATAAAACAAAGCCAACACCCAGCTGGGACCAATGAATCAATTCCCTTTGGGGGACAGCAAGGCTTTAGTGAATAACCTTTGCAAGCATGAACCAGTTTAGTGCTTGCAATCTGATATGGCAATTGTTGTTAGAATTATACTTAAGGAGACACAAGCTAAATTTCCCATCATCTTACTTAACCTTTCACTTCAAACCAATCTTATTTTATGTCTCTAACAAAGCTTTTATGCTCCAGTTGCACAGCAGTAGGTAAATAATGTTCTCCATTGACCCTATCTTTGAATTCTACACAGGTAGCACTGCTTCAGGCTGTCTTTGTTTTGCTTCTTTTCTTCTTATTGCTGTTTATCCCAACACGTGTCTTTCAGAAGGTTTGCAGTAGTATTAATACACTCTTTATTGAATATCTAACTGCTGATACCTCATCTACTAATGCACCTATTACCAGAGTCTAGAACTGGAAGGGAAACTTGTCCCATCCAACCAAATGTTGGATTTTAAAATGTTTCCTGTTCCATTTCAGGAGGAAACTGAGCCCTGTGAAGTTTTTCCATGTAAAAACAAAGAGAGCATCCTGAATAGCCAATAGTGCAGTGCTAAGGGCACTCACATGTGACGTGGGAGAGACAGACTCAAGTCCCTACTCTGTCTAGTTCAGAGTTGGGACTTAAACCTGGGTCTCCCACATCAGGGCCCTACCCACCGGGCTCTGGGGTATTCTGGGGTGCATCTCTCTCAATGTCTTCTGTTGGAGCTGTTCTACTTTGTATAAATATTCTTTGGAAGAGGGACTAGAACCTAGCTCTCTCAAGCCAGGTTAGTGTCATAACCACTGGACTATATAGACAGTGTCTCGAGGTAGCTATTTTTACATAGCTCCAACAGGAGACACAGAAAGAATAGCCCACACCCTGGATTTTAGGGCACTCACCTGGGATAAGGAAAAGCCAGATTTCCAATCTGTGGTCTGAAGTATGGCAGCAACTGGAGACATGATTCTCTCATATCCCAGGTGAGACCCCAGGGTATTTGGGAGGGGAGAGGAGGTGGGTGTGTGGTTTTGACCAAAAATTCCATCCTGGATCTGAGAAAACTTTCCTGATGAAAGTTGTGTCAAAGTGGTATATTCCTGCAAAATCTTTTGGTTTTGATGATGCAGCATTCCCACTTCACCCCCCAAAAAGTTCCCAACCAGCGATACCCAAATCCTTGCTATATGCCCACCTAACTATTCCATCGGCATAGCTAAGTGTATGAGAATACGCTCTGCAGAGTGACTGCATTTCTTTACTCTTCATACGTACTTGTGCAAAATAAAAAAACCTATTTAGGACACACACACACAAAATCATTAGATCAATGATATACAATACCCAAGCTATGTGGGGTCAACAATATCAATTCAAAGGATTCAACAACAGCCAAACGAAGTACTTTTGAGCTTTGCACGTCGTCTGGGATTTAACGGCTCTCTGCACCCCTTCTGTGACAATAGAATGCCTCCACTAAATGCAATTTAGGGATTTCTTATATAATCTGATCCTTCTTATGACAGTAAATTCAGAAAAGAGGATTTTTCATCACCTGCCAAAAAGCACTAGTTCCTTATTTCTGAAGCTGTAAAATAATGCATGTGCTCTGACAATTTGTAGCTTGTTTTGAGAGGAGTTTTCAAGTGAAATCCTTCTGATGCAGAGGGCACCAAATGCAGTCGAGCTGCCACTGTACCTGCTGCACAAAGAGAGCCAGGCCACAGAGAGGTCACAGCCACCTGTACCCCATGGAGCCATACCCTGCAGTAGAGCCCATGATGAGAGTGGCTTTGTGGAAGGGCAAGGATAAAAATGAGGCTTTGGTCAGTGAGTCCACAAACAGCCTGGACTCCTTATGCTCAACTGCTTTTTGATTGGCTGTGCCTGTGACCTTCACACACATTTTGAATTGGGGGAAGGCTGGGACAACTTCATCCTTCCAATTCCAGTGTTTATCCACAGAGCAAAGCCCCTTTGTTCAGGTGCTGCATGGGACCAGGATTTCACCTTCAGTGGCAATCTCCACATTTCTTTTATGCCGGCAACGGCTGTGCTTGGAGGTGTCGAACCCCTTCAGAAGACACTGTGGAGGTCAGTGTCACTATGTAGCAATGAATTCCTTGCTATGTAGTGGTGGTGCAAACTTCACTGTAAGTACATCCTGTAGCTTAAACCATGCCGCCTGACTGAGTGTGTTCAGTGAAGAAACAACATTTGTTCCACACTGATGCTGTGTCTAATGTCTTTTCACTAACGTGCTGCATCTCATGTGATGTGCAGGGCTTTCAAAATGTTTCTGAAATGTAAAGGAGGAAACAAAGTAAATTTCACAGTGACCTTTCTTGATCATAAAAACATTAATTGTGATCTCTAGATGGCTGCTCGGACTATGCTATTCACTGAGTACCCATTGCATGCCAATCCATGTGCAGACCAGCATCAGATTGGACTGAGTAACAATGAATTATATGGCTCTCGCAGCTGGGTTTGAAGTGTTACTATGGCAACAGAAAAAAGGTGATGTTGAGATTTTGAGACACATAAAGAAAAACTATTAAAATAATTAGGTAATGATTTACCTTTCTTATCTTCTGTTTCCAGGGCTACTTTGCAATCCCCATTTTTGAAGTGCTTCAGATCCTATGAACTTGTTGCTAATTTTCAGACTTAGTTGTTCTTGGCTCTCTGGCTAAATAACAGTGTCACTGGTCAGAATCGCTGTTATACTGGTGCACCACTTGCAGGGGGAGTTTATATAATATGTCACACTCCATATGTCAACACTACAAAAAAGACACACCCCCACCCCTATCCTGGAAGTAAGTCTCAGAGCCCGGATCGACTGACTTGGGTTCCTGGGGCTCACACTAGGAGCTATTTTTAGCTGAAACCTGGCGACGGGGGTGGGTCTCAGAGCCCAGCCTCCAGCCCAAGCCTGAACATCTACACTGTTATTTTTACACCTGTAGCGTGAGCCCCAGGCCAGTTGACCCAGGCTCTGAGACTTGCTGCTGGGGTCTTTTTTTGTAGTGTATATGTAGCTGCAAGAATGTCACCTACTGCTCCTGTAGTAGGCAGATTAGGGGCCTGTTTCACCATTGTGTTACTCCAGTTTTATAGCAGTTTAGCTCTGTTGGTTTTAATGGAGTTACACCAGCATAAAAGCCAGAATAAATGCAAAAGTTACTCAGTCCCTAACGCAGAATCCATGGATCTCAGACTTGGGCTGGACAGAGCCTGTGAATGCACAAAATTTGGATCCAAGAATCAATGTGGGGGTGCGGGGAGAAACTGCCAGAAAAGGTTGGGATGTACCACTGGAAGAGGAAAGACTGGCAGAACACCAAGTCAGGAGTGCCAAGAACACTTTGATTTATCGTCATGAAGTTTTCGGTTCTGAGAAGGCTTTGATCAGATGGCATTTCCCCAGTACTCCAAATGAAGTGTACATATGCTGTTATATGACCAAACCCACCTCCTTTCGGGGATCTGGCTTTACTGGGAACTCAAATAATAACAGAACAGAAACTTCAACCTAAGCTTTCACCTCAAGCCTTGCTATTTTTAGGGATTCCTGACATATCTACCTGTCTCTGCCTTTAGTTTCATAAGAATAAACCATATCTATCATAAAGAGCCAACAGAATTTACTCAGCAGCTTTAGGCGGGATTCTAACGCCAGCCAGCAGGGTGAGTTAGCAGAAAATCTCTCTTTCCCTTCCTAGGCGGTGTCATAGATTCTACAATCCTATTACAGATGTGCTGTGGTTGGGGCTTGGATCTAAGTGCTATTTCAGCTTAGCTTGCTGCTGTTCACGAGTAAGCTAGGTATTTGAAACGTATTTGTGGGATTTAGGTGGTTCAGTTTCTCCTACTTCCCGTCAGCCCCTCTTTTACAGTTGTGGCTCTTTATCTTGTAGAATCCAAGTTTAGAGTACAACAGTGTTGTTCAGATGAAAAGATCTTTATTACAATGGCTATATTTAAAGGTTAATTAATGTGATTGCTGATAAATCATTTTTCTGATAGTGATTCATCAGACTGAAAAGGTCAGTCCAAAGACAAGGTGAAAAATGTACCAAGTGACTTGCCTGTAGTGGTAATGTGGAAGAATTTGACTGTTATTAACAAAGATTATTAATCCATAATAGTCTGAGTGCTAAGAAGATACTGAAGACCTATTCTAAACAATTAGAACTATCACAAAGAGACAACATAAAGCCATTTTACGAAACAATTGTTAGCTTTGCTTAAATTGAACTCAAAGAAGCTTCTATAGCTAACAACAAAACACTGCTTGATGGACCATGTTACAAAATATCTTTTATTATTGCTGAAAAATATGTAATTTTTCTGATATATTGTGTTTTTATTTACTTACACTTTCTCCAAGGCAAGTAGAACTGTTGACAATACAGGTTATTTTCCTCCATAAGTATTATGGGAGAAGGTGACAAATATAAAAAAATAAGGTAATAAAACAGAGTTGCCGTCAGTATACCTATTATCATAAAAGTGATATCAGTGATTTATTTTTATTCAATTCATCATGTTTGTCTATCTTTCCTCAGTAGTTAAGTTGTTAATGTAATATACGAAGGAAGTCATTCCATTTCTCATAATTTTGTTATTCTTGTCAACTACATTTTATAGCTAGGAATTGGTTTTACATGCACGGGGTCCACTCCAAAGTCCTTTAAAATAAATGGATATATACTCACTGACCTCAAAGAGCTTTGGATCTGACACATCATGCTGAATGCACCCAGGCTGCACTCAAAGACTCCGAACACCTATACCTCTTTGTTTAAGTTCAGAAAAGCTGGATGCTTTCCTAATATCCCAGTAATACAAATTGGGAGGCACACCTCTGAAATAATTCTTGAATCAATTTTCTGACATCAGACCAGAAGTCTTCCAATTTGGACAAACCCAGAAGATAAGAAGAAGAATCCTTACAGCATCCCCTCCAATCTATTGTCATGTATGTAGTATCTATTTTATTTTGCAAGACTAATGAGAATATCTATTCATAATTTTCTTCTAGTATTATATCAGTGAGGGGGAACTCGCAGGCCATTATGAGCAGCACATTTTATCTTTCCAGTTCCCTGGAGAGATCTGTTGGTTCATTTCCTTTTCCCAATACAGCTGCAAGCCTCCTGCAAAATGCTAAACATCTCAACTCACATTGTCAATATTGCCCTGTAGTTCTGTAATAAAGTGCACACAATACACATTTTTTTATCAGATCTGATTAGATTGTAAGCCCCCTACTGGGGATACATCTAGTTTAAGCTATCTTTAATTCCTGGATTTTGTAAATAATATCTTAACTGTAAGAAAATCCAAAATTCTTGTCAGTCTAACTTACATTGCTCTTGTGACTGTGTAGCTCAATTTTCTACAAACTAAATGTAGACTAAGATCTGGATGCACAAAAGGAGTGAGGCATTGTGATGCTGAGCATCACGGCACCTGATTTTTAGGTGCCTGGAAAATCACTTAGTTAGGAGCCAAAGATCCTATATGATGAATGGGGAGATAGAGGCACCTTAGACTGTGATTCACAAAAGCCAGTGTGTTAGGCAGGGAGAAGCCTAAGCCAGTTAATGGGAGATGCTGAGGAGATGGGTGTGTGTTAAGCCCCACCGCTCTCAAGGAGAGAGGTGCCTGAATCCATTCTTCGTGGAAGCACCAATCTCTGTTAGCCATCCACAACAACTGAGGACCCTTTTTGGAGTTAGGCATCTGAAGTGTTTTTTGCACAAAGCCAGGGAGGAGAAGGAATATGACACCTCCCTCATGACTTTTAGCCAGTGGTTAGGGTACTCAAATGGGATGTGGGAGATCCCCAATTCAAGTCCACCCTCCACCTGAGGAGGAGAAGCAATTTGAACAGCAATCTGCCACCTCTCAGGTGAGTGCTGAAGTCACTGGGCTATGGGATATTCTGATGTGGGGCTCCTTCAATCTTTCCTGTTGAAACTGTTGCACTCCAGATAAATAGGGTCATTAGAGCAGGGGGGCTGGATTGTGGGACTCCCTCATCTTGGATGAGTGCTCTAACCACCAGGCTAGAGTCATGTTCAGGCTTGTGCACTTGCTCTGTCTCTCTCAAAGGGTCTCTCCCCCTGTCCCCGCACCTCAAGTTTAGAGGCTGCCTCCTGGACTGGGCCCCACAGCCAACTCTTGGGTGTCCAAAGGACTATCTTCCCCTGGTTTGTGAGTCACTGTGGCTGACTGAAGGACAGTGAGGTAGCCATGAACATGATCAGAGGCAGAAACAGAGCCATTTTGGAATCTTTTATGGCCATCGGGTGCTGAGCAACTTTAGGTACCCATGGCGTTCAGCGGGTGTTTTGTGCCTCACAGTACAGCCTAGGACTTAGGTGACTAAAACAGGGAGTTAGGTGCCTAACTCCTTTTGTGCATCCAGGCCCAAGTCACTTTTGAAAATGGGCATTTTGGCAAAAATTTCAAAAGCATATTTGTTCTTACCCATTTACATAAGAATATATTAGGGTCTGCCCTTCAGATTATCCTTACAGATAATAAGTTAAGGAATGGGTATGAGGTTATAGGATCACTATATATCACTGGCATTTCTGCTGTGCTAAGAAATAAGAGATTTCTTTTCCCTTGTACTTCAGAAGCAACAATGAGAGTCTCCAACAAAGTGCTCAGCTCTGTCCTGTCTCATCACCCTCCCAGGATCAGGATCAGGCATTTTTCAGAAAGGATTATCTTTAACTTTATAGTGAAACAGTAAATCCTAATTTAAGCTTTATAACTAGGACTGTCGATTAATCACAGTTAACTCACGCGATTAACTCAAAAAAATTAATCACAATTAATCGCAGTTTTAATCACACTGTTAAACAATAGAATATCAATTGAAATGTATTACATATTTTGGATGTTTTTCTACATTTTCATATATATTGTATTCTGTGTTGTAATTGAAATCAAAGTCTATATTATTTTTGATTACAAATATTTGCACTGTAAAAATGATAAACAAAAGAAATAGTATTTTTCAGTTCATCACATACAAGTACTGTAGTGCAATCTCTGTCGTGAAAGTGCAACTTATAAATGTAGGTTTTTGTTGTTGCATAACTGCAGAGCCTACAGGTCCACTCAGTCCTACTTCTTGTTCAGTGAATCGCTAAGACAAACAAGTTTGTTTACTTTTACAAGAGATAATGCTGCCCACTTCTTATTTACAGTGTCAACAGAAAGTGAGAACAGGCATTTGCATGGGACTTTTGTAGCTGGCATTGCAAGGTATTCACATGCCAGATATGCTAAACATTTGTATGCCCCTTCATGCTTCGGCCACCATTCCAGAGGACATGCTTCCATGCTGATGACACTTGTTAAAAAAATAATGCGTTAATTACATTTGTGACTGAACTCCTTGGGGGAGAATTATATGTCCCTTGCTCTGTTTTACCTGCATTCTGCCATATATTTCATGTTATAGCAGTCTCGGATGATGACCCAGCAAATGTTGTTCATTTTAAGAACATTTTCACTGCAGATCTGACAAAACGCAAAGAAGGTACCAATGTGAGATTTCTAAAGATAGCTACAGCACTCGACCCAAAGTTTAAGAATCTGAAGTGCCTTCCAAAATCAGAGGGATGAGGTGTGGAACATGCTTTCAGAAGCCTTAAAAAGAGCAACACTCTGATGTGGAAACAACAGGACCCGATCCACGAAAAAATCAACCTTCTGATGATGGCATCTGACTTAGATAATAAAAATCAACATGCATCGGTGTGCACTGCTTTGGATCGTTATCGAGCAAAACTTATCAGCATTATCTCCTGCAAATGTAAACAAACTTGTTTGTCTGAGCGACTGGCTGAACAAGAAGTAGGACTGAGTGGACTTGCAGGTTCTAAATTTTTAAATTGTTTTATTTTTGAATGTAGATTTTTTTGCACATAATTCTACATTTGTAAGTTCAACTTTCATGATAAAAATATCGCACTACAATACTTGTATTAGGTTAATTGAAAAATACTATTTCTTTTGTTTTTATACAGTGCAAATACTTTATAATCAAAAATAAATATAAAGTGAGCACTCTACACTTTGCATTCTGTGTTGTAATTGAAATCAATATATTTGAAACTGTAGAAAACATCCAAAAATATTTAAATAAATGGTATTTTATTATTAACAGTGCGATTAATCGCACGATTCATCACAATACTTTTTTTAATCACGTGATTAATATTTTTAATCGCTTGACAGCCATTCTTATAACACAATTACTGCATATTAAATGAGATCCATTTCAGCATTAAGGCGGCATTTGTTGAGGTTCAACAACTATGTAATATCTGTCTAAGAGCCAGATGCTCAGCCAGTGTAAATCAGGGTAACTCCACTGAAGTCAACTGAATTTTGATTGAAGTCAATGGAGTTACACTGACTTATCCGAACTGAGAATCTGTCCCTAGGTCTCTCTATAGAGATGTCAGTAACAGAGTTATTGTTGTTCAGAGTTCTGGCATGGGAGAAGATCCCATTACGTATAAAGTTTACGATTAGATTGGTCTGCTCATTAATGATGTGCTGGGGATCAGATGATTGGTTTGTGGTGACCTTTATTAATCTTGTGAGAGAAGGGAATAAATGGATGTTGCATATATGCAATAGTAAAAATATTCACTGTAATTATTTTCTCCAATTTATATAGATGTTTGGTATTTTTCTAATATATTTGGTTGTACCACACTTGTGCAGGTCAAATGCAAACTACTAGAAAAGGCACTTGCATTACCTATAACATCTTTTTAGTAGCAATACTTTTCATGTCTCTCTATGTAAGACCATTAGTAACTAGCTTAACAAATCATAATCATGCTAAATGAGATTATTCTTTCCCCACCACCCCAGCAAAATGTACTGAAAATGACCATAATTCCAGTCATCACAAATCCGGATTCAATTTTCCTCCCTGAAATGTTGAAACTTTAAGTGGCTAGAACAATTTACTTTTGTGGCGTCGTCTATTTTTTATTAAACCCAGATTTCAAAGTAACAATTCTGCTGCTGCATCCAAGTCGAAAAGCTTTAGATTCTTGTTTTTTTTTCTGTCACAGAGTTTAAAAAGTGCTGTATGAAAGTCTGTTTGTGTGTTATTACTAATAGTAAGACATTTCCGTACAGTTCTATTGACATATATATGTAAAACTATGATATAAAATCCTGCCTATGTGTTGTTTTTCTTTAAGCAAACAAGATAAGTATAAAAAGGTCCATTAGTTTGTCTGTGGGGGCTTGGGGGGGAGAGGGGACTCTTGGTGATTTATAGGAAAGGATTAGCTGTTCTTTGATAAAGTAACTTCAACTTTCTTGATAGACTTTTACTTTTCTTAATAAGAGATGTATATGCTCTAGTAGGAGGTCCTAAACCTAGAAGAAATAGGTGATGATATTGTTGCTACAATTAAAAAAGAATGATGTAACCGAGTGATACCTAAACTATGGCCTATGATCACTTGTGTTCCTCAGAGTACTTGCTGGTGGTGTGTGGACTAGTAACAGGGTCCTGGCTCTCCCTTTTTCCCAGCTACTGACCCAGTTTGAAGACAGCTGAAAATTCATGACTCTTTTGCTATTACTTCTCCATATCAGCAATTGCTGTCGTTGTTACATGTGATCACAAATGGGAAGGGAAATAATCTACCTGATTGCAAATTGGGAAAGTAGTGGATGCAAGAGATTCCTCAATAGGTAAAAAGATTTGAACATATACTCCTGCTTCAAGACTTGTCAATAGCACATGCCTATCCATCCTGTCTGTAAAAACAGCTTCCTTTCTTAGCACTCTCACCATAACATCCTTCCTTGAAATACCTCCCCTGCCTTCCTCTCAGCTCTCTAGTCTACACCGACCCTCTGGTCCTACACAGTACATAGTCCTCTTTCCTTCGTAGTCCCCTTTGCCTACTCTTGTGTCCCTGTCTCTTTTCTCCATCCCGCCCACTTTCTCTTCCTTTGCAACACTGACTATCTCCAAATTTCTTCTTGAAACACCAACAACAATAACCAGCCCACTTCCTTTCACCTATTGCTCCATCGCTAATCAACTACGACTATTGGCTACCACTCTCACACTTCATTCTCTAATTCTTTGTTTGGTATTGTTCCAATTTAGACTGCAAATTCTATGAAATAGGACCTTTCTGGGCTTATTTTTAAAAGAAACATACACACTGATGGTGCTGGATAAATAATATACCTGAAACTTGTTTATTTTTAAGATTCAGAATACTAATGCAAATGTATGTTAGTAAAAAAAAATGAAAGGGTTTAAGGAGCTCAGTAAGTACCTTGAGTCCTTAAACAGGCAAACATGCTAGAGGAAAACCGTGTTTTCTTTGAAAGGAATTATACACCCAGTGAAAGGTGAATGGTAGAAGTAAAGCTTTTGAAGACTCACTGTCAAGTTTAACAATGGAACCTTATAATATTATGCTTATGGGAAAACTAGCTAGAGTGACTGCATTGATTTGTAGCTAGCTAGTGTATATAAAATATTAAAGGTGATGTGTTTTTCAACTATTTTGCTGCTTGAAGTGGGTTTTGAACAGGCAGATATACAAAAATAAAAAGATTTGTCTTTGAATAGCATTTATGAAAAATAGAGAGGTTGCTTTCTAGTAAGTGATGGTTCTTTGAGAAATGCCTCTGCACGTTCACATTTGTGGGATATGGCACCCCTGGCAGCAAAGTGTGGAACTGCCTTGAAAAAGCAAGTGTCTGATGGGATGAAGGAGTTGTGAATGACATCTTGTACATCATCATCCTGCTCTGCGTACGAATCAGTGCACCACCAACTGCCTCAGCCTTTTCTCCCAAACCACTAAACCTGATGTTATATAGAAATCTGAAGCATAGGGGAAGGTGGGTGGGAAGTGTGAATGCAGTGAGGATACTCTTAAAGAACAACAGTAGCTAGTAAGTAAGAAAGTGGAAATATGCAACATAGCAACTTGGAGGTTGGTGCACGCTGTCACCAGACACTACTTCTTGGGAAAGCCATGCTACACTCCATATTTAGCTAAGAATTGCCTTCCCAACATCCTCCTGGTGGAGCACGGCTTGCTAATCTCCCATGAGGATGAATGCAAACATAAAATTCAATAAGGAGAAATGCGAAGTACTCCTCTTAGCAAGGAACAATTAGTTGCACACATACAAAATGGGAAAGACTGCCTAGGAAGAAGTACTATGGAAAGAGATCTGGGGGTCATAGTGGATCACAAGCTAAATATGAGTCAAGACTGTAACACGAGAAGTAATTCTTCCACTCTACTCCACACTGATTAGGCCAGAACTGGAGTATTGTGTCCAGTGCTGGGTGCCACATTTCAGGAAAGATGTGGACAAATTGGAAAAATTCCAGAGAAGAGCACAAAAATAATGAAATAATTGGGTTTGTTTAATCTGGAGAAGAGAAGACTGAGAGGGGACATGATAACAGTTTTCAAGCACATAAAATGTTATTACAATGAGAAGGGAGAAAAATTGTTCTCCTTAGCCTCTGAGAATAGGACAAGAAGCAATGGGCTTAAATTGCAGCAGTGGAAGTTTAGGTTGGACATTAGGAAAAACGTCCTAACTGTCAGGGTGGTTAAGCACTGGAATAAATTGCCTAGGTTACTCTACACCAGGGGTCGGTAACGTTTGGCACGCGGCTCGCCAGGGTAAGCACCCTGGTGGGCCGGACCAGTTTATTTACCTGCTGACGCGGCAGGATCGGCTGATCGCGGCCCCCACTGGCTGCGGTTCGCCGTCCCGGGCCAATGGAGGCAGCGGGAAGCCGTGGCCAGCACATCCCTCGCCCGCATTGCTTCTCGCTGCCCCCATTGGCCCGGGACGGCGAATTGCGGCGATGTAGCCTGAATTATACAGAATATTGAGTCTGAGGCCATACATTTGGTGTTTCCTAACAAAAGGCATAAGTGATACTTTCATAAAGGAAGAAATTGTAATGCACTCTGAAACCAAATAGCACCATTACAGCAACACAAGTGTACGGAATCTTTATTGCACACATTCCTTTAGAAAATACTGTATGCAGTTCACCTATCTCTGAAAGATCTGTAACTCTTGTTAAAATAAAACGTAAGTATAGCTCTTTAAGAGGTAAAACAGAGCATTACTTCACTAATTCAGTTTTGAAAAGCACTTATGCACTAATGATCTTGTTCTAAAAGTCACGAGGTTTAGTGAGATTTCCCTTTAAGTGGACATGAGAGCTGGATGAATAATTAATAACAAATGCTTATACGAATTTCACCTTTTAATTCTATTCACAAATTCTTTGAGCAGATCACCATTTTCTGAAACCAATTTGCTGATACAAAAAATAATTCTCCATTTTTTCCTGGATTCATAGAATCATAGAAGATTAGGGTTGGAAGGGACCTCCGGAGGTCATCTAGTCCAACCCCCTGCTCAAAGCAGGACCAACCCCAACGAAATCATCATCCCAGCCAGGGCTTTGTCAAGCCGGGCCTTAAAAACCTCTAAGAATGGAGATTCCATCACATCCCTAGGTAACCCATTCCAGTGCTTCACCGCCTCCTAGTGAAATAGTTTTTCCTATTATCCAACCTAGACCACCCCCACTGCAACTTGAGACCATTGTTCCTTGTTCTGTCATCTGCCATCACTGAGAACAGCCTAGCCCCATCCTCTTTGGAACCCCCCCTTCAGGTAGTTGAAGGCTGCTATCAAATCCCCCCTCACTCTTCTCTTCTGCAGACTAAATAAGCCCAGTTCCCTCATCCTCTCCTCTCCATGTGCCCCAGCCCCCTAATCATTTTTGTTGCCCTCCGCTGGACTCTCTTCAATTTGTCCACATGTTTCTATAGTGGGAGATCTGCTGGCAATGTTCCTACTAATACAGCCCAATATGCCGTTAGCCTTCTTGGCAACAAAGGCACACTGCTGACTCATATCCAACTTCTCATCTACTGTAATCCCGAGGTCCTTTTATGCAGAACTGCCACTTAGCCAGTTAGTCCCCAGCCTTAGCAGTACAAGCGTTTCTTCTGTCCTAAGAGGAGGACTCTGCATTTGTCCTTGTTGAACCTCATCAGATTTCTTTTAACCCAATCCTCCAATTTGTCTAGTTCACTCTGGACCCTATCCTACACCGTCCAGCGTATCTACCTTGCCCCCCAACTTAGTGTCATCTGCAAACTTGCTGAGGGTGCAACTATTCCCATCATCCAGATCATTAATGAAGATGTTGAACAAAACTGGCCCCAGGACAGACCTCTGGGGCACTCCGCTTGATACTGTCTGCCAACTAGACATCGTTCCATTGATCACTACACATTGAGCCTGATGATCTGGCCAGCTTTCTATCCACCTTATAGTCCATTCATCCAATCCATAGTTTTTTAACTTGCTGGCAAGAATAGTGTGGGAGACCGTATCAAAAACTTTGCTAAAATCAAGATATATCATGTCCCCTGCTTTCCCCATATCCACAGAGCCGGTTATCTCATCACAGAAGGCAATCAGGTTGGTCAGGCATGACTTGCCCTTGGTGAATCCATGTTGACTGGTCACCTTCCTCTCCTTCAAATGCTTCAAAATGGATCCCTGGAGAACCTGCTCTATGATTTTTCTGGGGATTGAAGTGAGTTCCCCAGATTCTCCTTCTTCCGTTTTTTAAAGATGGGCACTATATTTGCCTTTTTCCAATCGATTGCCACAAATTTTCAAAGATAATGGCCAATGGCTATGCAATCACATCAGCCAACTCTCTCAGTACCCTCAGATGCATTAGATCCGGCTGCATGGACTTGTGCATGTACAGCTTTTCTAAATAGTCCTTAACCTGTTTTACCACTGAGGGCTGCTCGCCTCCTCCACATACTGTGCTGCCCAGTGCATCAGTCTGGGAGCTGACTTTGTGACGACTGAGGCAAAAAACCGCATTGAGTAGTTCAGCTTTTTCCACATCATCTGTCACTAGGTTGCCTCCCCCATTCAGTAAGGGTCCCACACTTTCCCTGACCTTCTTCTTGTTACTAACATACTTGTACAAACCCTTCTTGTTAGCCTTCACATCCCTTGCTAGCTGCAACTCCAATTGTGCTTTTGCCTTCCTGCTTACATCCCTGCATCCTCCCTAGTCATCTGTCCAAGTTTCCACTTCTTGTAAGCTTCCTTTCCGTGTTTAAGATCACCGAAGATTTCTCTGTTAAGCTAAGCTGGTCGCCTGCCATATTTGCTATTCTTTCTGCACATTGGGATGATTTGATCCTGCACCCTCAATAAGGCTTCTTTAAAATACAGCCAGCTCTCCTGGACTCCTTTGTCCCTCATATTAGCCTCCCAGGGGATCCTGCCCATCAGTTCTCTGAGGGAGTCAAAGTCTGCTTTCATTCTTTTAAAATTCAGCCTCAATAGTATTTGACTTGATGTTCTCCTATAAATGTGAATACCACACACTGACTGTGTGTGGACTAGAATTTCCTTCATTTGTTCTAATTTTACAGGCCCTTGCTTTCACTAAATGATCCATTGTTCTCTTAGCATAAGATAGTGAATAAAGGAAGATCACTACTTGCTCCTCATAATTCCAGTGAAGTCCCCTCTAACTTCTCTTTTCCAGATTATATAATCATGATCTTTTATTATTTCCCTTCCTCTGTAAATACCAGCTTCCTCTAACATTCTTTATTGCCCTTCTATTCTTTGGCAGCATATCACAGCTACAGCTTATATTTCTTAAAGGTGATGACCAAAACTGATCCGAGTATATCCAATAAGTCTCACCATTTTTGTTGTATAATATTTGCTTTTTATACTGCTGCAGGCAGCTTTCTACCATGGCTTTAGTTTTTCTTCCACAGAGGATCCCATAAGTTCAAAGCATATTGGAGTACAAATATAGACATGTTTTGCAGGGCCGGCTGCAGGGTTTTTGCTGCCCCAAGCAGCAAAAAGAAAAAAAAAGAAAAAAAAGCCGCGATCAGCTCTACCGCTGCCACTTCAGTCTTCGGCGGCAATTTGGCAGCTGGTACTTCGCTCAGAGAGGGAGTGAGGGACCCGCCGCCGAAGACCCGGACATGCTGCCCCTCACCGTTGGCTGCCCCACGCAACTGCTTGCTGGGCTGGTGCCTGGAGCTGGCCCTGATGTTTTGCTAGTGCTCATTACCTCACACTTGAAATTTCATGTGCCATCGTGTTGATGAGCATCTCAGACCATTCAAGTTAATTTTAAGTTATTTATCTGCAAACTACATCTGTTCACTGCCAATCCCCCCACTCCAAACAATCATATATTAAACACTGGCCTCATTACTGATCTTTGGTTCCATTAGCCTTTACTAATCTCTCTCCATTCGGTGCAGCTATTCATCAGGACACTTTGATTCCCATCACTTAACCTGTTTTTAATCCACAAATCACTGTCCCTTACCCTATACTTATTTTCCTTAATAAACTTTTTTGCAGCCTTAGCAAAAGCCCTTTGAAAATAAAAATAACTATGTGCCCACCAAATTACCTATTATTTTTGTACATCAAGAAATAAGGACATATTATTCTTTTATTAGGTAATCATCTGATTATGAGAGACAATTTACCAGCAACAGTTTTTTAGAATAAACAATTCTTCTCTATTTACATGGTATTGTGGTTTCTGTCATTGTCAAAGTCTGAAGCTGCATATCTCAGCCCCACTAAAACTGTGAAGGGCCTTAGTTTTTGGTGCATAGGAGTAATAAAATCCCTTCTAGCCTCTTCTCTCAATTTAAACTTTCTGGCATTTACTGCAGATGCCATGTCTTTGACCTCACACATTCTTGAGCCCAAGAGAGAATCTATAACAAGTGTGTCAAGTGAATTTAGAAAAGCTGCTGCATTTTATAGCAATTCTACAAACCTGGCTTTCTAATAGCTACTATCCATTATAGGACCATCTAGAGAAATCTACGGGATACAAGAAAATTCACAACTGGTTGGGAACCACAGAGTACCTGCCGTATGTAAGAAAGAGAACTTACCGGTAGTTATTTTAGAACCCCACACATTCCTTGATTTATGCACTGAACAGAAATCTAAGGGGGAAAATGAGTAATGTGACTTGTCAGAGACCCCATTAAGAACAACAAAGTATTATCTTTTGCTAATTATTTTCCTCAAATTATATTTACAATAAAGTTTGTATTTATTACTTTCAATTAGGAATTACTTTCAGTTTTCCCCTTTTGGAAGGTATTTATTATTTTAGCCTGGATCAAAGTTGTCATTTACAGGAGGGTAGACACATTTAAGGTGATTTCAAACTTTCCACCTATTAACCCCTCACTTCATGTTGTCTTCTAACTAGATTTTCCCACTGTAAGCCAGTAAAAACAGAGTTCTTGCAAGTCCCTTGAGCACTGAGTGATCCCTGAGCACCATATGGTACCAGGAGTAAAAAGGGAACATTTTTCACTGTCTACAAGAGGAGAGATGAAAGATACCAAATATTTTTCTACCTTTGATGCATCAGGAGGGTGCTGGCAAGTATCCTTAGAAAAACAGAGCACATGTTTGTGCACATTCAACCGCCACTTTGGGAGACACTGCTTCCATAGATTGCCAGTTGGGTTGTGTTTGGTTCCTGAGGTGTTTCACCGAAAAGTTCAAGACATTTCTGAGGGCACAGAGGGCACTATGGTTCATATGGGTGACATGCTGATCTTGGGAAAGACAGATGAAGAGCATAACCAGAGGCTCCAAGAAGCTCTGGAAAGAACTGAAGTTGTGCTGGGCTAAAGCTAAACAAAATAATAATAAAAAAAAGCAACTATCAAAGATCGTATATATATATAAAATAAATCAAAGTGAAAGATCTTTGACAGTTGCTTATTTTTTTAAATTTATATATAAAGTTCTCCCTACCACCACCATTAAAAGCAACTCCAAATCCTTAATGTCCTAGGAAGGATGACATATTAGTTTCCCATGGCAAATGCCTTGCTGAGTCAGCAACAACTATCTTAATCTAATAAACAATGCAAGGACAGTAAAAGTAATCTTGAGCTGAAAAATGAATACCCAAACCAAAATGTAAATTCCATGTAATGGAAATAACATACCTGGGAGAAAAGTTAACATAGCAAGATCTACAGGTAGATGACAGTAAGGTTGAGGTCATCATCAGCATGCCTGCCCCAAGAGACAAGGAAAGGGGTACAAAGATTCCTTGAAATGGTGAATTATGCATGAAAATTTGTGCCTAATTTAGCTGCCCAAACTAGCAGTCTGAGAGCACTACTGTGCAAAAGATGTGCCATGGACATGGGATGCAAATCTTAGGTGACACCTACACTACATACCAGTAATGGCTGTGTGTAGTGTCAGAATAGCTACACACCACAATGACAAGCAAGGTGCGTTCACACTGCGGCACGTAACTACATGCGTCAGCGAAAGACTCTGGCAGTGGTGATAGGCTTCAGCAGCTCCCCAGTGCTAGAGCTTGTCACTGTGGGGAGGAAAAATTCTAACAGCGAGGAGGCCACAGGGAAGCTACCCCTGGCCGCCAGAGCCTTTCCCCACTGAGGAGTCTTTCCCTACACCAAGAAAGGGCTCTAGCAGTGGGGAGGCCCTGGTTGGGTGAGGAGAGAACTGTGTAGAGTATGTATTTGCACACATGCCCACACCCTTCAGGTGTGTCTTTGCCTAAGCTGTGCCTCGCCAGCTACATTGCTATTTATACCCATGTTCGGGGGTCTACGTGGTATGTATGCTACATGCTGCCAAAAGAAGTGAGCCGTGGAGACGTACCCTTAAACAGTTTGAGAAACTGAAAGAGTTAATTAAAGAAGCCACATCCTGAGGCACTATGTTAGTGTAATAGGGTGGCTACCTCTTGAGACCTCTTATTCTACTGTATAACCATATTTCCTGATAGTATCTTCTTTTCTTCCTTTTTTAAAGCAGCAACAAAATAGGCCATCTCCTAGTTCCAATTGGGAGTGATAGATATAATCGAATGTTAAATAAAAATGTTAGGTTTTGGATAATTATATGCTGAATTCTCTGGCTGTCTGGCTAGATGGGGCAGTCAGCAGAAAGCGCTTACTTGCAGTTCACATTTAAGGGTTTTCTCCAAGGGTATTTCTACCCTGCAGTATAAGCCCAGGGTTCAAACTGAGGCTCAAGCCTAAGCCCCTTCCATCTACAAACAAATTGTGCTAACCCAGGGCTGTCCTGATACTCTAAGTCAGGCCCTGTCCACTATGACAGATGTATTCTGACTGGGGGAGCCCAGCCCAAAGAGGAGAATGGAGACATGAGGCAACTAAACTACAACTCCCATGTGGTACTGAGGCTTCATTTCCAAATTGAAGTATTTCCATTTTTGACCAAAATATGCTGGTTTTGGGGAGTTATTTTTTCAAAGAGAAACTAAAATTTTCCATGGAAAGCAGATACTTTTCTAGGAAAAAACTGATTGGCTAAAAAAAAACCAATTTTCTATTGAAAACCAGTTTTGATGGAAAATTTTTGACCAGCTCTAGTGCTCATATATTGCAGTATCAGATGTGGTATAAGAACATAGACTAGATTAGATCAAATAAAATAGGTACAGAGGGCTGAAAGACGGGAGTCACACAACTGACATAAGTACTGTGATGGGGCAAGGCCAAATGGCTACAGTAAAGTAGTGAGGAACAGGTATGTTAGCCCCAGGCTAAACAAATCCCTCGTACCATGGTAACCAAATGGCAGTTGCTCCAGGTTAATCAAGACACCTGGGGCCAATTAAGATCCTTCTAGAAGGCAGGAGAGACAGCTAGATTGATTGGGACACCTGAAGCCAATCAAGGACTGGCTGGAACTAGTAAAAAGCCTCCCAGTTAATCAGTGCAGTGTGGGTGTCAGGAGCTATAGGAGGGTGCTGTGCTGTTGGAGGAATGAAGTAGTATGAATCCATATCAGGTGCAAGGAAGGAGGCCCTGAGGTAATTGTGAAGAAAATATTGAGTGGGGGCTGCTGTGGGGAAGTAGCCCAGGGAATTGTACATGCCCTATTTTGAAAAAGTCAGCTTCCATAGCTGCTAAGTTTAGGGTTCCTGGGCTGGAGCCTGGAGTAGAGGGCGGGCCTGGGCTCCCCCATCCCCTCCCTGATTAATCACTGATACTGGGAGACAACAGAGAGTGTGTGAGGGAGGGTTGTTTCTCCTCACCTCCCTTGCTGGCTTATGATGAAAATGGCTCAGTAGACTGTGACCCTTGCCTCTAGAGA
This sequence comes from Chrysemys picta bellii, assembly GCF_011386835.1. Classification (NCBI taxonomy): domain Eukaryota; kingdom Metazoa; phylum Chordata; order Testudines; family Emydidae; genus Chrysemys; species Chrysemys picta. The sequence goes on from NC_088791.1 coordinate 234,308,054, forward strand.
GAGAAGGGCTATGTGGAGAGTCACAGTGAGCCTCTGAGGCTAGCAAAAATCCGTCAGGAAACGCAGGACCCACGGAGTCAAGGACAGAACTTTGTCACAGTACTTAAAAATCTTAAGTTGCTTACTGAAACCAAATCCAAATCATATGTATAGACTGAATCGTTCATACTGATTTTGGAAGGAAATAGTGGAGGAGTGTGGCGTGGTTCTCTCAGTTTGCAACTATGAGGCAGAGCATGCTCCAAGGTTTTGAATAAAGGGCTGTCTGAGAACAATACAAATAGTGCTCTGGACAGATAAGGGAATCCCCAACATACCTTCATAACAGTGAAAAACACACCATTTAACATTTTACACTTATCCTAGCATTCCTGCAAGCATTTGTTAGCTTGTGGAGAACTGGGAAACATCTGTTGTTTTTTAATGAAATAATGTATATTTTTCCTCCTCATCTTATATTGTTACTCCTCATCTTATATTGTTTCTCACCAGGCATGAAGGTGTTAATCTCTTTCTTGGAATAGGACAAGCAATACAGTGGCTGTGGGAGAAAGGCACCAAAAGCATGAATGAACTAAGAGGAACTAAAATCACTGGAAGGTAATTTAATGCCAATCTCTAGGCACTTAAACAAGTCCGCAGAAGTACCACCTCCTGGGGGAGGAGGGAACTGCATGTATTGGTTTTGAATGAGTTCAAGAGGACCGGCAAACAAAGAACTAAGGGTTGTATTCTGTGACCAGTCTGATATAGAGCAAGGGTTACTCTCACTCAGTCCAAGAACTGATATGAAACTGTGACCAAGCCGGTCACATCCCGCAGAAAGGGTTTGAAGGACTCTGAAACCTATCAGGGTTTCCATGTTGAAGATGGGTGATAATAGATATGATAGGCCTACAATTAAGCTGCTTGCTGTTTTCAAGATATATTTTTTCTGTATTGCTTTTGCTCTACATAAATATTTTGCTCTATAAAGACTAGCTGGTCAATGGTTATCCCTGTTATTACCCCTGAAAGAAAAGAAGTTGGCAGGGTGCTGAACTAAATACAAAATAAGTCCCCAGTCTGGAGGAAGAGGAACAAGAGTTGTCACCCTGAGAAAGGTGACAGCTAGAGACCTGAGACCTGTATGATGTGCCCTCCCAGAGACCATGAAGAGGTCGGTGGTTCAGTTACCTCAGCCCTGTGACACAGTTACGTGAATTACTTTGCTGTGTGACAATATAATATACTTCAGGTCTAGAAAAAACACCTTGTAAAACAGGTAAAAATGTCAGTAGCTATTTCATTGTAAATAGAATTGACTAAAAGTGCTTCAAGCATTATATTTCTTAGGCTACATCAGGGATTGGTAACCTTTGGCACATGGCTTGCCAGGGTAAGCACCCTTGCGGGTCGGGCCAGTTTGTTTACTCGCAAGTTCGGCCAATCGCAGCTCCCACTGGCCGCAGTTTGCCACTCCAGGCCAATGGGGGCTGCAGGAAGCAGCGGCCAGCACATCCCTCGGCCCGTGCCACTTTCTGCAGCCCCCATTGACCTGGAGCGATGAACTGCGGCCAGTGGGAACCGCAATCGGCTGAACCTGTGGACGTGGCAGGTAAACAAACCAGCCCGGGTGCTTACCCTGGCGAGCCGCGTGCCAAAGGTTGCCGATCCCTGGGCTACATAATACAATAATTTATTAACACATGATAAGTAATCTATTTACTGGACTGACATTTTTAATTACAACTAGAAGAAATAATTACTTATTTGTTAGGCTTTCCGAGTAAAATAAATACCTCTCTATGGCTCAAAAGAAGGGAATATTAACAGTTAAAATGTTTGTTGGGAGATCCATTGAGATAATTTCAGGTAATACCTACATCAAGAAAGATAAGATTAGACTTTATCCTTCCAATTTTAGAATCAGAACTGCAAACTTATTCCAGTAGTCTTCCTACCTAGGTTCTCTCCTTAAGAGATGCTGCTTTCTTTTACAGGCGACTTTTAGTGATCCTTGATCTTGATTTTAAACTGTGGGGAAAAAACTCTCCCCCTTCTCTCCCACTGTGAAAAGCAACTCCAAATCCTTCATGTCTTAGGAAGGATGGCATATTATTTTTCCATGGCAAACTCCTTATCAAGTCAGCAAGAACCATATGTAGCTAATAAATGCTGCAAGGACAGTAAGAGTCATCTCCAGATGAAAACTAAATATCCAAAGAGAACAGTCTTTCAGGAGGCAAGAGAAAACAAATGAAACCAGAACATTTCTTGTTAAAGCAAAATTAAACTATTATTCTTAGTTGGCGTAAAAGTGACAAATCAGGCTGTGAAAAACAAACAAGCAAGCAATTGAAAAACTCAGTATGATATAGTAAGGGTGAATACATGGAGTCAAATTGCAGTAGCAATGATACTCATTTTTCTATCATTTAAGTAACTGTGCTGGCCAGAAACAAATCTTCTTTCACAAGAAGACACAGACCCTACTCCTATTGATGTTGTCAGGTGGGATTTTCAAATGGGCCTAAAGAAGTGTCACAGAGTGGCTGGCCCTTTAAGGGAAGTTGGGTCCTCTCAGGTGGCCCGCAGAGTGTAATCCAGCAGGGAGCAAGGACGCTTGTCTTGACAGCCCGGCTGATGGTGGAGTCTAACCATTGTAGACATGTTTGTAGAAGATTATAATTTAGAGATGCTCCCTCATAAGGGCCAATGTAATGAACATAAGAATTTGGAGATGTGCCCTGAAGGCAGGGCGGGGAACACCACATAGCTGTGTGCAGCAGTTCACTAGAGAGACACTCTCCAGTTTCTTTTATTCAAGTTTTATACCTTTCTCATTCACTGGTTTGCTATTTAATGAACCACAAGATCATTACAACCGTGTAGGGAGCAGCTCTGGGGAGGTCAGGGGAAAGGGTATGATTGATATGTTAAACTTCTGTTCAACAGTCCTATTTTTTCAAAACAAAACTGAGTCCCTGAAGAAAAGAGACTGAAAATCTGTGCCTCGAGTGTGAGCTCTGGTGCATGAGCTAGTGAGTTAGCTCACTGGCTTACAGGGAGCTACTTGACTTCCAGCGGCAAAACTGTCCTTGACTTCACTGTTGGGACAATTGAGCTTTAACCTTTTCCCTAACTCTCAGTTATGAAGGATCTCTCTCTTTTTTTTTTTTTAAGTGTAGTTAAAAAAAAATTAGTTAACTGTGAAAAGAAGGTGCATCTCTGAGTTCTAAGGATGGTGGAAGGTAAAAATACAGAAGAAAATTCACCACTGTGCAGAGAGCCACTATACAACCTGTGCACCGCTTTAGCCTTAAAAATAGTTTCTTATCCCTTTCTTTTGGAGTTGACTGTTAAGGGTTTGTGCTACTCAGGGAGTAACCAGAGCTCCTTGCTGAAAATGTGAAGTTAGTTCCAGAAAGGGCAGAGCTACCAACAGGCAAGTGAGTGGTTCTAGCCCAAAACAGATCATTTTTTCATACTCAGTTTAAAACCTTAACGGTGCTATTTGTGTATCTGTACTGACATTGGTTTAGGACTGCTTGTATCCAGGGAGCTGGATTCAGGAAGCAATCAGGGATAGGCATGCCATTTCCTCCCCATCATAGTCTATTGACTTCAGTGGGGATCCAAGTGAGGGTAGTTCTGCCTATTCAGGGCAGTTTGCAGGTTTGGAGCCTAAGCTTCCAACTCTAGTTTTTCAATTAGTGGTGGATTTGACACACAAGGGAGGCATGAAGATCTTGAAGTTAAGGTTCTGCACAGAGACTCAAGCGATCTGGTTCAATTCTTTCTTAAAAATTGTGGAATTTCATCCACCTCCAGGAAAGAAATTTCACAAAAATTTAAGAAAGAAGCAGTTAAAATTTTTGAACAAAACCCAGAGTTGTTTAAAAAAATAAAGTAAAAAAAGAGCAAAAAATCAGTTGGATCACGCTTCATATTTCCTTCTTAGTAGGTGTAAGTTTAAAACAGAGTAACAGAAAAATGAATCAGAAGCTTTCACTCTACTATGTTGTGAAGCCTCCAGAATGCAATTATTTTTCTTCAAATGGCATTATGTCCCATTTATAAATTGTGTTTAGAAACAGATGATCTCTTCCACTATAGAACCAGTGTGTGCGTATATTCTTATTTATAGCTCACATTGGAACTCTGTCTCGATAACTGCAAGATTTGAGCTTTCATTGCACAACAGACCATCCTTTTGAATTGCAGTTAACTCCATGGCATCAGTAGGCTCAACTTTTCTGTACACCAGACAGCCTGAAATAGGACAACCCCCTGTGTAATGGTGAAAAGTACACTCGCAGTAGGGACATAATACTTTTTTATCAATCTTTCTGGTATACAGAAGAGTCCACACATCAGTGATACAATGGTGCTAACATCACTTTTGGACTAATATCCCATTCAGAAGAGGACTGAACATTACTTTGAGTGTGAAGGCAGAAAAGGACTGCTACATGCCACGTTAAAAACGGAGGCCTGAGTGTGTAACGTTTTACTTTTTTTGTATACTCATGACAATGTTTACAGTAAAAGGTAAAGATGAAAATCTTTTCCACACTAACTTAATTTGTAAAGTGACCTACGCTACCTTGAATTCAGGTGTGGTTAGGAGACCAAGAGGCTGTGATCAAAGGTATAAATGCTTTAGAACATGCATCTTTCACTAAAGCTTGGAGTGGTCAAATACATTCTGGTTTAACTGCTTCTCACTCATGTGTATGGTGTATTTCACAGATGGATTGTGCAATCAGATTAGGGGATACATTTAAAAGAAAAATTTCCTTAACATACCCATCAGACAGTTTCTGTCCCTCAGCTCACATAAGTACTATATGTAATGAAGAGAATGCTAAGGTTTCCTGGCTAAACATAGAGAATGTCAAACATAAGATTGCATAACACACTTAACTCTACCCTTGCACATAAGCGTTATGACATGATCTTTAACAACAGACTCACATTATTTCTGAACTAATAAACGCATACTTTTTAGCTCATCTTAGTTATGCATGTGTAACATTTTCAATATGTTTTCCATTCATTTATACTCACCCTAATTTCAAGCCATAATGATCCCACATCTTTATTGTTAGACTTTTTAAATGACAAGCACTATTCACTCTGAGAGATGTGTTTGAATAAATCTGTAGTTATCCATGTACTATGCATTTGCTTTTCAAAAAGCAGCACAAACTTTCTTAAGTGCTGTTCATGAACTGAGGCCATTACATTTGGGCTTTATCCAAAGCCCATTGAAGGAGACCTGTGTGGAAGATGGAATACCATTTTGCAAAGGATTTTTGAGATTTCAATATTTGTCATTGTTCCAGTTAGGAGTGAAAGCTGCACATTTCAAAATTCTCTCCGAAAGACCAGTCTGAAAAAAAACACACATTTTTGTTTGATTTCACCTCTTTTAAAGAATTATATTATATACTTTAATAAAAAATTAGAAAATCTAAACAAAAGCCATTTAAAAATGAGAAACTGAAACATTTAGTTCTGACAATGTTTAACCTTTTTCCCCATTTTTCCACATCTAAAATGTCTTTGAAATCAACATGATTTTGTGAAGATTTTACCGTTTCTGAAACTGTATTTTCAGAAAGAAAATGGTTCGGTCAAAGTTTTTTCAACAGATCTACACTGAAGACAATGAAAATGCTCTCATTTACTGCAATGGACTTTGGATCAGTACCTATGTAACTGACAGAGCTCAACTGTGCTGTGTCATTTCTACCCTAAGGATAGAAAGCCTCCTGGACCTCCTGTGTATGCCAATGCTGCACCCCTGCTGCCACAGTTATTGGTGGGTTGCTGATTACAACAACTGCTTCTTCAGAGGAGTAGGGATGGAACAGTCCTGGCATCTCCTGAGTGCATGGACTCCAAATCTGCCCCGCTCTTCAGCTGGCTATACAAGGGATAGGGAATTAAAAGCTCCTTATGCCACATGCCTTCACTGTACATAAAGGCCAGTGGTGGGCAACCTGCGGTCCGCACACAGCCTGTCAGGGTAATCTGATTGCAGGCTGCGAGACAGTTTATTTACATTTGCATGGCCGCCCACAGCTCCCAGTGGCCGCGGTTCGCCGTCCCTGCAGCCCGCGCCACTTCCCGCAGCTCCGATTGGCCAGGAACAGTGAACCGCAGCCAGTGGGAGCTGCGATCGGCCAAACCTGTGGACGCTACAGGTAAACAAACCTTCCTGTCCCGCCAGCAGATTTCCCTGACGGGCTGCATGCCAAAGGTTGCTGATCCCTGACTTAAGGAATAGTCTCTGATAATGTAACTGAAACGACATTGAAATGTATAGGCCCAAATGTGCAGAATTTGGAAGGGAACTGCATTCAACTTTGAGTGTTTAATCACATAAACCTAAAATTCTCTAACTACAATTTTTAGGATGGATTTTATTTAAAGGAAAAGTTGGAAGAAAAAAGTTTAAAAGCCGTTTAATTTTTTACTCTGATACAATGATGTCCTGCAAAAAATTGGCCAGGGGATGAAAATACTACAATCTGGATATATTTCGATAGACACCCTAAGAACACCATGTCTCTAGTCCATAGAAATCCATGGGGGGGGGGAGGGAACTCCTGTGTTATACATGTAAAAGATCTTCAGGAAACAGTTCTTCCATGAAATTTACAGGTAGGAAACATGCTCTGCAATTTAATATTATAGCATTTTAAACACCATAAGTAAATGTTGTCCATTGATAGTGTCTTGGAGAAAAAGTCATTATCTCTTTTCTCCACTGCACTGTCCTCCTGCTTCATGATTTCTCTGGGGGGGAAATCAACATGTATAGGCACTGCTAGTAATATGGATAATATTCTGTTAAAACTACATACTAGAACATAGACAATAGAACTGGTAAAAAGTTGGAATTTCTGTTTTGCAAGATATTTCTAAAATTCTTTTTTCTCCTTATTGGAATGAAAATATTTTTTTCAGAATTACACATGACACGTCCTTGTGTTATCCGGGAATCATTTTTCTAGGATGTTGAAAACACCTTCTACTTTAGTTCTTATCTCCTTTTCTTGTGGAAAATGTCAGTGTCAAACTGTTACACGCCAACACAAACAAGAAGACACTTAACAGTAAAAAAAAAAAAAGTTAAGAATTTTCAATCAGTAGTAATTAGCAGCTGCCCTTATTGATTTTAAACAAAATCAAAATAGAATATGTTGACTATTATAGTACTACTGTCATATGATATGGCATATCATTATGCATGTCAACATGAAATATATACTTCTAGTGACGTAATGAAATACTGTAAAATAAGTAATATAAAAATGAAACATTTCATTATGAAATTAAAGTTGCAAAATTTTTTGAAAACAATGTTTTCTAAAACAATTGTTTACGTTTCTAAAAATGGGGTTCACAGGAAGTGTTATCAAAATCAATACAATTTTGTTGAAAAATTCAGTTTTGGCTAAGCAACATTTTACAATGGAAAACTTCCAACAAAACTTTTTCCAGGTAACTGTAATAGCCAGCTACCTCTAATGGTCCCTCATTTAACTGGACTACTTAAATAACTCTTTTCCATTTTTCCCCCTCTTTTGAACACATCAAATCACTGTGTGGCTGAATTGTTGTTCTTGTAATTTGACATTTTTTGTAGATGTGCTTTATATCATGTTAGATAAGAATGAGTTACACTGGGATTTACTGGTTTTTCCACCTGGTCCACATCTTTATTTTGCCACCTCCTGGATCACTGTTTATTTAGGTATATTTCCTGAAGCTTTACAATGTCCACTGTCACAATATAACAGGTCAAGCACAAAACTGCTTCAGAGCCAGCTGCTCTCCTTCAAGATAGATAAAGCACAGGGAGGCAAGCAAGTATTGGGATTTAATAGAATTACAGCTCAAATCATGGCTTGGATTTTAGTCTCTACTGCATCGTGTCTTAGGGTTCATCCTTGTTACAGCTGGTTCCATTAAATTGAATTACCCTGATATTGACAATTAGTTACAAGGCTTTGAGAAAATGAACTCAGTGCTCTACAGTATTAAGCCCTGGAACAAACATTACCTTCCAGTGGTCTCGGTGTCTCTCTTCAAATACATACATACATACATACACATACACACGGTTATCATCTAGTGGCCTTTTACCAAGATGAGGCGTACAACTGGAATAACCTTTCCCTTCACCGAGACCAGTTTTCTTTAAAAATTCATTAATTAATTTCATTAATTTATAACCCTCTTTATGAATGCTAAAATCATGTCACTGTCTAATGGCATTTCTATTTACTGACACTGAGTGTACTTTATAATTCATAGATTCATATATTCTAGGACTGGAAGGGACCTCGAGAGGTCATCGAGTCCAGTCCCCTGCCCGCATGGCAGGACCAAATACTGTCTAGACCATCCCTGATAGACATTTATCTAACCTACTCTTAAATATCTCCAGAGATGGAGATTCCACAACCTCCCTAGGCAATTTATTCCAGTGTTTAACCATCCTGACAGTTAGGAACTTTTTCCTAATGTCTAACCTAGACCTCCCTTGCTGCAGTTTAAGCCCATTGCTTCTGGTTCTATCCTTAGAGGCTAAGGTGAACAAGTTTTCTCCCTCCTCCTTATGACACCCTTTTAGATACCTGAAAACTGCTATCATGTCCCCTCTCAGTCTTCTCTTTTCCAAACTAAACAAACCCAATTCTTTCAGCTTTCCTTCATAGGTCATGTTCTCAAGACCTTTAATCATTCTTGTTGCTCTTCTCTGGACCCTCTCCAATTTCTCCACATCTTTCTTGAAATGCGGTGCCCACAACTGGACACAATACTCCAGCTGAGGCCTAACCAGAGCAGAGTAGAGCGGAAGAATGACTTCTCGTGTCTTGCTCACAACACACCTGTTAATACATCCCAGAATCATGTTTGCTTTTTTGCAACAGCACCACACTGTTGACTCATATTTAGCTTGTGGTCCACTATAACCCCTAGATCCCCCTTTCTGCCGTACTCCTTCCTAGACAGTCTCTTCCCATTCTGTATGTGTGAAACTGATTTTTTTTTCCTAAGTGGAGCACTTTGCATTTGTCTTTGTTAAACTTCATCCTGTTTAACTCAGACCATTTCTCCAATTTGTCCAGAGCATTTTGAATTATGACCCTGTCCTCCAAAGCAGTTGCAATCCCTCCCAGTTTGGTATCATCCGCAAACTTAATAAGCGTACTTTCTATGCCAATATCTAAGTCGTTAATGAAGATATTGAACAGAGCCGGTCCCAAAAAACAGACCCCTGAGGAACCCCACTTGTTATGTCTTTCCAGCAAGATTGGGAACCATTAATAACAACTCTCTGAGTACGGTTATCCAGCCAGTTATGTACCCACCTTATAGTAGCCCCATCTAAATTGTATTTGCCTAGTTTATCGATGAGAATATCATGCGAGACCGTATCAAATGCCTTACTAAAGTCTAGGTATACCACATCCACAGCTTCTCCCTTATCCACAAGACTCGTTATCCTATCAAAGAAAGCTATCAGATTGGTTTGACATGATTTGTTCTTTACAAATCTATGCTGGCTATTCCCTATCACCTTACCACCTTCCAAGTGTTTGCAGATGATTTCCTTAATTACTTGCTCCATTATCTTCCCTGGCACAGAAGTTAAACTAACTGGTCTGTAGTTTCCTGGGTTGTTTTTATTTCCCTTTTTATAGATGGGCACTATATTTGCCCTTTTCCAGTCTTTTGGAATCTCTCCCGTCTCCCATGATTTTCCAAAGATAATAGCTAGAGGCTCAGATACCTTCTCTATTAGCTCCTTGAGTATTCTAGGATGCATTTCATCAGGCCCTGGTGACTTGCAGGCATCTAACTTTTCTAAGTGATTCTTAACTTGTTCTTTTTTTATTTTATCTGCTAAACCTACCCCCTTCCCATTAGCATTCACTATGTTAGGCATTCCTTCACACTTCTCGGTGAAGACCGAAACAAAGAAGTCATTAAGCATCTCTGCCATTTCCAAGTTTCCTGTTACTGTTTCTCCCTCTTCACTAAGCAGTGGGCCTACCCTGTCTTTGGTCTTCCTCTTGCTTCGAATGTATTCGCTCTCTCTGTTAACATACCGGATTAATCCTCAACTCTGCTGAGCATGAGCTGCCCTCTCCCACCCCCTTCCCCATTAGTTCTATCCGCCCTCATCAGAGTATGGCACAGGGAGAGCGTGAGAGAGTACTAGCTACATCAGCTTTATGCAACCTGGGGATTCAGTTACACCCGGGAGTTCGCCACAGCCCTGTTAGTACAGCTTTCTGGCCAGAACAGTGATTGAAAATCTGGTCCATGGTGTTCCTTTCTAAGTGACCTGATTCCATGCACATTGAGGTCCATGGAAAGACTCCCATTCAATCACCTTTAGATCATAGCTCCTATGTGCCTCTTTTCTGCATCAATATATGGTATTACCATGACTTGTCCTTTCCATTTATTTCATACTATTACTTACTAAGAATACATCTAGCACATCAGAAGCATGGTGGTAGCTATTCATGTTCTGTACACCATGTTTGCCAATGGTGTAGAGCTATTAGTGTAATGGCAGCAATATGACAGCATAGTGGTATGCTGCACTGTCAAAACTCAAATAATATCCTGCTCCTCAAAGTTGAATTGCTGAGGTTTATATTGTTAGAGTAGCAGAAGGAACTTAGGGCTTCTAATTCCCTTTGTTGTGTCTTGCACAGTGAAGTAAAGTCACAGAGAACAATAGTGAGTTTACTCAGCAGAGGAAAAGCTGTTATGTGGGTGCTATTCCCTTTCAAATGCAGTTATCTTGTCTCTCTCCACAAAACAGTTGTATGAGAGAGGGGCCAAAAAAGTGGAAGAGTTTGGATCACTAGACAGTGCCTGGGGAGAGACACTAAAAAAATACTCTGGCATGCCCCAGAGCTGTTGAACACTCCAAACAAAACACGCAGAAAATTAATGCTGTTTTAAAACAGCTTTACCCATTTCATGCCCTAGAATTCCCTCACTCAAAGGGATCACAAAGCACAGCTGGTACCTTGCAGTCAATGGTAGCATGGTTAGTGGCTCAACTTTGCTATTAGAGATAATGAGGAAAGAAAGGACTGGAAATTAGCCGAAGAGAGAGGTCTTCCTTACAGATAGGAGATACAAAACTGGAGTTCTATATATTTTGTTCCATAGGTAAGGTGGGAGACCTAAAATGCCAGCCTGTTCTGATCACTGAACTATAGAACAATTTACCAACTCCCTGTCAGTATCATGAATTTGTTTTTTTGGTCAGTTTGTTCCCCACCACATGCGTTTGTGCAGAAAAGGAATATATCAGCCATAGTGAATAGCAAATCCCATACTTTCAACGTTAAGAAATGCAAAGTAATGTATATTGGTAAACATAATCCCAACTATACATCAAAATGATGGGATCTAAATTAGGTGTTACCATTCAAGAAAGAGATCTTTGAGTCATTGTGGATAGTTCTCTGAAAGCATCTGTTCCATGTGCAGCAACAGTCAAAAAAGCTAACAGAATGTTAGGAACCATTAGGAAAGGGATAGTTAATGCAACAGAAAATATCATAAAGTAACTATATAAAGCCACGGTACACTCACAGCTTGAGTTCTGCATGCAATTCTGGTCTCCCCATCTCAGAAAAGATATATTAGAATTGGAAAAGATACAGAAAAGGGAAACATAAGGGTATGGAACAGCTTCCATATGAGGAGAGATTAATAAGACTAAGATGGTAAAAGACTAGGACTGTTCAGCTCGGAAAAGAGATGACTGAGGGGGGTATGACAAAGGTCTATAAAATCATTCTTCAAAAAGTGAAAGTCAAATCCTAGTGAGGAAAATAGAAAGGAGTATAAACTCTGGCAAATGTAGTGTAAAAATATAATTAGGACGGCCAAAAAAGAATTTGAAGAACAGCTAGCCAAAGACTCAAAAAGTAAGAGCAAATTTTTTTTTAATGTACATTAGAAGCAGAAAGCCTGCTAAACAACCAGTGGGGCCACTGGATGATTGAGATGTTAAAGGAGCACTCAAGGATGATAAGGCCATTGCAGAGAAACTAATTGAATTATTTACATCTGAGGATGTGAGGGAGATTTCCAAACCTGAGCCATTCTTTTTAGGTGACAAATCTGAGGAACTATACCTGATTGAAGTGTCATTAGATGAGGTTTTGGAACAAAATGATAAACTAAACAGTAATAAGTCACCAGGACCAGATGGGTATTCACCCAAGAGTTCTGAAGGAACTCAAATGTGAAATGGCAGAACTACTATCTATAGTCTGTAACCTATCATTTACATCAGCTTCTGTACCAGATGACTGGAGGATCGCTAATGTGACACTAATTTTAAAAAGGGCTCCAGAGGTAACATGGCAATTACAGGCCGGTAAATCTGACTTCAGTACTGGGCAAACTGGTTGAAACTATAGTAAAGAACAAAATTGTCAGACACATAGATTAACATAATTTGTTGTGGAAGAGTCAACATGTTTTTTGTAAAGGGAAATCATGCTTCACCAATCTACTAGAATTCTTTGAGGGGGGGTAAATAAGCATGTGGATTAGGAGGATCCAGTGGATGTAGTGTACTTAGATTTTCAGAAAGCCTTTGACAAGGTCCCTCACCAAAGGCTCTTAAGCAAGGTAAGATGACATGGGGTAACAGGGAAGGTCCTCTTATAGATTGGTAACTGGTTAAAAAGATAGGAAACAAAGGGTAGGAATAAATGGTCAATTTTCAGAATGGAGAGAGGTAAATAGTGATGCCCCCCAGGGTCTATACTGGGCCAAGTCCTATTCAACATATTCATAAACAATCTGGAAAAGGGGTAAACAGTGAGGTGGCAACATTTGCAGATGGTACAAAAGCTAGTTAAGTCCCAGGCAGACTGGAAAGAACTACAAAAGGATCTCTCAAAATAAGGTGACTGGGCAACAAAATGGCAGATGAAACTGAATGTTAATAAATGCAAAGTAATGCACATTGGAAAACAATCCCAACTATACATATAAAATTGTGGGGTCTAAATTGGCTGTTACCAAGAGATCTTGGAGTCATTGTGGATAGTTCTCTGAAAACATCCACTCAATGTACAGTGGCAGTCAAAAAAGCAAACAGAATGTTGGGAATCATTAAGAAAGGGATAGATAATAAGACAGAAAATATCATATTGCCTCTGTATAAATGCATGGTACGTCCACATATTGAATACTGCATGCAGATGTGGTCACTCCATAGCAAAAAAAAGATATATTGGAATTGGAAAAGGTTCAGAAAAGGGCAACAAAAATTATTAGGGGTATGGAATGCCTTCCATATGAGGAGAGATTAAGATGATTTGGTCTTTTCAGCTTGGAAAAGAGCTGACTAAGGGGGGATATGATTGAGGTCTATAAAATCATGACAGGTGTGGAGAAAGTAAATAAGGAAGTGTTATTTACTCCTTCGCATAACACAAGAACCAGGGGTCACCAAATGAAATTAATAAGCAGAAGGTTTAAAACAAACAAAAGGAAGTATTTTTTCACACAATGCACAGTCAACCTGTGGAACTCTTTGCCAGAGGATTTTGTGAAGGACAAGACTATAACAGGGTTCAAGAAAGAACTAGATAAGTTCATGGAAGATAGGTCCTATTAGCCAGGATGAGCAGGGATGGTGTCCCTAGCCTCTATTTGCCACAGCCCTGGTAATGTAGACATTGAAGACAATGAAACCCCCAAGAACTTTAACACTATTTGCTGTCATCACAACACTGAATAATACATTTATTTTTTAAAAATCACAAACATTAAATAGCATCTTAACATGAGTAATATGCCTTGTAATTTCTGCTACTAACATTGACCTTTATCCTTTTTATTTTCTTCTATGTTTACTAATAGATCTTTGTGCACACTGCACAGATTCTCTGTGTGCTTATTAGGTCAGTAACATTTTTTTTCCTTTAGAAAACTGTTCTTGACTCATTGCTTTTTTGGTCTTTTATTTTGATTGCTGACTAATTCACTTATTTTACAGCTTTTTGCACTATCCATTTTTTTTTGGCCTTTTCTCTATTATAAATTTAATTAGTCTCAGTGATTTGGCTTTTTCCATTAAAATGTAGTTAGAGTTTAGATGTATAGCAGTTTAACTCCAGCATATATTTTCCATTAGGTATTGAGTATCATCACTTTTAAACCACAAAAATCATTTTCACTTTTCCATTTGAGCTAGAAAAAAATGATACAAAGTTTGAAGGGATGAAAGTTTAGGGAATAGAATATCTCTACATGGAGGAACTTACACCTTCTTTATCACATCACCTCAGACCTATCCCACAGAATTACAGTAGTTATCTGCTTTTTCTTCCTGTGGGAGAACCTGAATTTAGTTCTCTTCTCATCGTGTAACCAAGCTCCCTATAGTCATATATTCCACTTTTTTAAAGTTCATAAATCCTAGGTTTTAAGTCTCTGTGCTTTGTAAATAGAACCAAGTGAATAACTCAAAATTCAAATGCTCACCAAAAAAAAAAAAAACAACAACAACAAAAAAAACCTTAATATACATTCACCCTTTTTTGCTTGCATTACAAGAATATTTTAATGAAAGCGTGTTCTGGCAGGAATGTTTCCAGGAACAACAAATTTGAAGCACATATTAGAGAATATGTACTGAAAGCAAATGATGAACTCAAGCATTTGCATTGGTAACCTGATTCTAATAGCTCTAAATTATCCAGGAAGCAGAAGCAATGCCACATACATCCACAAAGCTAAACCACATACTGAATATTGGTAAACAAACTGTACACAAACACTTAGAAGATTAATAATTGTTTGTGAAGTTATCTGGCAAAAGGTTTTGAATGATAAATATATTTGAGCAAATCAGAAGCAGCTCAGACAATTCACCAAGAGAAAATGAGGCTTAATTTATCAAATATATTATTCTCTATAAATTATTCACTTAACATTCTTTGAAAATATTACCTACCACTACTTCATTTTCTTGTTCTAAAATATACTGTTCTTTATTTTTAGCAACAGGCCTACTTCAAACTGCAGAAAATTTGTGAATCTTTCCAAGTATTTGCAATGTCAGTGAAAACTTGCTTCAGAATTTGGAAACCCACTTGATAGATATATGGTGTAAAAGCAGACAGAGTGGTAAAACCAAATTTAAGATCAGTCCAAGATCAGTTCTTTTGCAATTCCTAAAATTCCAAACTATCAAATTCAGACCTGTTCTGTATTTCATTATTTGGAACCTGGTACCCTTCTGCAAGGGACATGTGGAGGGTTGGGGGGGCAGAGGACCACATACAGAGTGGATTAATCTCTGAGGTTTCCCTCAGAGAGTTTACTACATAATAACCCTAGAAGAAACCAGGTGCTTTAACCACACAAACAAATGTAGGTGTTTTGACCACAGGGACATATACCCTGAGAAATGTATAACTCAACATGAGCTTTAGAGGCCTGTCTTTCTAGCAGTGATGCTCACTGGACTCTCTCAAATTCTCCCATTTATATTTTTCCCAGAATCCCCTTAGATTTGGATGGGAGGATGTCTCCACCAAAGTTATTATTATTAATTTAGCTGTAAATTCCCCGTGATGGTGGATCATATTTTCCTGATAAACATTGTTTTATGGTCCTCCTGCTTCTTCTAATCCACTGCCTTGCTGGTGTGCTTTCTCCACTTGTTGTCTCCTGTCTGTCACATAGATTGTGAGCTCTCTAGTGCAAGGAGTGTTTTTTTTGTTACATGTCCATACAGTGCCTAGTACAATAGGGCCCTGGTCCTTTAGAGTGCTTTGTCTTTATTGCAATAAAAATTATATTAATGATGAGCCCCTTCCCTCACACCAATCTGGATTCCAAGCCTTTAGGCTGGTGTTTCATAGGATTTGCACTCACTCTGGCTTGTGGGGCAGAGTGGATGACTTGTCCCTTGAATTCTTAGGGCTCAATCTTGCCATTAGATGAACACACAGCTCAGCCATACAAGCATCTGAGGGTAGAATTTGTCTCTTAAGACTTTACATTCCTGGGGAAATGAGATCAGAAATGGTATCACAAAACCTAAACAAAACAGAAAAATACTACACAGCTTAGTGCAACAGCTCTAAAACAGCACAATGTTTAAAAGCACAGGACCAAAATATTCAGGTCCCTGTGGGTAACTACTGTAATTTCGGGGTATATTTTTTATGAATTCAGTCTTGTATTTTTCAGTAGCTGACAGTTTGGTTTGAGGTTTAATTCAACCTTTTTGTAATTTTTCCTCTGAGAATGTTTTCTGTCCTTACCAAACAATTTCCTCTCCATTTATCAAGCATTATAAGAATGTTTCACTCTACAGATTATTGCGGGGGCGGATGTAATCACAAGAGCATTACCAGTTGATCATCTTCCCTGCCTTGCCATCTAAATGAATGAAGCAGGGGAAAATCGCGAGCCACATGTGTGGTGGCTAGAGGGTTAAGGTGAAAGTAATTTGTATGCATTTTATTTATCTTCAATGGATTACGAGCCCCTTCTCCTGAGATGCCACCTTTCACTCTTCCTTAACTAGTAGGAAGGTGTTTTGACAGCTGAATCCAGAAACTTTTCAATTAATGTAATCTCCAAAATTCATTATATGCAATTCCATCCTAAGGTCTCGTGTTCTCCCATGAACTGTTAGCAGCTGTGGTTGAATTACAGTTAATCAAAAACTAACAGACACAATGGAGTTATTCCATAATATCTGCTTCTCTGATTGCTATGTTTTTCTTACACACACAATATTCTTTTGCTAGTTCTTTGTTTCCCGCCACCCCCTCCAGAGCTCCTTCTTAGTTTTGTTCAGTTTGGTATGTACAATATTTTGGTCCTGTATATAATGTGTATGTTCATGTAAACAGTCAACAAATCTTGATCTTATACATCAAATCAAAAAAAAAACCAAGGGAATTCTGGCTTATAGTTGCTCAATCATTATTTAGTTGGATTATATTTGAACATTTAAAAACATACAGTAAATGTAATGGCCAGTATTCTAAGGCATCCTCGTAACGTACCATACAGTACTGCTACAGGGCTTACACACAATAGGATTAAGTTATTAAGGATTCCAGGGTTTGCCCTGTGTCTAGATACACCTGTGACGTTATTCCATATTCTTCATAGAAATATAGTTATGATATGAATATGGCATAACTAAGACATGTTTTATGCAAGATGGGTCATGCGAGATATCTTTGGAAAGGTTATGATTTGCTGAATGTGTTTATCCAATTTGTATGCATGTGTAATTTCTGTAGCTGGAGTTAGGAATATTAACTCTGTAACAATTACAACTGTGATTTCACCTGGGAAACGCCCACCGGACAGTAGGCAAAGAGCCTGGATGAACCATTAAAGAGAACAATAGAACTTTGAAAATGCTAATCTGACTCCTTCCTGAGAAGTTTACTGGATGCTGCATTGACACAGCAGGGTCATGTGACTGTGTCATCTGGTACTGGATAATGACTTAATTTGCTGGTTCTTTTCCACTGTAGGGAGATGGGGATCAAGCAAAGGGTTAATCTTGACTCTCCTCCATTGCCTGCCCAGGAAGGAAGACTGATAAAAGCACCTGGAGGGAAAGGCAGGGTTGAGTCCAGGCTGAGACAGGGGTCCAGTCTGTAAAGAGAACAACTGGAACTCTAAGTTACAGAAACTCTGCGACTTGCCTAAAACAACATTGAGGGTGAAAAATTACATTTTGTAACCTATTTCTTGAGTGTATTAAGCCTAGTTTACATTTATTGTTTTATTTGCTCGGTAATCTGCTTTGTTCTGTTTGCTATCCTATATAATCAGTTAAAAATTACCTTTTGTAGTTAATAAACTTATTTCTTGTTTATAACATAACCCATATCTGGGTTATGTTATAAACAATTCATATCTGGGGGGGGAGGGGAAGGGAGAAGACGCTGTGCACATCTCTCTCCACATTGAGGGAGAGGGTGATTTTTATGAACTTGTGCTGTGCATATTTTTCTATTTAGTGCAAGGCAATATTATTTTGGGTTTATTCCCAAAAGGGGGTGTGCATGTGAGTGCGCAGTAAATCCCTGAGCTGATTCTTCCCACATAGAGCTGATTTCAGTCTGTGCCTGCAGCTGGGTGTGGCCTTACCTGTGTGTGTGTGTGTGCGCTAGCTAAAGAAGGCATGAGGGCCTGTCACAACAAAGACAGGGTAAGGAAGCCCAGGCTGGTGGAACAGGTGGAACCAGTGGGACCCCAGCACATCAGGTGGCATCCCAGACAAGGGGGTCCTATACGTTACAACACCAATGCATAAAGAAGTACATATTGAAATAATTATTTGCATCCATGAATTTCTTCCCCATCTGTAATATGGGAAATATTAAAGTTTTATGATAGATGATAAAGCCAGGCAGCAGAAGAGAGAAAAAATTGCTACATATCCCTGCCATCTCTATGTAACAAAGTACAGGCTCACTACTGGAGAATTACAGTGCACAAATTTGGTTGCTGGTACGAGTTCAACCAAAAAACTTGTTAACTGAGTTTTTTGAAGCTCCAGATTTTGCAAATGTTGGTCTTTACCAAATAATAGGGATCAAATTTCAGTTGTACCAGTTTATCCTTCTGCATAGGAACTGAAGTTAGTTGTACTATCTTTCTACATATTTGTTATGTTAAGCTTAATGACAACATTAGCAAATAGTACTCAGTTGACTACTATAAGTGCCATGGTATATTTTTCTCCATTGACCTGTATGTTTGGTGTCTCTGACAGAACTTTAAATATTATCTATCAATGCAAAACTGTTAGAATCCCTCCTCCCTGAAGTATTTTCAAAAACCCAGAGTGTGGTTAACATTAGACATCTACAAGGAGAACCCTCTCTGACTTTCATGATAAAATATTGAAGAACACTTGGATTGAATAAGCTTTATATTCACAAGGAAAATCATATGGTGTCATTATTAGACACTCTTCTCCAAAAGCTCTTTAATTACATAAATCAGAAACAAAGATAAATTTGGGAGATAAGTATCCAAGGCATATAGAACTGAAAGGCTTCCTTATTTCAATTATAAATATATTTATTCCAAATAGGCACGAAATAGGTTAGCATCTGGCATCTACTTGCTGCATAGCTGAAACTATGCAAGAAAATCCCATCATAGGAGAAGGCTTTAATTTTAAGACAGATGTACTTAATTGCACTCATTCCTCTTCTTCTAATCTCATTAAAAATGAAAGATGAACTAGGCTGAAGTGATATTAGGAGAACAAAACTCTAAAGTATGGTATGCTTGGCTATATACGGTATTCTACTCCACACCTAAAGATACACATCACACAATTCATTTTTTCTGCTTTCCAAGAATACATATGCTCATACAAGTCCCACTGCATGGTCCAATCATGTCCTCATCAGTACTACAATGTCAGCCTGTCACTTTCCTGTTGAAAGCAATGATGGTGCTATTATTCCAGAACCAGGGCTAGATTTTGGGGCAGGCAACCCAGGCGACTGTCTGGGGTGCTGGGCTTGGGGGGGGCACCAGGCTCAGGGTGCTGCTTTTGTTGTCAGTGACAAAAGGGAAAATAGAATGTTTGAAGTGAAATGTTTCAGGCATTCCGTATGTGGATTCATTTTTCACTAACCTCCTAGAATGTGCTGGACCTTTGTAGAATCTTGTGGAATCTTCCAGATTTTCTGAGGACTACATTTTCCTTGAACATCCTAGAAAGTTGTCAGCCATGCCCTCACGGGTATATAAGGGGAGGGGCATTGCCAGTCAGTCAGTGAGATATAAGAACGAAGTGAGAGTCCAGCTGCTATATTGTGAACCTTGTTTTATTGTGCAATTGTGAAAGTGTACTTGTGTTTTAAGACTTGAAGAGTGTAAGTAGAGACTAATAAAAGGACATATTTAATGTGACACCAGAGATATCTATCAAACCCGTATCTATGCAACAATATTAAAGAAATACTGTTACTTCTTTCGCTATGCTTAACGCGCAATGTTTGATGACTTTAAGACTGTGGAACATACACTTTTGCTCTCTCTAATACTGCATGTTTTCCCCCATAGAACCATAGAAAGAAGCCTTGAGAAGCTCAGTATAGGAAGCAAAAAGCGCAATTGCAGTCTAGTTTGCAAATCTGATGGGACAAATCTGATGGGAAAATATCTGAAACAGAACAACATAGTCAGTCAGTAGCGATCGTCTCAGTGCAGAAGAAATTGAGGAGTGGAGCATAAATGATGGAAGTTCTATTACTAAGGAATTAACAGATTTACCTGAAGATAAGGAATGGAAATGTGAGGAAAGCGAGGGAGAGTCATCCAGTTTTCCTGGTGGCATAAAGGAGAGAGATGATAAAGAAGAACGTGGCTCACATGAAAAGGAGAGTAATGACAAAGAAAAATCTGGTTTACATGAAAAGATGAGAAACAATAAAGAATCAGCCTCTCATGATAGAAACAGCAGTGAGAAAAAATGCACACCACAAATCAATACATCAGATCCTAGTGATCCTAAACTCTGCCGATATTGATCATACAATTTTGAATGGGCTAGGCAAAATCAAGGATATGACATTAACAATAAATGAGCACAAGTGATACCTCTCAAAGTCACACTGCGAAAGAGTGCTCGAGACTGGTGAGAAACTGAATCGGCGTTGGCTAGTGTACTTTAAATCAACTGACAAAGTGTTCTGTTTTTGTTGGAAAACATTTGACAAGAATGCCAAATCATTGCTTGTGCTTTCTGGGTACAATTACTGGCATAACTTAGCTGATGCTCTGAAGCAACATGAAAAAGTCACCCAACAATTTTACAGCCTACTCCAAATGGATGGCGGTCAAGTCCAGGCTCAAGCTGAATAAATGCATAGACCCAGAAAACCAGAGCATTATTAATGTAGAAATCCAGCATTGGAGGAATGTGCTTGAGCATCTGATCTCAATTACCCTCTTCCTTGCAAGGAATAATTTGGTTTTCCGGGGCTTGTCGGATAAGTTGTCCACTGAACACAATGGCAATTTCCTCAATTTGGTAGAGCTGCTTGGGAAAGACGATGATGTCGTATGAGTACCTATGTCAAGTAGTTCGTGAAGAAGCTATGGACCACTACTGCAGCAAAACAATTCAAAATGAATTGATGGACCTTATGGCAAGGAAGATGCTGGATAACATATTGATACGGCTCGGCAAAGCGAAGTACTACACTGTAAGAATGGAGTACACTCCCAACATTAGTCACAATGAAAAGATGTCATTTGGAGTATGATTTGCTGATGCCTAGGATGGCTGTATCCAAGTAAATGAACACTTTATTGTTTCCAGTCTGTAGACAGTTCTACCGGAAGAGGCCTAACAGAACTGTTTATGAATGTTTTGAATGAGAATAAAATAAAGCTTCAGGACTGTGGTGGCCAAGACTATGACAATGGAACAAACATGAATGGAAGAAACAGTGGTGTCCAGGTAAGGATCCTTATGCTGAATCCAAGAGCTTTTTTTCATGTCTTCTGGCTTCCATTCCATCAACCTGGTTGTCTCAGATGCAGTGTCACCATCTTTAGATTCAGTATCTCTCTTTGGAGTACTGCAAAGGATATATGTCCTTTTTCAGTATCAACTATCAGGTGGAAGATCCTCACGGACAATCCTACAAATCTGACCGTGAAACCGCTAAGTAACACTCACTGGCAGAGCTGCATAGACAGCGTAGGTACCAAGTGACTGAGGTTTATGATGCGCTGATGGAACTGGCGCAGTTGAGTAAAGCCAAGGCCAGAATCCAACACGAGGCACAGAGCCTGGCAAACTAGATCACGGACTTCAAATTTCTGGTCTCATGTGTGGTTTGACACAATATCCTGTTTCAAGTAAAAGAAAGATTTGGACAAATGAAGCACTACGAAAAGACCTTTTTTTGTATGACCTTAGTAAGCTGTCAACAGACAGGAACACACTCTGGAACAATTGTATGGATTATCACCGGACGCTGACATATGGGGAATGTCCGGATGTCTATGATAAATATGTCGACAACATCTGTCATATTCTGCAACGCGGGAAGCACTCTCCACTCCAAGTTCTCCAATTAATTCATGCTGCTGAGGTGAAGGACCTTTTCCTAATGTGTGGAGAGCTTTCAGGATTCTGCTCACGCTGACAGTCACAGTTGTGAGTGGTGAGCGCCGCTTTTCAAAGCACAGGCTCCTTAAAATATATCTTTGATCGATGATGGCTGATGAGAGACTGACATTGCTTGCCATTTTATCACCTGAAAATGCCATTGGCCAGTCTTTGGATCTCTCTTCAGTTAGTGAGGGCAAAGGCGAGAAAAGCGACCTTTTGAATTAAAGCACTAGGGTTAACATTCTAAGGCAGTCACCTTCTGTATCACTATTTAATACTGGTCCACCCAATGTTGGTGCATTTTGTTATTCTTAAAATTAAAAAACTTTCTATAAGTTCAAAGAAAAAAAAATTGTATTTGCTTATATATGGCATGAATAAATACAGGTTTACAGATCCTAGCATACATATTTATTGTCTTATATGACAGGGATAAATCCAAATTGTGCATCAAAGTCATGAAATGGGTTACAAATGCAATAAAAATAAGGTATTCAAAAGCTTAACAAATTGAGGGGAGTGTACCAAAGATGTTCCTCATCTGGGGTGCCATATGGTCTAGGGCCAGTCCTGTCCAGAACAACAGATGTTTTGGGTTTACAAAAGATAAATACCATTGAGAGTTACCTAAAAATAATTTGACTGAAACCTATACTTTTAAAACCACTACTTGCAAGGAGGATTAATAATGCAGTGACCTTCCATTGTAACGTTAAAACTGTACCATTAAGGTGAATTAGACGATTTTTCTGAGTTTGCTTGAAATTGTTTTTGAACTTTTATCCAAGTGTCTCATTTGTATTTCATAGCTGGATTAGGACCATGTTTTTGCCAATTCCTTTTTATAGAGCATCCAAGATGATCAACAAAGGTAATAGATTTTACATAAGTCTAATACACACACACGCAGAGACATATACAGCTCCAAGTTATGTAAATTGTAGTCTTCCATATACTGTACTTGTGAAACGTGGAAGCTAATTAGTTTTATTCTTTGTTCTTCAGTATCCTGCAGGACAGTTCATAGGCCTTCCTCTATATTTTACAATGTTCTTTTAGGAGTTAGATATATTTTCAGTGAAATATATGCTAACAATCATTGGGAAACTCCTATTTGAAAGATGAGAAGCTATTCCCAGAAGGATATTTTAATTTACTTACAAATGGCCAGATTTTGTGTAAATTGTTTCAAAATGGATGCCAGATCTTCATCATAGATTATAAAACATCATTAAAATACTGTATTTTATGCATGCAACTAACCACTCAAAAATTTCATCAATGTATATGAATAGGCAAACTGTCTGATTTCAAGATGCTGAAAAATCTGCAGAGACACAGAAACTGAAAAAAATGTTTGTCATACATTGCAAAAACTACTTCATCTGATACTCATTCCACTGAAGAAAGAACTGAAGATTATAATGGGAATGGTCTTCCTTTTTCTTATTATCTGCTCTTGCAAGACTGATAAATGCTTGCGAGCTTGTAATGCCATTTGAGTTGTACATCCTGAATTTTATTTTAGGTACAGCCCAAAAGCATTTTCAATCCCCTGAAATATGTTTTGTAAGTAGGCTTCTTGTAATTAACTTTATGATTACTATATAAAGATTATTGGCTAATTTTCTTTCTCTCAGCCTTGTTTTCTAAAGATTTCATACCCATTCTTAAAACAAAAATGCATATAGAAAATTCTGACTCAAATGTCAAATTAAGAGTAATTATGTGATTAGAATCATATACTTTACAAGAGAACCTCTTCATACGATTCCATGCTTAATGTTAAAATTATTTTTATGTTTGTGTGTAACACTGTAATATCCAAATTTCATTAAGAATAATTCTTAATAAAGGAAATGATTAATACTCATGAAGAAAACAATTTAGGTACTTTACTGAACAATGAAAATTATTAAAAAGCGAGAAAAAAAAAGCTGATACATTTAACAAAATAGTAGGTGACTGTCGGACACTAGGGAATGTAATCTAGAAATCAGGAAACTAAAGTACACTGAGTTTTAACAGTAAAAATTAGGCCAATGCATAGTCATTAAGCCCCATATAAGGGGTTTTCGGGGAAAACACAAGTGGAATGGTTGCATTTGGGCTAATTCAGTGTCCTCGGCACCTACACAACAGCTGCGGCTGCCCACGTTCCACTCAGATGGACTAGATTACAGAACCCATGATCAGGATTACAGAACCCATGGAATAAATTACCAGAGAAGGTGATTAAGGAAAGAGTGTATCTGTGAAGGAATATAAACAACATTTAAATCTCTTCCTACTCCAGAAAGTTAAAAAACATAAAATAAAAATCTAGGAATAAAATGAAAAGACAGGAAAAATAAATAAATATATTACAAATAAGCACCATTGACTTCACTGGCACCAATATTACCTAGGGAAATATGAAGAGTATTTACCCCTGGTTTTCACTTTTAATTTTTTTGAGAGAAAACACACTTGTTCTTATGATGCCAAGAGTTAAGTACTAAATAACACAGCAATAAATCAAACTAAAATGTGAGATTTCCATATAATGTCAGTCAGAATTCATCAGAATGTACAGCACTGTTGATTTATGATGCAGAAAAAAAATTAGCTTCTGAGGAAAATATGTTAAATTACTTAGAAAACAAAGAAAGAAAAAGGATATAGAAAAAAGCAATTAGTGGGGAACACATTAGAGGTACTAGCAGAGCAATGTACTTGATGTTAGAATGATCTCATTCTTCAGATATAGCTGTACTATTTTTGACTGTGAGATTAAATTAATTGAATCAGGTACAGTATTTTTCTTACAGGTTTAGATTACTGAATTATGTTTTGGAGTTTGCTAATGCATATCTATATTATACAATTCCAGCAATATCACTCTGAAGCCTAAAATGTTTGAGTCAGTGTGAAGCAATGGAAACAACTACAAGCATAGCTGAGAGCTCTTTTTGTTCATAAATGTCATCTCTGGGTTTTGTGGTCTGTTACCAGCCAATTTTTACATTCTCAGCCATTTTGACTTTACAAATTGCACTTGTGTGGTGTAGAGCTACAGTAAGGCATGTATCTATGCCATGCCAAGAATTTTTGACCATTGTGATCTCAGAGGTAACTCAACCAATCACCATTCTAACTCCACAGTTAGTTTGCATGTAACAGCTCATTGGCTGTATGGCCCTACTGCCACACCCTTGCAATAGCACATACAATAACCCTAAACTACAGTCCCCCACAGCAGCACACAACCCTTTTTCGCGACCTTTCAAATCCACTCAACTGTCCCAGCACAACACAACTCACAAACAAATCAATGCAACCAGCACACACAATAACTCCAAACATCACTTTGAAGCCTAGAATGCGTTGCATGATTGTGAAGAGATGGAAACTGCTACAAGCATGGTTGAGAGCTCTTTTTGTTTGGTTCATCACCAGACTTAAGATTTTGTGGTCTGTTACCATCCAGTTTTTAAAGTTCTGAGCTATTGGGGCTATTTTACTCATATGACTGTCTGAATGATACCCATATGAGATCATGGGCTTTCAGCAGGGCTGCCCGGGGGGAGTTGGGGGGGGGGGAGGGCGCAAGTGGGGCAATTTGCCCCTGGCCCCACAGGGGCCCCCACGAGAATATAGTATTCTATAGTATTGCAACTTTTTTTTATGGAAGGAGCCCCCGAAATTGCTTTGCCCTAGGCCCCCTGAATCCTCTGGGCAGCCCTGGCTTTCAGCTACTAGTATTAACTATATAATATCATTATCCCATCAACTATATCAACTTCCTGTTGATGATAAAGTGTAAATAAAAGTGGATTAATTGCATTATATAATTGTTCTTTTAGGTCTTTATAAAAATATAAATCAAAAAGGGCTGGTCTTACACAAAAATTATACTTTTAACTGAAAATATCAATTTTTCATAACATTATTAGATGGGAAAAGAAATATTTAAACTACCCACTAGCATAAATTTTAAAGGAATTACTTTTTCATTTATTGAGTATTAAAGGGAGCATTTTTAATTATTTATAATATACACACACATCCATACCCTTTCTTCTCAGTCTGTCTCCTAGCGGTCTATCAACCCCCTCATTGCCTCATGTTGGAAATTAGTTTGTAAACTCCACGAGGCAGCAACTATGCCTTCTAATCCACAGTGTGAGTCACGTAGAACATTTCTGAGTGCTGTAAAAAGTAATATACAATTTTTATAGAGCTTAATTGTAGTAAGGTTTATAATAACAGGTTGTTCTAACTTAAGCCCAGCTGGCCTTGTAGCTGGAGATTGCTGGGGTTTAGGGACATCTTGGCCATGACCTTTGCTTCAGGAGCAACCCCTGAACCAGGAGCCTAAGGTGCAGGGTGGAGTCATATGCTGGTGCTACAAGACATTCTTACTCCCTATGAGAGTGCAAATAACACAGAACATCTCATCTATCAGCTTTATGGCTACTCTGCACTACTGAACCAGAGAGTTGTGTGGTAAAACTGAGAACCTTGCAGTAAATTAGAATGAGGGTTTTTTTTCTGATTTTGCACTATGCTTCTCCACTTTTACACTGGTGTAATTCCTCTGAAATGTACTTTGCTTTTGTGCTACAGTAGAATTCTTTGGGCCCTTCTTCATGTAAAGGTGGCAATGTGGTAGTGACAGAAAACAAGATACCGCATGAGCCATTAGATCTCATGTCCAGATAGAAATGGATTGTCTCACAGGCACCTGACAATTTGATTGATTTAGCAACAAAATTCCAGTAGACACTAGTGAGATTGTTCATATAAGATCAGATGTTGTGACATGCAGAGCATCACTTGAGAGAGGCTGAGCACCTCATCTTTCATTCAAGAAAATGAGAGTTGAGGATTTTCAGTACCTTTTCAGAGGCACTGTAGCATAGACTTTGTAACTCTTGGTGCTTATTTACTCACAAGTAATCTCACTGAAGTCATCAGCACTTCTCATGTGAATAAGTGCCGACCAACACGAGTAAGCATTGAACAATCTAGCCCTAAGTATCTTGCAGCATCAGAACCATAATTTGTGTGTCAGCCTACCGAAGGCATGATAAGGACTTCTTATTAACATTTTTCCATCTTGTGTTTTGACATGTGACTATTTTACACTTTCACAGTGACAAGGATTCTGAGACAGACATTCCTTACTATTTACAGTATTTTATATCATTGCATTTGTAATACTATAGCTAAAGAGCTGTCAGAGTTTGTTATAAACCCTTACTTTCAAAGAGATGGTATCTCAAAGAAAAATACTTTCCAGCTAAAATAGGACATACACGTTTTTCAGTTACCGAGCAATCTTTCAACTACATTTGATTTTCTTTTCATTCCAAGATTTAAAAATGCATTGTATTGATTTATACTTCCCCTCAACATCCAGGACAGCACCGCTGACTTTTGAAATTACAAATTATGCATGAATAGTACTTGTCAAGAGAATGGCTTCACTTTGTTATTTTGAAAATAATATGACATAAGTGTTGAAAAGTGGCTACCGCAAATTTTCAATAAATATTTTTCAAAATGTTGCAGCATATCAAGAGTAAAGTTCCACTGAAATTCCTGTACATGAAAAGGGTTCTATTTATGCTATAGCTTGAAGGAAACTCATAATGTCACATAATGAAGTGTGTCATTCTTGAGATCACATACAATATACTCCAGTGAGATTTCTCAATGGAAGAATTGTAGCATGTCCAAAATGCTCATACGGTTACACTAAAATCTGTAACAGTGTAATGGAGTGTCTCACACACTTCCATTATGCTATGGAACAGAGCTGCAGAAATAGATTGTCAAACCATGTAGTGAATACCCAAACAGTCAGGGAAACAGTGGCTTCAGATTTTCCAATCTGCACTGAAATAAAAACAAAAATGCTGAGAATCCAAACTTTGACTTCAGGCTTTTGTTCAAACAAGCCAAATATGTATGGCCATCTGGATAGTATTTGAGTCTTTAGAATTATATTATATTTGTTATGCCAT
Organism: Chrysemys picta bellii; assembly: GCF_011386835.1. NCBI lineage: Eukaryota > Metazoa > Chordata > Testudines > Emydidae > Chrysemys > Chrysemys picta. The sequence goes on from NC_088791.1 coordinate 234,336,257, forward strand.
CTGTCCCCCCACTCTCCCAGCAGCTAATCCCATGCCTATCTGAAAACAATATTGCCCCATGGAACACAATACTTACATTATAGGCTCCATGGCATTATTTTACAGATGGAACCATTCTATTATCAATGATACACTATAGGATTTCCTTTTCATAATTTTTCATTATAAATCCATTTAATGAATAGACACATTTATCTAAATAGAACTGTCAATATTTATTGAACGCCATGAATAACAGTCCCACTGCATAGCACAGTGACATGTAGGGTAGCTACCATCATAATCACAAGGAATTCTTCGCTCAGTTCTAGTCTTCATTCAGCTCAAACTGCTATTCAAGCCAGTAACATTTTTGTAGGAGAAAGTGCAGCTTAAAGCACTGATCCAACAAAGGCACTGTGAAAAGTACGTACTATAAGTCTGTGCAGGATTGGGCCTTTAGTAAATAAGGATTTGCCTGATGTAGCATTAGTGTCATATATGCTCCTACTTGAAGGTTAAGTCCTGGCCCCAGTGAAGTTGATAGGATTTTTTGCATTAATTCAGTCAACCAGGTTTTCATCCTGAGACTGTATATATTCTATTGTCATGTCAATAGGAGAGCCCTAGTACAGCAATGTTAATTCTCAATTTCAAGGGGACTTTTTTCTGTTTTTTATCTCAAGACACACACTATATTAGATTTTTAGTGATAAACATCAATAAACTTCGATTTCACCTGTGACAAAGTTCCTCCTCTATCTTGGTGGGTCCTGCGCTTATTGGTGGATTTTCTTGCCTCAGAGATTCACCCTGTGGGTTGGGGAACAGCCCAGAGACCTTCCCCTCTGGAAGAACCCACAGTCCAGGTCAATTGGGAGGTTTGGGGGGAACCCGGGCCTGCCCTCTACTCCGAGTTCCAGCCCAGGGCCCTGTGGACTGCAGCTGTCTATAGTGCCTCCTGTAACAGCTGCATGACAGCTACAACTCCCTGGGCTATTGCCCCATGGCCTCCTCCAAACACCTTCCTTAGTCTCACCACAGGACCTTCCTCCTAGTGTCTGATAACACTTGTGCTCCTCAGTCCTCCAGCAGCACACCCTCTCAGCTCCTCACACTCGCACCACAAACTGAAGTGAGCTCCTTTTTAAAGCCCAGGTGCCCTGATTAGCCTGCCTTAATTGATTCTAGCAGTTTCTTCTTAATTGGCTCCAGGTGTCCTAATTAGCCTGCCTGCCTTAACTGGTTCTAGCAGGTTCCTGATTACTCTAGTGGAGCCCCTGCTCTGGTCACTCAGGGAACAGAAAACTACTCATCCAGTTACCAGTATATTTGCCCTCTACCAGACTCCTGTACCTCACTGGTCTGGGTCTGTCACACACCATATACACCCAAAGCAATAAAAAAATATTTACATCAATAATGCGCAAAATGTATAGATAGGCAGGGAAGGAAAAATGCTTCTTGACAACTTAGAATTTAATTTAAGAATATTTACTTTGAGTATTTTGAAATGTGACATTGACGGTTTGTGTTTTAAAGGCAATAAAGCTAAGTCTTTGAACTTCAATGTCTACTGTCATTAAATAATTATTGTTTGTCCTCCCTTCCATTGTCTGATCCTCCCATAATTTCCTACAACTGTAAACATTTAATTTATGAAAATCAAACAAAATGCTTAACCCACAAAATTATATTTTAAAAAATTGAATTCTGCCAGGCCTATATTATACTAAATTGTGTATATTACATATCTATATATCTATAACTAGAACTTGTCAGAAATTTATCTTCAAAAGTTTATTTGAAAAAAAATAATAGAAATGTCTCAAAATATATGTTAATTTAAACAAAAATTCCTGTGAAAAAGATATACAAGATATTCCAAAATTAAAAAAAGAATGTTCTAGAAATCTTCAGAATTTCATTTTGGAATTTAAAATTTTAATTTAGAATACTATTTTTATATATTTTGTATTGTTTTTACATTATGTCACAACATGTCAATAATAGTATGCACTATTACTGACATATGACAATATAATAGTTGAAATATTCTATTTTCATTTTATTTTAACAGACATTAAATGCAACTGCTACTTAGTTCTGGTAAAACTATCTTACCATTTCTAGATCTAAATGCCTCCTGTCTGTGTTGTAATGAAGCTCTCTGATATGATATCTTCCTGGCCTCCAACAGAATAATGCTTAGACACAGAGTTGAGCCATTGGTTTAAAGCTGAGCTGAAACAAGCCAAGATACTGCTTATAAGGTATAGTCTGTTATCCCTGATGGTTTCAGATTGCATCTTATGAGCCAACACAGAATCATGGTGTCTAGGAGAGGGATCTGCAGCACCCACTTGTGATAGATATGGCTATTTCCTGCAATATCCTTGAAAAACCTTATTGGCTTATGTTTAAGTTCATGTATTATTGTGGGCTGGAACCGTATGTGATCCTAAGGGGAGATGCGATGGAATGCTTGGGTGAGCAAAGGACTGTATTGAACAATGCACCACATAAGAATGGACTTTTGAGACAATATGTGTAAAGTGGATTTTCTGGGAAATATCTAGGGGGAGGTGAATGCAAATTCACCACCCCCAGTTTTGCACAGTTCTCAAATTAGCAACAAAAAGGTGCCAGAACTCAAGCAATAACAATGGCATCTTCCATAACGCATTACATTGCACGTACAATACATGCAAGGTCACACTGTATGGAGGATGCCATTTTGTTCTACAAAATGGTATCCTCTGTACAGCATGAATTTTCATGCACCGTATGTGAAAAGTCACACCTTGCACAGCATTGACGAAAAAGGTGCTGGGGCTGAGCCCTGGCAAGCCCCTGCATAAATTAAGCCCTGGTTATGCAAAAACCCAGCCTTTTCAAGCTATGCCTTGAGGAATGGGCCTTTGTTAGCTGATCCCCTGTTACATGAGGCCAAGATCAAAGGCCCAAGCAGTATAAAGGAAAGACTGAATTATTCATTGGTTGTTCTGGTTCTGAATTGGAGACAGTTAGGAACTTGTAATCATGGGAAAAACCTAGTTGTGGGTTCTGAAGAACTGACACCTATCAGAGCCTGAGGCTGGAATTGGGATGACCTCTGGTAAGCATTTTAGCAGGTGTGTAGGTTCTTTTATTGTTTTGAATGTTTTTTCTGTAAAGCTCTCACCTTAAGAATAAGTGTGCTTGCTTATCAAGAGCTGTGTGGCATCTCATAACTGCTGGCTATTACATTGTTCATAGTCTCTGAAGAGAAAGCTAAGTGCAGATGCGGGCCTATTTAGGCAGCCTGGCTTGCTGGGACTATCACAGTGTAGGCAGGGAACGGTGCAGCCTAGAAAACCTCTAGTCAGGAGGGATGGAGAGAGGTGGGACTCTGCCCAAAAGATGTGACAGCTGAGGAGCAGGGAGCCCAGAGTGGGTGGCCTTGGTGAGCCATGCAGAGGGAATACAGGTGTAGTTGCCCTGAAATGTGACACCACTATCTTAAAAAAATAAATGGAAGTTAGAAGAATGTTTTTGTAAGAATTTTCCATATTTGGAGGGAGGGGAGTGAAATGGTGTCACTGATAACTCCTAAGAAAACTACAGATAATGGGCCAAAGCCTGCTCACTTTGCTCAGGCAAGTAGTTCCTTTCGCTGAAAGTCAGGAGGGTGGGATTTGTTTCAAAATAGTGGTACTGGAGAAAGGTGTCTATAAGCAGTTGTCAGGGAAAAGGGTTTTATACTACAAATCTGAAAACTAAATTGTCTGTGTCCTCAATTTTTTCTTCAGCAAGTATCATTTCAGCTGTTCCTTCCACCCTCATCAGAAACTGCCAAAAGGCGCCCACCTAAGAAAGCCTGAATAAGGCTTCCTGATTAGTGGGTAGCTCCCTCATCTCATTTGAATGCACATATTTTCTCCCTTTCCGTTTTTAATATTTCAAAAAGCTAGAAACCAAAACCTAATGTTTAGATTGCTGCGTTAAATGAAAGCACCTCCAGTTGTGGCTGACAAGTAGCATCTCAAACACTTTGGAAATATGTAATGGCTTCATTTTACTGCTAGAACACAAGTCAGCGATGTAAAATGCACACTGTCGTATCTTCACATACTTGACAGAAACCCTTCGAATGCAAGTGTTCAAATGAAACACAGCAATTCAAAAAAAATCAACCATCACCACCACTTTACAGATATTGTGAAAATAACCAGGAAGGAAGAAGGTTCATAGTTCTGTGTTGTATGTAAGGCAGTTCCAGTTGTTAGTTCTTGCTGTGTAACTAATCAGAATTAGACATTTCTATTTTGCAGAATAATGTGTCTTGGTGTTTTTTTTTCATTAAGTTAAATAAAGATAGGCCTACTTTAGTGAACTTCAGAGTACAGGATACTCATTTATCCACAGCTGTGATCAGTGATTTCCTAACGTGTGCTGTATAAAACTGCCTGGGAAGATTGCTGGAGGAAATTCACATACACCTTGGATCTACTTTTGGCTAGGATCAGGCACAAAAAGGGATGATCAATGCTTGGATATGAAGCTTCCACACTCAAGCATTTTTTAGAAATTTTACAATATCCCAAATTGTGCTTATTTGCAACTCAACACATAAGGTGCCTGGTCGTTACCTTCAAGAGCTTGCAAAATAATTTCAGACATTACAAAGAATGTGGTAACACACAGTGGGGCGGGGATAGAGGAAAGATGGAGTAACATAAGTAAGATTATTCGGCTACTCAAAGGCTGGAGTGTGACATGATGGGACAAATGTGTGTAGGTTTAAGAAATGACCGTGTTGACTTAGGTTAAAGTGAAGTTTTCCTTTATCTCTAATGATAATCTCTATATGTAGTTTAGTGGGGTAGTCACCCGCAGGTCTTCAGCCAAGGGACAGAGACCGAGTGGGCTCAGCAAGAGGCCGGGACCCAGACCCTGCAAGTGGAGGGTCAGGGGGACACAGACCTACAGATGCGGCTGGAGGCCGCGGAGCTGGCCCACCGGAAGGCAGAGGCACACTCCTGGGAGATGGCCCAAGGCTGGGAAGCATCAGAGAGGAAGTGTGCAGCCCTGGAGGGGCAGCCCTAGAGTCACCCCTACCCCCAGGAGTGGGGATTTTGGGGAGGAGGTGTAGTGGGGTAGTAACCTGCTCTGGCCCTGAAAGGGTTACAGTCAGCCTTGGGAGAGGGCTGGGGCTGCGAGCCAAAGACAAGGCTGATCGGGGAAGCAGCCACAGCTGGGGCCAAGCCCCAATCAGGCCACAGCTGGCCCTATAAAAGGCTGTGGGCCAGGAGCTCAGGCAGTCTCTCTCTAGCTGTAAAGAGAGAGAAGGGCCTGGCTGCCTGGGAGCTAAACAGGGTACCTAAAGTGGCACAGGGCTGGGGGAAGGCCAGAGGAGCTGGAGAGCTCCAGCCTGGAAAACCCCCAGGCTGCAGGCCTTGCTAAAGGCTGGGAAGGGTACTGGGGTTGCAGAGTGACTGGCAGTAGCCACTGAGGCGAGGTGGGGATAGAGGGAGACACAAAGTGTGGGGACACTGCCAGGGGGCAGCACCCCAAGGCAAAGGGGCACCGGGGTCCGGGAGAGACACGGGGGCCAGTGGCAAGGCGAGACACCGGTCTGCAGAGGGCACTCCGGAGGCTGGAGAGCTAATTCCCTGGATAACCAGCAGGGGGCGCTGCAGTGTTGAGTCCTCGCCCCGCCACAGTAGTAAATACCTGTGAGGGACCGGCTCCTATTCTGCATTAATTTGAATTTAGGAGAAGATTGCAGAACAGTAAAGCCATCTCCTTAATACAATATAAAGAAATACTGTAACTATTTTATCTTTTCAAAATTATTTGAGAACTGTCCGTGTACTTGAAATATCTTTTCTGAATACCAAATGCACACAGATACCCTACATTTTTACAGTCACTCCAGATCAGGTCAAGACTAAGTTAAAAATGCTTGTTCTACGTCCAAATCAGTTGTATACATTTCCATAACAAGGACTCCAGGGTGATATCCTGGCCCCATTAGGGTCATTGGAAGTTCTGCCAATAACTTCTGTGGCATCAAGGTGTCCCCCCAAGTGTTTACAGGACAGAGACCAATGCTATCTACTTTTTTGTTTTCTATAAGACTTGTCCTCTATTCAATGCACATCTTTATTGCTACTGATGGCATACTTGCTGGCTTCTTCAGCCAGTGTGAAATGCCTCTCCTTCTGCAATCTAGAAAACTGACCCCATTATATATCTGCTCTTCTAACCTAGAGGATGAGGTTGTCCAGGAAACCAAACAAGTTGACTAAATATGTTCACAATTAATTTATTTTTGCCCTCATTTTCGGTCAAGAGATGTTTGACAATCTCTTGCCACAAGCACCCCCACTGCTACGAAATACAAGCTGAGCATGTATGCTAGATATGAAGAGTGTTTTGATTCATTTGTATACTGCATGAGAATTGTTAGACACCAGATAAACTGGGAGGAGAGGCTAGTAGAAAGCATCTATCTGTTCAATAGTGTTTGGTAAATGCTATTTTTATTGTTTGTATAGCTACATAATTGTGCTATACAAATGGCTGAGCCATTACAAACATTGAATCTATCCCCCTTGTAAGTATTTTCACACTTCTTATCAAACTGTCTGTACTGGGCTATCTTGATTATCACTTCAAAAGCTTTTTTTTTCCTCTTACTTAATTGGCCTCTCAGAGTTGGTAAGACAACTCCCATCTGTTCATGCTCTCTGTATGTGTGTATATATATCTCCTCAATATTTATTCCACTCTATATGCATCCGAAGAAGTGGGCTGTAGTCCACAAAAGCTTATGCTCTAATAAATTTGTTAGTCTCTAAGGTGCCACAAGTACTCCTGTTCTTTTTGCGGATACAGACTAACACGGCTGCTACGCTGAAACCTGTCATTATGCAAGGCACTGCATTTAGCCGTATTGAGTGGAAATCCATAAACCTCATGAAAAACCTCGTACAGATACAGACAGACATCATCTTCCTTTCCAAATGCAAGCTGATGGACATCATACCAAAAGGACTAAAGGTAAAAAATCCATTACAATCTACATATCACACAGACTATGCTGAGAGACTGTGTCACACACTCTCAAAGAAACTGCGAAACCACCTGATCAGCATCCTCTACAGCAAACAGGGAAAGATTAAGAATGAGCTCTCAAAACTGGATACTCTCATAAGAAACCAACCTTCCACACAAACTTCCTCATGGATAGACTTTACAAAAACTAGACAAGCCATTTACAAGACAAACTTTGCCTCTCTACAAAGGAAAAAGGACACTAAACTATCTAAACTGCTACATGCCACAAGCAGCCACAACAGTAGTTCCCTTAACCCACCCAGCAATATTGTTAATCTTTGCAGCTATACTCTTAGCCCAGCAGAAGAGTCTGTCCTATCTCGGGGCCTCTCCTTTTGTCCCTCCAGACCCATAAATATGCTACAGTTCTGCAGTGACCTAGAATCCTACTTTCGACGTCTCCGACTCAAAGAATATTTCCAACATACCTCTGAACAGCATACTAACCCACAGAATCCCCCCTACCAGCACTACAAAAAAAGGATTCTGCGTGGACTCCTCCGGACGGTTGAAACAACAGACTGGATTTCCACATAGATTGCTTCTGTCAACGTGCAAAGGCTGAAATTGTGGAAAAGCAACATCACTTGCCCCATAACCTCAGCCATGCTGAACACAACGCCATCTACAGCCTCAGAAACAACCCTGACATCATAATCAAAAAGGCTGACAAAGGAGGTGCTGTCGTCATCATGAATAAATTGGAATATGACCAAGAGTCTGCTAGACAGCTCTCTAACACCACATTCTACAGGCCATTATCCTCTGATCCCACTGAGGATTACCTAAAGAAACTACACCATCTGCTAAAAATACTCCCTGACAAAGCACAGGAACAAATCTGTACAGACACATGCCTAGAACCCCGACCGGGGATATTCTATTTGCTACCCAAGATCCATTTACCTGGAAATCCTGGACGCCCCATTATCTCAGGCATTGGCACCCTAACATCAGGCTTGTCTGGTTATGTGGACTCTCTCCTCAGACCCTACACTACCAGCACTCCCAGCTATCTTCGAGACACCACTGACTTCCTGAGGAAACTACAATCCATCGGTGATCTTCCAGAAAACACCATCCTGGCCACTATGGACGTAGAAGCCCTCTACACCAAAATTCCACACAAAGATAGACTACAAGCTATCAGGAACAGTATCCCCGATAATGTCACAGCTAACCTGGTGGCTGAACTTTGTGACTTTGTCCTCACCCACAACTATTTCACATTTGGGGACAATATATACCTTCAAGTCAGCGGCACTGCTATGGGTACCCGCATGGCCCCACAATATGCCAACATTTTTATGGCTGACTTAGAACAACGCTTCCTTAGCTCTCGTCCCCTAACGCCCCTACTCTACTTGCGCTACATTGATGACATCTTCATCATCTGGACCCATGGAAAAGAAGCCCTTGAGGAATTTCACCATGATTTCAATAATTTCCATCCCACCATCAACCTCAGCCTAGATCAATCCACACAAGCGGTCCATTTCCTGGACACTACTATGCTAATAAGCGATGGTCACATAAATACCACCCTATACCGGAAACCTACTGACCGCTACACTTACCTACATGCCTCCAGCTTCCATCTAGGACACACCACACGATCCATTGTCTACAGCCAAGCTCTAAGATATAACCGCATTTGCTCCAATCCCTCAGATAGAGACAAGCACCTACAAGATCTCTATCAAGCATTCTTAAAACTACAGTACCCACCTGCTGAAGTGAAAAAACAGATTGACAGAGCCAGACGAGTACCCAGAAGTCACCTCCTACAAGACAGGCCCAACAAAGAAAATAACAGAACACCACTAGCTGTCACCTTCAGCCCCCAACTAAAACCTCTCCAGCGCATCATCAGAGACCTACAACCTATCCTGAAAGATGATCCTTTACTCTCACAGATCTTGGGAGACAGACCTGTCCTCGCTTACAGACAATCCCCCAACCTAAAGGAAATACTCACCAGCAACCACACATCACTGAACAAAACCACTGACCCAGGAACCTATCCTTGTAACAAAGCCTGATGCCAACTCTGTCCACATATCTATTCAAGTGACATCATCATAGGACCTAATCACATCAGCCATACCATCAGGGGCTCGTTCACGTGCACATCTACCAATGTGATATATGCCATCATGTGCCAGCAATGCCCCTCTGCCATGTACATTGGCCAAACCGGACAGTCTCTCCGCAAAAGAATTAATGGACACAAATCTGACATCAGGAATCATAATATTCAAAAACCAGTGGGAGAACACTTTAACCTGTCTGGTCATTCAATGTCAGACCTGCGGGTGGCTATCTTACAACAGAAAAACTTCAAAAACAGACTCCAACGAGAGACTGCTGAGCTGGAATTGATATGCAAACTAGACACAATCAACTCAGGATTGAATAAGGACTGGGAATGGCTGAGCCATTACAAACATTGAAATCTATCTCCCCTTGTAAGTATTTTTACACTTCTTATCAAACTGTCTGTACTGGGCTATCTTGATTATCACTTCAAAAGCTTTTTTTTTTTCTCTTACTTAATTGGCCTCTCAGAGTTGGTAAGACAACTCCCACCTGTTCATGCTCTCGGTATGTGTGTATATATATCTCCTCAATATTTATTCCACTCTCTATGCATCCGAAGAAGTGGGCTGTAGTCCACGAAAGCTTATGCTCTAATAAATTTGTTAGTCTCTAAGGTGCCACAAGTACTCCTGTTCTTTTTGCGGATACAGACTAACACGGCTGCTACTCTGAAACCTGTCATAATTGTGCTAGGTGCTTTACAGGAAACTTTATAGTCCAAGGACTAATACATGTCTCCTATGGCATTGGGTAGAAAGAGGGTGCAGGGATACCTACTGCTAAGTGCACTTATGAAAGGAACTCATTATGGCAACAGGTAGTCAAAAGCACAAGACAGGGGTCACACTAATGCTGCTGGCAGCACCAGTGGTCCCAGGTGACCATGTCTGGGCAAAAGAAAGCAGAGCTGCGGTGGTGGGGAAGCACCGATTAAAGCAAGGTGCACTTTCGAGCATGGCTGTCAGGAGGTATTGACCCTGCTATTATCACGTGCCAGTACACCTGCCGCCCAGGTTTATAGTACATATGATTAATCCCTGAAGTAGACATTAAATAACTGGTAACAATGAACATATTGGTGGGTATTGTGGATGAATGGGAGAATATGGGTTGCAAAAATAAGTTCATGTAGTAGTTGCTTAGGCAGAGATGCATACTTATTAGAGGTTCAGTGCGGGGATGGTTGCTGGGGTGGTGGCAGTACACTTTTTGTTGATGATTTAATACTGTTGATGTAAATGCTAACGAGATTATTCTCAGGGCACTGTTGAACATAGCTGATTGTTCCCCAGGTACATATGGCTCTTCTATTACCAGTAGCATACCCCATTTTGGGGATACTAAAAGGCTTTAATGTGAAGTCAGTTGGGATTTTCTTCATTCTTCAACAAATGGAATCGATCCATATGTTTTCCCAAAATTATATAATTAACAATAAATAGCAACCAATTGTATTCTGTATTGATTTATGTTTTACTAGAAACATAAAAAGCCAAGTTCTCTACTGATTTATTTAATCCTGCAACGTTAAAAAAAATCACAGCAAAGTTTGCTGCACCTCTGATTTAGCACTCACTGGGTTACTCTGAAAACACTAATATGTCATGTTAGTTATGCACAGAAAAAATATAATTAGCTATGAAATTAAATACATAGAAATACCTCAACAACACCCTCCAAGTACAGATAATCTTAAAATATTCAATGTAGCACCAAAGCACAGGGAGGATAAATATAATTTGGGTATGGGATCATTATAGAGAGAATTTTTATAGTCTGAAAATTGTCTCCTCTAACCTGTAATTTGAAACAATTAGTCTATTCACAGTTTGTCTGCTGATGACCTATCTAAAAGGAGAAAAGTTATTAATAAGATACACATATTATTATAGCCAGTTTTAAAATAAGTATAAAGGTAATTGTAAGAGTGATCATCATGCAGGACTGCAGCATTACTTACTCAGTCTTAAAAGACAGGCACAAAATTAAAATTACTCTAAAAATAGCACCTTTTTTTTGCCCTTGGTCCTGAAGAGAAAAATACCAGTAATTGCTTCTTGTAACGGATTAAAATCTTAGGCCTGGTCTACACTACGACTTTAATTCGGATTTATCAGCTTTAATTCGAATTAACCCTGTAACCGTCCACACAACGACGCTATTTAATTCGATGTAAAGGGCCCTTTAAATCGATTTCTGTACTCCACCCCAACGAGCGGAGTAGCGCCAAAATCGATTTTAGCAATTCGAATTAGGGTTAGTGTGGCCGCAATTCGATGGTATTGGCCTCCGGGAGCTATCCCACAGTGCATCATTGTGACCGCTCTGGACAGCAATCTGAACTCGGATGCACTGGCCAGGTAGACAGGAAAAGCCCCGCGAACATTTGAACTTCATTTCCTGTTTGCCCAGCGTGGAGAGCACAGGTGACCACAGATACCTCATCAGCACAGGTAACCATGCAGGCTGATAATCGAAAAAGAGCACCAGCATGGACCGTGAGGGAGGTACTGGATCTGATCGCTGTATGGGGAGAGGATTCAGTGCTTGCAGAACTTCGTTCTAAAAGACGAAATGCAAAAACTTTTGAAAAAATTTCCAAGGGCATGATGGAGAGAGGCCACAATAGGGACTCTGAGCAGTGCCGCGTGAAGGTCAAGGAGCTCAGACAAGCCTATCAAAAAACAAAGGAGGCAAACGGTCGCTCCGGGTCAGAGCCGCGGACATGCCGCTACTACGCCGAGCTGCATGCAATTCTAGGGGGGGCTGCCACCACTACCCCACCTTTGTTCGTGGATTCTGGGTCGGGGATAGTCTCGACGCCTGAGGATTCTGCCGATGGGGTAGAGGAGGAGGAGGAGGAGGAGGATGAGCTTGCAGAGAGCACACAGCACTCCCTTCTCCCCAACAGCCAGGATCTTTTTATCACCCCGACTGAAGTACCCTCCCAAGCCTCCCAAGCCAGTACCCAAGACTCTGACCCCATGGAAGGGACCTCAGGTGAGTTTACCTTTTAAAATGTAAAACTTGTTTTAAAAGCAAACGGTTTTTAATGATTACTTTGCCTGACTTTGCATTCGCGGTCAGTTCAGCTACTGGAAAAGTCTGTAGCTACTGGAAAAGTCTGTTAACGTGTCTGGGGATGGAGCGGAAATCCTCCAGGGACATCTCAATGAAGCTCTCCTGGAGGTACTCCGAAAGCCTTGCCACAAGGTTTCTGGGCAGTGCATCTTTATTCCCTCCTCCATGGTAGGACACTTGACCACGCCATGCTTGCAGCAAGTAATCTGGTATCATTGCCTGACAAAGCCTGGCAGCGTATGGTCCCGGTGTTTGCTGGCATTCAAGCAACATCCGTTCTTTATCTTGTTGTGTAATCCTCAGGAGAGTGATATCACTCCTGGTAACCTGGTTGAAATACGGGAACTTAATTAAGGGGACAGAGGTGGCCGTTCCTACTGGGCTGTTTGCCTGTGGCGGAAAATAAATCCTTCCCTGCAGTTAGCCAAGCGCAGATGGGAAATTGGCCCTGAGTTTTTCGCGTTTGGCTAGCAGGGATCTTCCCTGTTACCAGCCACGCGGTGGGGGGAGGGTACCGTGATCATCCCAGAGAGTTCATGGCGAGGGGGGGGGGGGTCGGCGGCGGGGGGGGGGGGTAGTTTGGTGCCTGCAGGGATCTTCCCTGATACCAGCCACGCGGTGGGGGGAAGGGTACCGTGATCATCCCAGAGAGTTCATGGCGAGGGGGGGGGGCGGCGGCGGGGGGGGGTAGTTTGGTGCCTGCAGGGATCTTCCCTGATACCAGCCACGTGGTGGGGGGAAGGGTACCGTGATCATCCCAGAGAATTCATGGCGAGGGGGGGGGGTTAGTTTGTTTTCTGGTGCTGCTGAATGTTAACAGAAAAACCGCAGCACTCTACTTGCCTGAAGGGGCCCAGACAAGCCCCACCACACTGCCCCCCCCAACTGGCTGAGATTGGCCAGGCTTCTGCAGCACTCTACAAGCTATGCTTGGTATGTGGGAAAGCACGGCGCAGAAGCTTACCATGGCCGCATGCAAGCCGAATTCTGTTGCCCAGACCTGTGATCTCTAGCAGCAAAGCCACAGGCACTCAGCATTAAGAGGCAAAATGCGACCTAGCACAGAAATCACATGTGCTATGTAATGTGAACAGTGTTGGTCACCGTGAAAGAGTATAAGCATTGTTCTGCAAAATGTAGCTTTTAAAACAATTCTCTCTTTTTTCCCCTCCCTACAGCAGCTGCAAATTCCTCAAGCCTCCCTCCTCCATCCCAAAGGTTATCACAGATAAGGCGTCGTAAGAAGAAGACGCGAGACGAGATGTTTTCTGAAATTATGCAATCCAGCAGGAGTGACAGAGCTCATCTGAATGAGTGGAAGGAAACAGTTTCAAAGTATAGGAAAGAAGTCAGTGAACGTGAGGACAGGAGGGACCAACGTGAGGAGAGGAGGGACCAACGTGAGGAGAGGAGAGACGATCGAGATGAGAGATGGCGGCAGGAAGACCAGAGGATGAAGGATGCAACGCTGGGGCTGCTCCGGCGTCTGGTGGAGGTTCAGGAACGGCTGCTGGAAAACAGACTGCCGCTTCAGCCCCTGTTCCACCCTCCTCCCTCCCCATGTTCCGTATCCTCCTCACCCAGATGTGTAAGAACGCGGGGGGGGAGGCTCCGTACACCTTCCCATTCCACCCAAGTAGACAGCCCAAGCAAAAGGCTGTCATTTTTTTAACCTTTTCTTTGTGGCTTTTTCCTTCCCAGCAATCCTCCTCCCAAATACCACCCGGGTTCCCTCCCTCTTTTTCTAATCTATTAATAAAGAATAAATGATTTTTAAATGATAGTGACTTTATTTGGTTTGAAAGAAAGCTGGGGGAAGGGGCAGGGTGGGTTCCTTACAGAAAATCAGTCAGTAAAGGGGGAGGGTTTTCATGAAGGAGAAACAAACAGATATTTCACACGGTAGCCTGGCCAGCCATGAAACTGGTTTTCAAAGCTTCTCTGATGCACAGCGCTTCCTGGTGTGATCTTCTAATCGCCCTGGTGTCTGGCTGCGTGTAATCAGCAGCCAGGCGATTTGCCTCAGCCTCCCACCCCGCCATAAAGGTCTCCCCCTTACTTTCACAGAGATTGTGGAGCACACAGCAAGCAACAATAACAATGGGGAGATTTCTTTGGCTGAGGTCAGAGCGAGTCAATAATGATCTCCAGCGGCCTTTTAAACGGCCAAATGCACATTCTACCACCATTCTGCACTTGCTTAGCCTGTAGTTAAACAGCTCCTGACTCCTGTCCAGGCTGCCTGTGTATGGCTTCATAAGCCATGGCATTAAGGGGTAGGCTGGGTCCCCAAGAATAACTATGGGCATTTCAACATCCCCAACGGTTATTTTCTGGTCCGGAAAGTAAGTCCCTTGCTGCAGCCCTTTAAACAGAGTAGTGTTCCTGAAGACGCGAGCGTCATGAACCCTTCCCGCCCAGCCCGCGTTGATGTTGGTGAAACGTCCCTTGTGATCCACAAGTGCTTGCAGCACCATTGAAAAGTACCCCTTGCGGTTTATGTACTCGGTGGCTTGGTGCTCCGGTGCCAAGATAGGGATATGGGTTCCGTCTATCGCCCCACCACAGTTAGGGAATCCCATTGCAGCAAAACCATCCACTATAGCCTGCACATTTCCCAGAGTCACTAACTTTCGTAGCAGCACCTGAGTGATTGCTTTGGCTACTTGCATCACAGCAGCCCCCACAGTAGATTTGCCCACTCCAAATTGATTCCCGACTGACCGGTAGCTGTCTGGCGTTGCAAGCTTCCACAGGGCTATCGCCACGCGCTTCTCAACTGTGAGGGCTGCTCTCATCTTGGTATTCTGGCGTTTCAGGGCAGGGGACAGCAAGTCACAAAGTTCCATGAAAGTGCCCTTACGCATGCGAAAGTTCCGCAGCCACTGGGAATCGTCCCAGACCTGCAACACTATGCGGTCCCACCAGTCTGTGCTTGTTTCCCTTGCCCAGAATCGGCGTTCCATGGATAGAATCTGCCCCATTAACAACATGATCTCCAAAGCACCGGGGCCTGTGGTTTCACTGAATTCTGTGTCCGTGTCCATGTCCTCATCATGCTTGTCGCTGCGCTGCCGCCGCCGCTGCCTCCTCTCCTCGTTTTTCTGGTCCTGGCTGAGCATAAACTCCACGAGAACGCGCGAG